>NC_091386.1:6394053-6464053 GCF_038502225.1 Cherax quadricarinatus
TTTTCCAGTCTGAGGGACTGACCACTGGCATTGATTAATAACAACACTGCGACTAGCCAAGGAGTCGAACCCATGCTTCATTGGCCCGCCTCATGGTGAACAAAAGACACATGACGCTCTAATCCATGGGCCCACACAATTCTCCAAGAATGACGCACCCAGCCAAGCTAGGTACTGTTCCCGTGTGTTCTCTGATGCACTCTCATGCGAAGGAGGACACTGAGCTGTGGCTTACATCCCTATGTCAGATATGAGGATGAGGAACAAGATGGTGAGAACGAGGAACAATAAGGTGAGAACGAGGAACAAGATGGTGAGAACGAGGAACAAGATGGTGAGAACGAGGAACAAGATGGTGAGAACGAGGAACAAGATGGTGAGAACGAGGAACAAGATGGTGAGAACGAGGAACAATAAGGTGAGAACGAGTAACAAGATGGTGAGAACGAGGAACAATAAGGTGAGAACGAGGAACAAGATGGTGAGAATGAGGAACAAGATGGTGAGAGCGAGGAACAAGATGGTGAGAACGAGGAACAAGATGGTGAGAACGAGGAACAAGATGGTGAGAACGAGGAACAAGATGGTGAGAACGAGGAACAAGATGGTGAGAACGAGGAACAAGATGGTGAGAACGAGGAACAAGATGGTGAGAACGAGGAACAATAAGGTGAGAACGAGGAACAAGATGGTGAGAACGAGGAACAAGATGGTGAGAACGAGGAACAAGATGGTGAGAACGAGGAACAAGATGGTGAGAACGAGAAACAGACAAATGATCTCAAAGTTTGTTGATTCAAGACTCCCGTATATACTTGTTTTAAAAGCATACGAATTTGTTTAGCGGTTCCTACTCCTTCCAGTGACTGAACCGGTTGTGATGTTAACAGACTAGTTGTGTTGGTTCACTGATGGATATTGTAACTTTAGTTACCTGTTGGAATCAATGGCTGACTGTTAGCTTCGTGTCAGTCGCTCGTGACAGTCACCACCCAACTGACGACGCTGACATTTTCCTCGCCCAAACAAGTTTGCACAAAATTAAGTGTCGTGATAGGGCAGCCAGGTAGGAGAGTGTGAGTTACTCTAGATAAGTCTAGATTAAACAGTACCCGCCGGGTTCGATTCCCGGCGGGTGGAAACATTTCGACACGTTTCCTTACACCTGTTGTCCTGTTCACCTAGCAGCAAATAGGTACCTGGGTGTTAGTCGACTGGTGTGGGTCGCATCCTGGGGGACAAGATTAAGGACCCCAATGGAAATAAGTTAGACAGTCCTCGATGACGCACTGACTTTCTTGGGTTATCCTGGGTGGCTAACCCTCCGGGGTTAAAAATCCGAACGAAATCCTATCCTATCCTATCCAGTACTAGTGCACAACCCACACAAGCTAATGACACCACTGACACGACACACAAGCTAACGACACCACCTGACACGACACCTGACTGCAGGAAGGCCTTTGACACAGTTCCTCGCGAGAGATTAGTGCAGAAGCTAGAGCATCAGGCGCAGATAACAGGAAGGGCACTGCAATGGATCAGAGAATACCTGACAGGGAGGCAACAACAAGTCATGGTACGTAATGATGTATCACAGTGGGCACCTGTGACAAGCGGGGTCCCACAGGGGTCGGTCCTAGGACCAGTGCTATTTCGGGTATATGTGAACGACATGATGGAAGGGTTAGACTCAGAAGTGTCCCTGTTCGCAGACGATGTGAAGTTAATGAGGAGAATTAAATCAGATGAGGACCAGGCAGGACTTCAAAGAGATCTGGACAGGCTGGACACCTGGTCCAGCAACTGGCTTCTTGTATTTAATCCTGCCAAATGCGAAGTCATGAAGATAGGGGAAGGGCAAAGAAGACCACAGACAGAGTATAGGCTAGGTGGCCAAAGACTGCAAACCTCGCTCAAGGAGAAAGATCTTGGAGTGAGTATAGCACCGAGCATGTCTCCGGAAGCACACATCAACCAGATAACTGCTGCAGCATATGGGCGCCTGGCAAACCTGAGAACAGCGTTCCGATACCTTAGTAAGGAATCGTTTAAGACACTGTACACCGTGTATGTCAGGCCCATACTGGAGTATGCAGCACCTGTTTGGAACCCGCACTTGATAAAGCACGTCAAGAAACTATAGAAGGTACAAAGGTTTGCGACAAGGTTAGTTCCAGAGCTAAGGGGAATGTCTTATGGAGAAAGGTTAAGAGAAATCGGCCTGAAGACACTAGAGGACAAGAGGATCAGGGGAGACATGATAACGACATATAAAATACTGCGCGGAATAGACAAGGGGGACAAAGACAGGATGTTCCAGGGAGGGGACACAGAAACAAGAGGACACAATTGGAAGTTGAAGACACAAATGAGTCAGAGAGATATTAGGAAGTATTTCTTCAGTCATAGAGTTGTAAGGCAGTGGAATAGCCTAGAAACTGCCGTAGTGGAGGCAGGAACCATACACAGTTTTAAGACGAGGTTTGATAAAGCTCATGGAGCGGGGAGAGAGAGGGCCCAGTAGCAACCGGTGAAGAGGCGGGGCCAGGAGCTAAGACTCGACCCCTGCAACCACAAATAGGTGAGTACAAGCTAACGACACCACCTGACACGACACACAAGCTAACGACACCACTTGACACGACACACAAGCTAACGACACCACCTGACACGACACAAAAGCTAACGACACCACTTGACACGACACACAAGCTAACGACCCAGAGATGACACCCATTCTGCATATGTCAATCTCACCCTAGCAGAGTTGGGGTTAAATGTAAATAACCTGTATAGATGAATAATTACAGTATCAACTTATCAGTATTCAAGAATTTTTTTTTGTGTTCATGTTCTCTCCGCATTCTGAGAGTTAACAGTCTAGATTTGCGTGCACCGAATCTGCCTTTCTGTTAAACACTCTTTCTTTGTATATATTCCTCCCTCAGAATCCGTAGATCACACGAATACAGATCGATCGATCAAAATTTTTTTTTTTATCACTTGTAATCTCAACGTTGAGTTCGTTGTTCATTTGTTGAGTTTTAAGTTGTACTATAGTATACCTTGTATTGCATTACAGTTTCAGTTACGTAAGCTTTAATTCCAATGTTCTACTTATGTATATATAATGTTTAATTGTTGTGTACTTTGACATTGTATAGAATCAGCCCAAGCCGTATACCTGCCATCTCTAGTTTGTATTAGTTGTATGTCGGGACGACATACGTTAGCGTCGCCGAGCTCTCAGTAGTAGTAACCAGTTACCAGTAACCAGGTACCGTTGACTCAACGACCAACCGTCTCTGCCTGAGTCACTGTCTATTGCTGAACTGACATTATTCAAAAGACCCTCTCACTGGGTACTGGGCAGCCGGCTAGTCAGTATTACGAGAGGAGCGAGTGAGATAGGTACGGCTGGCAAGGGCTCTGTCCACATAACTGCAATTATACGTAATAACAGCCTACGTGAGTATTTCTTACCTAATCCACGTATCGAACTCCCACATGATAACACGACACAAAAGCTAACGACACCACTTGACACGACACACAAGCTAACGACACCACCTGACACGGCACACAAGCTAACGACACCACTTGACACGACACAAGCTAACGACACCACCTGACACGACACACAAGCTAAAGGCACCACCTGACACGACACAGAAACTAACTACACAAATTGACACGACACACAAGCTAACGACACCACCTGACACGACACACAAGCTAACGACACCACCTGACACGACACACAAGCTAACGACACCAACTGACACGACACACAAGCTAAAGACACCACCTGACACGACACACAAGCTAAAGACACCACCTGACACGACACACAAGCTAAAGACACCACCTGACACGACTCACAAGCTAACGACACCACTTGACACGACACACAAGCTAACGGCACCACCTGACACGACACACAAGCTAACGACACCACCTGACACGACACACAAGCTAAAGACACCACCTGACACGACTCACAAGCTAACGACACCACCTGACACGACACACAAGCTAACGGCACCACCTGACACGACACACAAGCTAACGACACCACCTGACACGACACACAAGCTAAAGACACCACCTAACACGACACACAAGCTAAAGACACCACCTGACACGACACACAAGCTAACGACACCACCTGACACGACACACAAGCTAAAGACACCACCTGACACGACTCACAAGCTAACGACACCACCTGACACGACACACAAGCTAACGGCACCACCTGACACGACACACAAGCTAACGACACCACCTGACACGACACACAAGCTAAAGACACCACCTAACACGACACACAAGCTAAAGACACCACCTGACACGACACACAAGCTAACGACACCACCTGTCACGACACACAAGCTAACGACACAACCTGACACGACACACAAGCTAACGACACCACCTGACACGACACACAAGCTAACGACACCACTTGACACGACACACAAGCTAAAGACACCACCTGACACGACACACAAGCTAACGACACCACCTGACACGACACACAAGCTAACGACACCACCTGACACGACACACAAGCTAACGACACCACTTGACACGACACACAAGCTAACGACACCACCTGACACGACACACAAGCTAACGACACCACCTGACACGACACACAAGCTAACGACACCACTTGACACGACACACAATCTAACGACACCACCTGACACGACACACAAGCTAACGACACCACTTGACACGACACACAAGCTAACGACACCACTTGACACGACACACAAGCTAACGACACCACTTGACACGACACACAAGCTAACGACACCACCTGACACGACACACAAGCTAACGACACCACCTGACACGACACACAAGCTAACGACACCACTTGACACGACACACAAGCTAACGACACCACCTGATACGACACACAAGCTAACGACACCACCTGACACGACACAGAAACTAACTACACAACTTGACACGACACACAAGCTAAAGACACCACCTGACACGACAAACAAGCTAACGACACCACCTGACACGACACACAAGCTAACGACACCACCTAACACGACACACAAGCTAACGACACCACTTAACACGACACACAAGCTAACGACACCACCTGACACGACACACAAGCTAACGACACCACCTGACACGACACACAAGCTAACGACACCACCTAACACGACACACAAGCTAACGACACCACCTGACACGACACACAAGCTAAAGACACCACCTGACACGACACACAAGCTAACGACACCACCTAACACGACACACAAGCTAACGACACCACCTGACACGACACACAAGCTAAAGACACCACCTGACACGACACACAAGCTAACGACACCACCTGACACGACACACAAGCTAACGACACCACCTAACACGACACACAAGCTAACGACACCACCTGACACGACACACAAGCTAAAGACACCACCTGACACGACACACAAGCTAACGACACCACCTGACACGACACACAAGCTAACGACACCACCTAACACGACACACAAGCTAACGACACCACCTGACACGACACACAAGCTAAAGACACCACCTGACACGACACACAAGCTAACGACACCACCTGACACGACACACAAGCTAACGACACCACCTAACACGACACACAAGCTAACGACACCACCTGACACGACACACAAGCTAAAGACACCACCTGACACGACAAACAAGCTAACGACACCACCTGACACGACACACAAGCTAAAGACACCACCTGACACGACACACAAGCTAACGACACCACCTGACACCACACACAAGCTAACGACACCACCTGACACGACACACAAGCTAACGACACCACCTAACACGACACACAAGCTAACGACACCACCTGACACGACACACAAGCTAAAGACACCACCTGACACGACACACAAGCTAACGACACCACCTGACACGACACACAAGCTAACGACACCACCTAACACGACACACAAGCTAACGACACCACCTGACACGACACACAAGCTAAAGACACCACCTGACACGACACACAAGCTAACGACACCACCTGACACGACACACAAGCTAACGACACCACCTAACACGACACACAAGCTAACGACACCACCTGACACGACACACAAGCTAAAGACACCACCTGACACGACAAACAAGCTAACGACACCACCTGACACGACACACAAGCTAAAGACACCACCTGACACGACACACAAGCTAACGACACCACCTGACACCACACACAAGCTAACGACACCACCTGACACGACTTACAAGCTAACGACACCACTTGACACGACACACAAGCTAACGGCACCACCTGACACGACACACAAGCTAAAGACACCACCTGACACGACACAAACGCTAACGACACCACCTGACACGACACAAACGCTAACGACACCACCTGACACGACACAAACGCTAACGACACCACCTGACACGACACAAACGCTAACGACACCACCTGACACGACACAAACGCTAACGACACCATCTGGCACAACTCGAATTCTTTTTAAATAATTTACAATAGCTGACATTACGCAATTCTTTGTTTGCTAGGCCTAAATCATGAAGAAAAATATATTTGTGAAATAAAACTGAAGTGTCCTTATTGCTAATAACCCCCCTCCTCCCCCCCAAAAAAAAAAAATGCCTATCCTCTTTACACAGAGAAAGAATGAATGAAATTCATTAATAATAAATATTAAACGAATTTATTTTTCTGCATTGCAAGTGAGAAAAAATGATATAGGAAGAAAGTGGCAATAATTCATGGAAAAACATACGAGAGAAAAATTATCACTTTCCTTTTTACCGGTGAATCAAACCTTAACCACGATTTATAGGTCGGTTAATATGTTTCTTTTTCCCAAATTAAAAGCTACTGCTACCTCAGAATGTTAGATTAACGAAGGATATCTGGGAATCACTAAGAGAACGCTCTTCGGAGGGGGAAAAACGTCCTTTTAACCTGCTGCAAACCTGTAATTCTAATAAAAATTTGAGTACAGAAGTGAAGCTACACTGAGTACAGACCTTGTCCGTAATGTGTCTGGGAGAGATGATGAGCAGAATCGCCTGCAAAACGCTGGTCTAGGTTAAAATCTTGGTCATGACCTTAGGTATGATCTCGTCAGCCACTACCAATAAATAACTCATTATTATAATCTGCATCAAACCGCTCATTAATAACACCATCACTGGAAACTGGAAATATTCTCGTAGTTCTTCGTGGATTTTGTTAAAGGCAAACACATAGTTTCTCATTTTCCGGAGACTTGTAACACTGAATTTGTGTTCAGTTTTATCGACTGAGTCGTTTAGGATACAAGTCACGTTGGTCATGTCTTCCTTCAAATCTGAAGTGACGTTAGGAAAGCATATATTATGTTCCTCACTTAGGGTGACAGCAGAATTTCCTAGGTAATCGCTCCTCTCCTTCGAAGAGGGTGAGAGATGAATCTGAAATCCATCATCTAGAGCTGCTTCAAATAGTGTGACAGTGAGATGGAAGAGGAGAGAAAGAACAAAGAACAAGTTCACAAGAATAAGCTTGCATCCTATTATAATACTAAGAAAAATAGGTACCGAACTGGTGAAAAACACTAGCATATGAGCCGCGTAATATCCGGTAGCCACTAAAGCGCTTAAGATGATGAAAGTCTTGTTCACTTTATTAAAACATCGTTGCTGACTAGTACAAGATAGTTGACACAAGTTCTGAAGGAGCATCACTAGTCTCGGGTGTTGGTAGATGGAGTGGCAGAGGAGAGCACAGATCATCACCCACCAGGTGTTAGTCAATATAGAGATCGATGTTCGTCGTGTTTCGTTTGTTTCAATATATTCAAACTCAAAGATGGTCAACATGAGAGTGGTCAGCACTGAGGTGAGTAATGCCAAACACACCGACCAAATAACTAGGATGTTTCTCTTGACGAAAATAGGAGGGAAGGAGCTCCATGTGTAAGGAAACCCTCCCAGCACACGCAGGACACCGACCATTGCTAGCAAGCACGTGATAACCTTCATCAGTGACGACAAACAACTGCCGGCTTTCCTAGTTCAAGGCTCTTATTTACTTGCCTTTAAGCGCATGTAAAATTTTCCTAAGCCTAGGGCCAGCAAGCCTGCAGCAGCGTTTCTCCTTCCTTGTGTTCTGTTACCTCGTACAGAACTGTGATTACTATGAAAAAATCTCTGATATTAGGTGATTAGGATACGTTCAGTTTGATTAGAAAGTTATTCCTCTCCCAGTTACTGCACCAGTTATAACGTGTAGTGACTAGTTGTGTTGGTTCAGTGATGAATATTGTTACTTGGCGGAATCAACGGCTGACTGTTAAGTTCGTGCCAGTCACTCCCGACAGTCACCACCCTACTGACAAAGCTGACATAATTCTCACTTCAGCAACGTTGACACAAAACCTTCCACCTTATCAGTACCGTGACAGAGGAGCCAATTAGAAGAGTGTGAGTTACTCTAGATAAGTCTAGATCAAACACGACTAAGTGCAGGACACACACGCTAATAACAAGACACTTGACACACCTCGAACTATTTTTCCAAGCAATTGCAATCTGTTTCCTCGACATTACACAATTCTTGTTTACTGTTAAATCATGATCAAGCCATTTACAAATACATATTTGTGAAAGAAAACTGCAGAGCCTTCATAGCTAATGGAAACCTTTCCAAATTGCCAAGTCTTATTGCACATGAAAGAACGAATGAAATTCATTAACTATTTTTGACATTAGTTTCTCTTTTTTTGTATTGCAATTGAGTAGAAATTTTTTCTGAATAAATGACAATAATCTTAGGTAAATCCTACGAGTGAGCGAGGTTATCACCTGACGAGGACCAGCGTCTGTACTCACCTCTTTCCTAATGATCGAAATTTATATTATTATTATTATTATTATTATTATTATTATTATTATTATTATTATTATTATTATTATTATTATTATTCTTATTATTATTACCAAAAAGAAACGTTAAACTCACTATGGTATATAACAATTTACAGATTCATTAATCTTATTGTTCAAAGATAAAAGCTGACATTAGTTTAAAATATCAAGTGTTGGTATATAGCATCGTTTTTCACACTGCAATTCTACGATTCCCATAAAAAAACTGAGTACAGAAATGAAGCTACACTGAGTACAGACCTTGTCCGTAATGTGTCTGGGAGAGATGATGAGCAGAGTCACCCGCAAGACGCTGGCTGAGATAAAAAAAAAAACTTGGTCACAATTTTAGGCATATTGTCAGCAAGAATCAATAAATAACTCATTGTTATGAGCTTCATCAAGCCGATCATTAATAACACCATCACTGGAAACTGGAAATATTCTCGAAGTTCCTCGTGGATTTTGTTGAAGGCAAACACAGTTTCTCATCTCCCGGAGATTTGTGACGCTGAGTTTGTGTTCAGTTTTGTCTGCGGAATCGATTAAGAAATAAGTCACGTTGGTCATGTCTTCCTTCAAACCTGAAGTGATGTAAGGAAAGCATATATTATGTTCCACACTTAGGGTGACCACAGCCTTTCCTAGGAAATCGTAATTCTCCTTGGAAAGGGGTGAGAGATGAATCCGAAATCCATCATTTAGAGCTGCTTCAGATAGTGTGACAGTGAGATGGAAGAGGAGAGGAACATCAAATACCAAGTTTACAAGAAAAAGCTTGCAACCCAGTGTGATAATAAGTACAATGGGTAATTTAATGGTGAAAAACACGAACGCATGAGCCGCATAATATCCTATAGCCACTAAAACACTTAAGATGACGCAACTCTTGTTCACTTGATTCAAACATCGTCGCTGACTAGTACGAGATAGATGACACATATTCTGAAGAAGCATCACTAGTCTAGGGTGTTGGTAGATGGCGTGGCAGAGGAGAGCAGAGATCATCACCGACCAGGTGTTAGTCATTATATAGATGGATGTTCGTCGTGTTTGCACTGTGTCCATATATTCAAACTCGAAGATGGTCAATATGAGAGCCGTCAGCACTGAGGTGAGAAGTACCAAACCCACCGCCCAACTTCCGAGTACAGTTATTGAGGCTAAAACGTTGTGTAGTTTTAAAAATAGGTTAGATAAATACATGAGTGGGTGTGGGTGGGTGTGAGTTGACCTGACTAGGTTGTGCTGCTGGGTCTGGTACAGTGCTCCATCCTTGAGTGGAGATGACCAGGCTGGGTGGGTCATTGGGATAATCCGGGGGTGGGTCAATGATCTATTCCAATAAAAAATTGAGTACAGAAGTGAAGCTCCACAGTACAGACCTTGTCCGTAATGTGTCTGGGAGAGATGATGAGCAGAGTCGCCTGCAAAACGCTGGCTGAGATAAAAAAAACATGGTCACGAATTTAGGTATATTGTCAGCCACAATGAATAAATAACTCATTGTTATTAGCTTCATCAAGCCGATCATTAATAAGACTATCACTGGAAATTGAAAATATTCTCGTAGTTCCTCGTGGATTTTGTTTATGGCAAACACATAGTTTCTCATTTCCCGGAGATTTGTGACGCTGGTAGATAGAGTGGCAGAGGAGAGCACAGATCATCACCCACCAGGTGTTAGTCAATATAGAGATCGATGTTCGTCGTGTTTCGTTTGTTTCCATGTATTCAAACTCAAAGATGGTCAATGTGAGAGCCGTCAGTACTGAGGTGAGTAGTACCAAAGCCACCGACCAAATAACTAGGATGTTCCTCTTGACGAGAATAAGAGGGAAGGAGCTCCATGTGCAAGGAAATCCTCCCAGCACACGCAAGACACCGACCACAGCTAACAAGCACGAGATAACCTTCATCACTGACGACAAACAACTGTTAATTTTCCTAATTCAAGGCTCGTTTTCACATGCCTTTAAGAGGAAGTAAAGCTTTTCTTAGCCTAGGGCCAGTAGGCGTCCTTTCTCGTGTGTAATACAGATCTGTGATTCCTATGAAAAAATCTCTGATGGTAGATGAATAGGTAAATTGTTTCTCTACTTCAGGATACTGCTATTGGTTTAGAGACTTTTTTCCTCTCAAAGTGACTGCACCAGTTATGACGAAGAGTGACCAGTTGTGTTAGTTCAGTGATGGGTATTGTAACTTGAGTTGTAATAAAGTTGGTAGAATTACCGACAATATGTAAAGTAAAAGGACACAAGTGCAACTAATGTGACATTTATTGTGGCAACGTTTCGCTCTCCAGGAGCTTTATCAAGCTTGATAAAGCTCCTGGAGAGCGAAACGTTGCCACAATAAATGTCACATTAGTTGCACTTGTGTCCTTTTACTTTATGTAACTTGAGTTACTTGTTGCAATCAACGGCTGACTGTTAACTTCGTGTCAGTCACTCCCGACAGTCACCACACTACTGACGAAGTTGACATAATCCTCACTTTAGCAACGTTGACACGAATAAATAACAAAAAGGCACAATACCGTGACTGGAACGATACACAAATAACCCGCACGAAGCTTTCCACCTTATCTGTGCCGTGTTAAAGCAGTCAGTTAGAAGAGTGTGAGTTACTCTAGATAAGTCTATCTCAAACACGACTAGGTACACGACACACACACGCTAATGAAAAGACACTTGACACACCTCGAATTATTTTTCCAAGCAATTGCAATCTGTTTCCTTTACATTACAAAATTTTTTGTTTACTGTTAAATCACGATGAAGCAATATACAAAAATATTTTTTTGAAAGCAAATTACAGAACCTTCATAGATATTGAAAACCTCCCAAAATTACCAAGTCTTATTCCACATGGATAGAACGAATGAAATTCATAAACTATTTTCAACACTAGTTTTTTTAGTATTGCAACTGTGTAGAAATTATTTCTGAATGAAATGACAATAATCTTAGGTAAATTCCAGGAGTGAGCGAGGTTATCATCTGACGAGGACCAGCGTCTGTACTCACTTACCTCTTTCCTAATGAACGAAATATTGATCGCAATTTAGATTATTATTATTATTATTATTATTATTATTATTATTATTATTATTATTATCAAAAATAAGAGCTAAACCCACTAGGGAATATGAAAATTTCTAGATTCATTTATCTTATTTTTCAAAGTTAAAAGCTGACTGATTCCCCAAAACATTAGTTTAAAATAACAAGTGTGAGTAAAAGGCTTCTTTTCTCACATTGCAATTCTTTGATTCTTATAAAAGCTTGATTAGACAAGCGAAGCTACATTGAGTACAGACCTTGTCAGTCATGTGTCTGGGAGAGATGATGAGCAGAGTCGCCTGAAAAACGGTGGTTGAGACTTAAAACATGGTCACCAATTTAAGTATATCGTCAGCCACAATGAATAAATAACTCACTGTTATAAGCTTCATCAAGCCGTTCATTAATAACACCATCCCTGGAAACTGGAAATATTCTCGTAGTTCCTCGTGGATTTTGAAGACAAACACATAGTTTCTCATTTCCCGGAGATTTGTGACGCTGAGTTTGTGTTCAGTTTTATCGACTGAGTCGTTTAGGATACAAGTCACGTTGGTCATGTCTTCCTTCAAATCTGAAGTGACGTGAGGAAAGCATGTATTATGTTCCTCACTTAGGGTGACAGCAGCCTTACCTAGGTAATCGCAACTCTCCTTGGAAGAGGGTGAGAAATAAATCCGAAATCCATCGTCTAGAGCTGCTTCAAATAGTGTGACAGTGAGATGGAAGAGAAGAGGAAGAACAAATGCCAAGTTCACAAGAATAAGCTTGCATCCTAATATGATAATGAACACACTGGGCAATACACTAGTGAAAAACAGGAGTACATGAGCCGCGTAATATCCTATGGCCACTAAAGCGCTTAAGATGATGAAAGTCTTGTTCACTTTATTCAAACATCGTCGCTGACTAGTACAAGATAGTTGACACAAGTTCTGAAGGAGCATCACTAGTCTCGGGTGTTGGTAGATGGCGTGGCAGAGGAGAGCACAGATCATCACCCACCAGGTGTTAGTAATTATGTAGATCGATGTCCCTCGTGTTTCGTTTGTTTTTGTATATTCAAACTCAAAGATGGTCAATATGAGAGTGGTCAGCACTGAGGTGAGTAATGCCAAACACACCGACCAAATAACTAGGATGTTTCTCTTGACGAAAATAGGAGGGAAGGAGCTCCATGTGTAAGGAAACCCTCCCAGCACACGCAGGACACCGACCACTGCCAGCAAGCACCTGATAACCTTCATCAATGATAACAAACAACTGCCAACTTTCCTAATTCAAGGATCTTCTTTAATTGCTTTTTAGCGCAAGTAAAATTTTCCTAAGCCTAGGGCCAGCAATCCTGCAGCAGATAAATTATTTCTCTTCTTCAGGATGCGTGCAGATTGCTTAGAGACTTTTTCTCCTCAAAGTGACTGCACCAGTCATGACGTGTAGTAACTAGTTGTGTTGGTTCAGTGATGGATATCGTAACTTTAGTTACTTGTTGGAATCAACGGCTGACTGTTAACTTCGTGTCAGTCACTCGCGACAGTCACCACCCTACTGACGAAGCTGACATAATTCTCACTTCAGCAACGTTGACACAGAACCTCCACCTTTTCAGTGCCGTGATAGAGCAGCCAATTACAAACACGACTAAGTGCACCACACACAGACACTAATGACATGACACTTAACACACTTCGAATTATTTTTCCAAGCAATTGCAATCTGTTTCCTCTACATTACACAATTCTTGTTTACTGTTAAATCATGATGAAGCCATTTACAAATATATTTTTATGAAAAAAAATTACAGAGCCCGCAGAGTTAATGGAAACCTCCCAAAATTGCGACGCTTTATTCCACATATAGAGAACGAATGAGATTAATAAACTACTTTAAACATTAGTTTCTTTTAGTATTGCAACTGTGTAGAAATTATTTCTGAATAAATGACAATAATCTTAGGTAAATCCTACGAGTGAGCGAGGTTATCACCTGACGAGGACCAGCGTCTGTACTCACTTACCTCTTTAGCAATGAACGAAATATTCATCGCAATTTTGATTATCATTATTGTTTAAACCAAAAAGAAACGTTAAACCCATTAAGGTTTATATAAACTTATAGATTCATTAATCTTATTTTTCAAAGATAAAAGCTGACTGATTCCCCAAAACATAGTTTAAAATAATAAGTATTAGTAAATGGCGTCGTTTTTCACACTGCAATTCTGCAATTCCCATGAAAAATTGAGTACGGAAGTGAAGCTACACTGAGTACAGACCTTGTCAGTAATGTGTCTGGGAGAGATGATGAGCAGAGTCGCCTGCAAGACGCTGGCTGAGATAAAAAACATGGTCACAAATTTAGGTATATTGTCAGCCACAATCAATAAATAACTCATTGTTATGAGCTTCGTCAAGCCGATCATTAATAACACCATCACTGGAAACTGGAAATATTCTCGAAGTTCCTCGTGGATTTTGTTGAAGGCAAACACATAGTTTCTCATCTCCCGGAGATTTGTGACGCTGAGTTTGTGTTCAGTTTTGTCGGCTGAGTCGTTTAGGATACATGTCACGTTGGTCATGTCTTCCTTCAAATCTGAAGTGACGTGAGGAAAGCATGTATTATGTTCCTCACTTAGGGTAACAGCAGAATTTCCTAGGTAATCACCCTTCTCCTTCGAAGAGGGTGAGAGATGAATCTGAAATCCATCATGTAGAGCTGCTTCAAATAGTGTGACAGTGAGATGGAAGAGAAGAGGAAGAACAAATACCAAGTTCATAAGGATAATCTTGCATCCCAGTATGATACTGTGCATAGTGGGTAATGTAATGGTGAAAAACAGCAACACATCAGTCGCGTAATATCCAATAGCCTCTAAAGTACTTAAGACGATGGAACTCTTGTTCACTTTATCCAAACATCGTCGTTGACTAGTACAAGATAGTTGACACACCTTCTGAAGGAGCATCGCTAGTCTCGGGTGTTGGTAGATGGCGTGGCAGAGGAGAGCACAGATCATCACCCACCAGGTGTTAGTCGTTATATGGATCGATGTTTGTCGTGTTTCCTTTGTTTCCAAATATTCAAACTCGATGATGGTCAATATAAGAGCCGTCAGCACTGAGGTGAGTACTACCAAACCCACCGACCAAATAACCAGGATGTTTCTCTTGACGAAAATAGGAGGGAAGGAGCTCCATGTGTAAGGAAATCCTCCCAGCACACGCATGACACCGACCACTGCCAGTAAGCACGAGATAACCTTCATCACTGATGACAAAAGATCGCAAATTTTCTTAATTCAAGATTCTTGTTTACGTGTTTTGATGCGCATGTCAAGTTTTCCTTAGCCAGAATGATATGTCTTAAAGAAATGCAATTACTCTGAGAATTCTTTTCCGGGATGATTGTAGTTTGTTTAGAGATTTCTAATTGTGACTAACTGTCTTGGAATCAACGGCTGAGTGTTAGCTTCGCGTTAGTCACTCACGACAGTCACCACCCTACTGACGACGCTGACATTTTCCCCACTTGAGCACCGTGGACATAAACCTTTCCATCCTATCAGTGCTGTGATAAGGCAGCCAATTAGAAGAGTGTGAGCTATTCTAGATAACTCTAGATCAAACACCACTAAGTGCACGACACACAAACGCTTATAACTGACATACATCCGGTGACGCGTAAATCACTACGGAAAGTGTTCTTAATAAAATTAATAATCAATAGTTTGTTTTGCCTCCTATTTCGTCAGTTCCTGGCTGGCGTATTTCTTCAATGCTCATGTTGAAATATACAAGAATGTATGAAAAGTTAAGCATAAACGCTTTTTCAACGATAAAAAAAAACCATATCAACATACGAAATCGTACTGACACAATCGCAAACAAACCATACCACTGGCGGGGCTTGAACCCGCGTTTAGAGAGTTCTAAAACTCCAGACCCACGCATTAGCCATATTGGTTGGAGAAGGAAAATACTTAAACAAAAGCAAAGAAAAATCTTAAAATGTTCTTTTATTCTGCACTGATTCTCTTCCGTTAACACCACAGGTTTTTATCTCGATCACACCCACCGGCTGCCACCAAATTAGTCCACCTCTTGAGAAAAATAAGAGCTGTGCCACCAGTGATCATAGCACAAAACCACTACCTTTATGGTAATATGTCTGTCTATTCAAGAAGGACCAGATGTTCCTAAGGATCAGCCCTTGCTAGCAACGTCTGCCATTAGGGCAGTAAACCAAATAAACCCAATTCTCATCGAACTTCTAGCCTGCGCGTAAAACAACAGCCATAGAACTTAAATATCTAAATTAATTAAAACACGAATCAGCAAGGAAATTGTCAAAAAAAAAAAAAAAAAAAAACAGTAGATAGATGATAGAGGATAAACTTGGCAGTAGATATTATCTCACAACACAAGAAGTCTCTCCAGTTCAGACACCCGAGGTACTGAGCTGCAACACAAGATCCCATAACAAACACCCGAGGTACTGAGCTGCAACACAAGATCCCATAACAAACACCCGAGGTACTGAGCTGCAACACAAGATCCCATAACAAACACCCGAGGTACTGAGCTGCAACACAAGATCCCATAACAAACACCCGAGGTACTGAGCTGCAACACAAGATCCCATAACAAACACCCGAGGTACTGAGCTGCAACACAAGATCCCATAACAAACACCCGAGGTACTGAGCTGCAACACAAGATCCCATAACAAACACCCGAGGTACTGAGCTGCAACACAAGATCCCATAACAAACACCCGAGGTACTGAGCTGCAACACAAGATCCCATAACAAACACCCGAGGTACTGAGCTGCAACACAAGATCCCATAACAAACACCCGAGGTACTGAGCTGCAACACAAGATCCCATAACAAACACCCGAGGTACTGAGCTGCAACACAAGATCCCATAACAAACACCCGAGGTACTGAGCTGCAACACAAGATCCCATAACAAACACCCGAGGTACTGAGCTGCAACACAAGATCCCATAACAAACACCCGAGGTACTGAGCTGCAACACAAGATCCCATAACAAACACCCGAGGTACTGAGCTGCAACACAAGATCCCATAACAAACACCCGAGGTACTGAGCTGCAACACAAGATCCCATAACAAACACCCGAGGTACTGAGCTGCAACACAAGATCCCATAACAAACACCCGAGGTACTGAGCTGCAACACAAGATCCCATAACAAACACCCGAGGTACTGAGCTGCAACACAAGATCCCATAACAAACACCCGAGGTACTGAGCTGCAACACAAGATCCCATAACAAACACCCGAGGTACTGAGCTGCAACACAAGATCCCATAACAAACACCCGAGGTACTGAGCTGCAACACAAGATCCCATAACAAACACCCGAGGTACTGAGCTGCAACACAAGATCCCATAACAAACACCCGAGGTACTGAGCTGCAACACAAGATCCCATAACAAACACCCGAGGTACTGAGCTGCAACACAAGATCCCATAACAAACACCCGAGGTACTGAGCTGCAACACAAGATCCCATAACAAACACCCGAGGTACTGAGCTGCAACACAAGATCCCATAACAAACACCCGAGGTACTGAGCTGCAACACAAGATCCCATAACAAACACCCGAGGTACTGAGCTGCAACACAAGATCCCATAACAAACACCCGAGGTACTGAGCTGCAACACAAGATCCCATAACAAACACCCGAGGTACTGAGCTGCAACACAAGATCCCATAACAAACACCCGAGGTACTGAGCTGCAACACAAGATCCCATAACAAACACCCGAGGTACTGAGCTGCAACACAAGATCCCATAACAAACACCCGAGGTACTGAGCTGCAACACAAGATCCCATAACAAACACCCGAGGTACTGAGCTGCAACACAAGATCCCATAACAAACACCCGAGGTACTGAGCTGCAACACAAGATCCCATAACAAACACCCGAGGTACTGAGCTGCAACACAAGATCCCATAACAAACACCCGAGGTACTGAGCTGCAACACAAGATCCCATAACAAACACCCGAGGTACTGAGCTGCAACACAAGATCCCATAACAAACACCCGAGGTACTGAGCTGCAACACAAGATCCCATAACAAACACCCGAGGTACTGAGCTGCAACACAAGATCCCATAACAAACACCCGAGGTACTGAGCTGCAACACAAGATCCCATAACAAACACCCGAGGTACTGAGCTGCAACACAAGATCCCATAACAAACACCCGAGGTACTGAGCTGCAACACAAGATCCCATAACAAACACCCGAGGTACTGAGCTGCAACACAAGATCCCATAACAAACACCCGAGGTACTGAGCTACAACCCAAGATCCCATAACAAACACCCGAGGTACTGAGCTGCAACCCAAGATCCCATAACAAACACCCGAGGTACTGAGCTGCAACACAAGATCCCATAACAAACACCCGAGGTACTGAGCTGCAACACAAGATCCCATAACAAACACCCGAGGTACTGAGCTACAACCCAAGATCCCATAACAAACACCCGAGGTACTGAGCTGCAACACAAGATCCCATAACAAACACCCGAGGTACTGAGCTGCAACACAAGATCCCATAACAAACACCCGAGGTACTGAGCTGCAACACAAGATCCCATAACAAACACCCGAGGTACTGAGCTGCAACCCAAGATCCCATAACAAACACCCGAGGTACTGAGCTGCAACACAAGATCCCATAACAAACACCCGAGGTACTGAGCTGCAACACAAGATCCCATAACAAACACCCGAGGTACTGAGCTGCAACACAAGATCCCATAACAAACACCCGAGGTACTGAGCTGCAACACAAGATCCCATAACAAACACCCGAGGTACTGAGCTGCAACACAAGATCCCATAACAAACACCCGAGGTACTGAGCTGCAACCCAAGATCCCATAACAAACACCCGAGGTACTGAGCTGCAACACAAGATCCCATAACAAACACCCGAGGTACTGAGCTGCAACCCAAGATCCCATAACAAACACCCGAGGTACTGAGCTGCAACCCAAGATCCCATAACAAACACCCGAGGTACTGAGCTACAACCCAAGATCCCATAACAAACACCCGAAGCACTGAGCTACAACCCAAGATCCCATAACAAACACCCGAAGCACTGAGCTACAACACAAGATCCCATAACAAACACCCGAAGCACTGAGCTGCAACACAAGATCCCATAACAAACACCCGAAGCACTGAGCTACAACACAAGATCCCATAACAAACACCCGAAGCACTGAGCTACAACCCAAGATCCCATAACAAACACCCGAAGCACTGAGCTACAACACAAGATCCCATAACAAACACCCGAAGCACTGAGCTGCAACCCAAGATCCCATAACAAACACCCGAGGTACTGAGCTACAACCCAAGATCCCATAACAAACACCCGAAGCACTGAGCTGCAACACAAGATCCCATAACAAACACCCGAAGCACTGAGCTGCAACCCAAGATCCCATAACAAACACCCGAGGTACTGAGCTACAACCCAAGATCCCATAACAAACACCCAAAGCACTGAGCTGCAACACAAGATCCCATAACAAACACCCGAAGCACTGAGCTGCAACACAAGATCCCATAACAAACACCCGAAGCACTGAGCTGCAACCCAAGATCCCATAACAAACACCCGAAGCACTGAGCTGCAACACAAGATCCCATAACAAACACCCGAAGCACTGAGCTACAACCCAAGATCCCATAACAAACACCCGAAGCACTGAGCTGCAACACAAGATCCAGTAGTCACCAGCGTCAGTAGTCACCAGCGTCAGTACTTACCAGCGTCAGTAGTCACCAGCGTCAGTACTTACCAGCGTCAGTAGTCACCAGCGTCAGTAGTCACCAGCGTCAGTACTTACCAGCGTCAGTAGTCACCAGCGTCAGTACTTACCAGCGTCAGTAGTCACCAGCGTCAGTACTTACCAGCGTCAGTAGTCACCAGCGTCAGTACTTACCAGCGTCAGTAGTCACCAGCGTCAGTACTTACCAGCGTCAGTAGTTACCAGCACCAGTAGTCACCAGTGTCAGTAGTCACTAGCGTCAATAGTCACCAGCGTCAGTAGTCACCAGCGTCAGTAGTCACCAGCGTCAGTAGTCACTAGCGTCAGTAGTCACCAGTGTCAGTAGTCACAAGCGTCACTAGTCACCAGCGTCATTAGCCACCAGCGTCAGTACTTACCAGCGTCAGTAGTTACCAGCACCAGTAGTCACCAGTGTCAGTAGTCACTAGCGTCAATAGTCACCAGCGTCAGTAGTCACCAGCGTCAGTAGTCACCAGCGTCAGTAGTCACCAGTGTCAGTAGTCACAAGCGTCACTAGTCACCAGCGTCAGTAGTCACCAGCGTCAGTAGTCACCAGCGTCAGTACTTACCAGCGTCAGTAGTCACCAGCGTCAGTACTTACCAGCGTCAGTAGTTACCAGCACCAGTAGTCACCAGTGTCAGTAGTCACAAGCGTCACTAGTCACCAGCGTCAGTAGTCACTAGCGTCAGTAGTCACCAGCGTCAGTACTTACCAGCGTCAGTAGTTACCAGCACCAGTAGTCACCAGTGTCAGTAGTCACTAGCGTCAATAGTCACCAGCGTCAGTAGTCACCAGCGTCAGTAGTCACCAGCGTCAGTAGTCACTAGCGTCAGTAGTCACCAGTGTCAGTAGTCACAAGCGTCACTAGTCACCAGCGTCATTAGCCACCAGCGTCAATAGTCATTAGCGTCAGTAGTCATCAGCGTCAGTAGTCATCAGCGCCAGTAGTCACTAATATGGGTAGTCACTAGCGTCAGCAGTCACTGTCGTCAGTAGTCACCAGGATCAGTAGTCACTACTCTTCGGAGAGTAAATGGTCTCTTAGCATCCTGCAATCCTGTAATTCCAGTATAACTTTGAGTACAGAAGTGAAGCTACACTGAGTACAGACCTTGTCCATAATGTGTCTGGGAGAGATGATGAGCAGAGTCACCCGAAAGACGCTGGCTGAGGTTATAATCATGGTCACAACCTTAGGTATATTCTCCTCCGATACGATGAATAAATAACTCATTGTTATGAGCTTCGTCAAGCCGTTCATTAATAACACCATCACTGGAAACTGGAAATATTCTCGTAGTTCCTCGTGGATTTTGTTGAAGGCAAACACATAGTTTCTCATTTCCCAGAGATTTGTGATGCTGAGTTTGTGTTCAGAATTGTCAGCTGAGTCGTTTAGGATACAAGTCACGTTGGTCATGTCTTCCTTCAAATCTGAAGTGACGTGATTGGAACAACTATTATTTTCCTCGTTTATAATAGCCACAGACTCTTCTGTTTCACATTCTTTCTTATCCTTGGCAAAGGAAGTAAGAAAAATCCGAAATCCATCATCTAGAGCTGCTTCAAATAGTGTGACAGTGAGATAGAAGAGGACAGGAAGAATAAGTTCCAAGTTGTCAAGGAAAATCTTGCATCCCATCATGAAATTGAGGAGAGTGAGTGAGGTGCTGGAGTATGCAATGAAGAATCGCTTCATTTGTACCGTGTAATGTCCAATAGCCACTAAAGCACTTAAGACGATGAAACTCTTGTTCACTTTATTCAAACATCGTCGTTGACTAGTACAAGATAGTTGACACAAGTTCTGAAGGAGCATCGCTAGTCTCGGGTGTTGGTAGATGGAGTGGCAGAGGAGAGCACAGATCATCACCCACCAGGTGTTAGTCATTATGTCGATGGTAGTCTGTCGCGTTTCCATTTTGATATCGGAAAATTCTAAATCAATGACCGTCACGAAGGTAGTGGCCAACACTAAAGCGAGCAATCCCAGACCTATCGACCAAATAACTAGGATGTTCCTCTTGACGAAAATAGGAGGGAAGGAGCTCCATGTGTAAGGAAATCCTCCCAGCACACGCAGGACACAGACCATTGCTAGCAAGCACGAGATAATCTTCATCACTGATGACAAGCGATCGCAAACCTTAAAAGTTCACGACTCTTGTTCACTCTCTTTTAAGCACCAAAGAAGTCCTTCTATTTTTTTCAGAATCGTGTGTCTCTTGGAACTGCTCTTGATCTCACAAATTTCCTAGGGCAGATGAAGAGTTAATTCAGTTTAGCGTCAGACACGCACTCCAGGCACCGTCACTATGAGGCTAATAATACTGTCCAACTTAAGCTCGTTTCATCGTATCTGTGCTGCGATAAGGCGAGCAACTCCAAGAGTGTGAGCAACTCCAGATAGCTCTAAAACAAACAGTATTAAGTGCACAGTGTTAAGTGCTGCCACAGGTTAAGTGGAGTGTACATCACTAAGTATTCTTAATGATAGTACTGGCCTGTCGATTTTTCAGCTCTGGCATCGTCAACTACACGTAAGGAACTGGAATCATGGTTCTTTTTCCTGGGGTCTCGTTTCTTATGTGCGTCTACACTAGATTAGAAGTTGAGAATAGTGTAGCAAATAAATAAGCTTACTGGCCTATGCTAGGCAGGTCCATTTCTAGATTCACGAAATCGTAATGACAAGATTGCAACCAAACCATACCACGGCTGTGGATAGAACCCGCGATCAGGGAGTCGTGAAACTCCAGACCCAAGCGCTAGCCACTGGGCCAGCTGGCTACAATAAAATTCGTCCAACTAGGTATATTTAAACACCATATGAAGGTTAGCATATGCACCACTGTGACCACAAATGCAAGTGGCCAGCGCGTCCGTCTGGAGTTTTATAACTCTGATCGCAGGTTTTATTCCCACCCGTGGTGTAGTTTTTTAGGTGCATTTCACACTGTGACGACTATGTACAAGTATATATATATATATATATATATATATATATATATATATATATATATATATATATATATATATATATATATATATATATATATACATATATATATATATATATATATATATATATATATATATATATATATATATATATATATATATATATATATATATTTTTTTGATTAATTTAGAAACCGACAAGTTGAAGAATGACACTTGTGTAGCATCTGGGAATCTTTGTTGAGGAGACTTTTCGCCACACAGTGGCTTCACCAGTCCAATACAAAGAAAAATAGTGGAAACAGAGGAGTATGAGGTAATCTGTCCCTCAGCCTGGAATCGATGTTCTCGGTTTTCAAACTATTCATTACATCTGTCAGACACTGCAACGTCATGGGATTTTAATACAATGAATTCTTCAACACATTTAAAACTGTTTTAGTTGGATACAATAATATTCATTTAGATATAAATTATTTTTTTAACCGTACTTACTCTTCCTACAATACACTCTTAGTCTTTCTTTATATGTATGTATATATATATATATATATATATATATATATATATATATATATATATATATATATATATATATATATATATATATATATATATATATATTTATATATATACATATATATATATAATGCATCATTTGCTTAGAAAAAATCACACAAACAGCAATATTAAAACACCATCCATAGCATCACCAACACTAACATTAGCTTCACCAACGATTAGTTACACTGTGTACTTACCTTGTCCACAATGTTTCTTGGAGAGCTGATGATCAGAGTCGCCCGCACCACGCTGGCTGAGGCGAACAACGTCGTTACGACGTTATGCAAGATTCCATAGTCAGAAACAATGCCTAAATAACTCAGTGTTATCATCTGCATCAGACAGTTCATTAATAACACCATCACAGGGAACTGGAAATATTTACGGAGTTCTTCGTAGATTTCGTTGAAAGCAAATACGTAGTTTCTCAGTTCTCGGAGAGTTGTAAAGGTTAGTTTGTGTTCTGGTCTGTCTGAGGTGGAGTCGTTAATGATGTGAGTCATGTTGTCCAGGTCGTCCTTCAAATTTGAGGTGATGTGAGAGAAGTCACTATTATTTTCTTCACTGATGGTGACTGCAGACTCTCCTTGGCCACATTCACTCTTCTCCTTGGAAGAGGGAGATAGAATAGTTCTAAATCCATCCTCTAGAGCTGCTTCAAATACTGTGATAGTGAGATGGAAGAGGAGAGGAAGAATAAATATGAAATTGTCAAGAATAAGTGAATATGCCATCATGAGGCAGGAGACTGTGAATGATGTACTGTTGTGAGGACTTAGAAACAATATCATATGAGCTGAATGATGTCCTATAGCCACTATAAGAATCAAGAAGACGCAATTCCTGTTCACTTTATTCAAACATCGTCGCTGACTGTCACAAGATAGTTGACACACATCATGAAGGATCATCGCTAGTCTTGAGTGCTGGTGGATGGCATGGCAGAGGAGAGCAGAGATCATCACCCACCAGGAGTTCTTCATTATGTCAATTGTTTTTCGTCGTGTTTGTATCGGTATTTCCGAATATTCATATTCAGAGATAGTATTGAAGAGAAATGTTAGTACCGACGTGATTATACCAAAACCAACTGACCATATTAGTACGATATTCTTCCTAACGAAAATTGGTGGGGAGGAGCTCCATGTGTAAGGAAACCCTCCCAGCACACGCAGGACACCGATCACTGCTAGCAAGCACCTTACAACCTTCATCATTAACAACGAACTACCTCAATGTTTATTAATTCAATACTCTTATTTACGTTTTTAAGGACTGGCGAAGTTTAACTTTGCCAGGATCATGTCTTATGGAATTATTACTCCCTTGAAAAATTTCTGAAGTCAAGTGAGAACTGTATACTAGTGTACTGTCGAGGTACTACAGCCTGAGGATGACGGGGTGGGCATTGAGATCTTTCAAAACAAGAGAAATAATTCCAGTGGTGACACTCTTCAAATCGCTAGGTCTCCCTTTCTTATTTTATTCTTATACAGGATACTCGCAGTTTACTTAAAGATTTATCGTCCTGATGACTTTACGAGCTGTGATGTAAAGTAACTAGTTGTGTTGGTTCACTTTTTCTATGACACTTCAGCTGTTCGAATCAAAGGTTGACTTATAACTTCGAGTCACACACTCGCGACAGTCACCAACCCTCTGATGCTACTGACATTTTCCCCACACTAGCATCGTCGACACAAAACCTTAAATCATATCAGTGCCATGATAAAGCTGCCAGTTTCATGAGTGGGAACTACTCCAGATAACTGTACATCAAACATTACTAAGTGCACAACACACAGTGGCTTATGACAAGTAAACTTGCTGCCACATGTTAAGTGGAGAGTAAATCACTTAATGACAGTAATGGCCTGTCGAATTCTTGCCTGGAGTATAATCAGTAGCTGGCCCGAATAATTCCTAATTCTTTATAGTGTAAAATATAACAATAGAAAAAAACCTTATAAAAAAAAGGCATTCCCAATAAAACAGAAACAATATTGGTGGTAAAGAAAGAGGATACTCAAACAACCACAAAAAAAAAAAAAACTCGAAATGTCTTTTCATTTTCCTTCTTTAAAACTTTCCTGACTTAGCACTCGAGGCTTCACCTTGTAGCACCTCACCCTCACTGCTGGACCTGTTGAAAAAAACTCAGGACACATCCCACCAGTATTTGGAAGAAAAGGCACAACACCGTGACTAGTACAGTTTCCAGACTGAAACTTAGGACGACTTAACAGACAGACTTTAATCATTAACAGTCACATTAACTGCAGAGTCCCTCCTCCTTCACGCTAACCAACAGCTACACTGAGTACATACCTTGTCGACAATGTTCCTTGGAGAGATGATGATCAGAGTCGCCCGCACCACGCTGGCTGAGGCGAACAACCCGGTTACAACCTTGTATATGATCCATTCGTCAGAAACAATGAATAAATAGCTGGCGGCTATCATCTGCATCAAACAGTTCATTAATAACACCATCCCAGGAAACTGGAAATATTTACGGAGTTCGTCGTGGATTTTGTTGAAATCAAGTACATAGTTTGTCAGTTCTCGGAGAGTTGTTAGGGTGAGTTTGTGTTCTTGTTTGTCGGACGTGGAGTCGTTAATGATGCAAGTCATGTTAGTCAGGTCTTCCTTCAAATCTGAGGTGATGTGAGAACAGCAACTTGTGGTGACCACAGATTCTTTTAGGTCACAAATACTCTTATCCCTGGAAGAGGGAGAGAGAGAAATTCTAAATCCATCCTCTAGAGCTGTTTCAAATAGTGTGATAGTGAGATGGAAGAGGAGAGGAAGAATAAATATTAAGCTGTCAAGAATAAATATATATCCCATCATGAGGCAGGAGACTGTGAGTGATGTACTGTTGTTATGACTTAAAAACGAGATAATATTAGCTGCATGATGTCCTATAGCCGAGAAAATAATCAAGACGAGGAAAGTCTTGTTCTCTTTATTCAAACATCGTCGCTGACTATCACAAGCTAGTTGACACACATTCTGAAGGAGCATCGCTAGTCTTGAGTGCTGGTGGATGGCGTGACAGAGCAGAGCAGAGATCATCACACACCAAGTCATAGACATCATATCAATGGTAGTCCGTCGTGTTTGTTTCGGCATTTCCTCATACTCAATGAAGGCCACGAAGAGAAATGTTAGAACTGAGCTAATTGTTCCAAAACCTATAGACCACATTAGTAAGGTGTTCTTCCTGATGAAAACAGTAGGTAAGGAGCTCCATGTGTAAGGAAATCCTCCTAGCACACGCAGGACACCGACCACTGCTAGCAAGCACGAGACGACCTTCATCACTGATGACAAACGACCGCAAACTCCGTTAATTCAAGATTTGTTTATTTTTAAGGACGGGCGAAGATTAACCAATATTTCTTATGGAAAAATCTCTAAGGCCAAGAAATTAGTGTAGCGAACTTTCTTTTCTTCTTATTCAGGATACACTCAATTTGCTTAAGGGTTTTTTCTCCTTATGACTACACGAGTTGTGATGTGAAGTGACTAGTTGTGTTGGGTCAGTGATGTCTACTGTCCCTTCAGCTGTTCGTTGGAATCAAAGGTTGACTTTTAACTTCGAGTCAGACACTCTCGACAGTCACCAGCCCTCTGATGCTACTGACATTTTCCCCACACTAGCATCGTCGACACAAAACCTTACATCATATCAGTGCCGTGATAAACCTGTCAGGTTCAAGAGTGGGAACTACTCCAGATAACTACATCAAACATTACTAAGTGCACAACACACAGTGGCTAATGACAGGTAAACTTGAGTATTGAGTAAATCACTAAGAGATCTAAGTGATTTACTACTGGCTCGACTAATTCCTAATTCTTTATAGTGTAATATTTAATAATAAAAATATCCTTGAAAAAAAAAGGTATTCCCACTAAATTAAGCAAAAGCAAAGTTGGTGGTAAGTAAAGAATATACTCAAACAGCCACTTAGAAAAACAACTAAATGTCTTTTATTCTTTTTTTTAAGAAGGAAGAGAAAGGAGGAATGAAATTCGTCAGTGACGTTACATATTGAATTTTTGGGGAAAAAGCGAGGTGAAACTTGCTTAGAAAAAGACGCTCAAACAATTAATACAACACAAATAGCATCACCAACACCAATACTAGCTTCACCAACGATTAGTTACACTGTGTACATACCTTGTCCACAATATTCCTTGGAGAGCTGATGATCAGAGTCGCCCGCACCACGCTGGCTGAGGCGAACAACGTCGCTGCGACCTTGTATATGATCCATTCGTCAGAAACAATGAATAAATAGCTTGCGGCTATCATCTTCATTATACAGTTCATTAATAACACCATCACAGGGAACTGGAAATATTTACGTAGTTCTTCGTGGATTTTGTTGAAGTTAAATACATAATTTCTCAGTTCTCGGAGAGTTGTAAGGGTGAGCTTGTGTTCTGTTTTGTCTGAGGTAGAGTACGTAATGACGTGAGTCATGTTAGCCAGGTCTTCCTTCAAATTTGAGGTGATGTGATCGA
The DNA here is from genome assembly GCF_038502225.1 of Cherax quadricarinatus. Taxonomy (NCBI): domain Eukaryota; kingdom Metazoa; phylum Arthropoda; class Malacostraca; order Decapoda; family Parastacidae; genus Cherax; species Cherax quadricarinatus. The sequence continues at coordinate 6,421,983 of NC_091386.1, forward strand.
AGCAACTATTATTTTCTTCACTTATGGTAACCGATGACTCTCCTAGGTCACATTCACTCTTCTCCTTTGAAGAGGGAAACATATAAATTCTAAATCCATCCTCTAAAGCTGCTTCAAATAGTGTGATAGTGAGATGGAAGAGGAGAGGAAGAATAAATATTAAGTTGTCAAGAATAAATGTACATCCCATCATGAGGCAGGAGACTGTGAGTGATATACTCTTCTCAGGACTTATGAACACTATCACGTGACCTGCATGATTTCCTATAGCCACTAAAATAATCAAGATGACGAAACTCTTGTTCACTTTATTCAAACATCGTCGCTGACTATCAGGAGATAGTTGACATACATTCTGAATAACCATGGCTAGTCTTTGAGTGCTGGTGGATGGCGTGGCAGAGGAGAGCAGAGATCATCACCCACCAGATGTTAGACACAATATCAATGGTAGTCCGTCGTGTTTGCTTCGGTATTTCCGTATGCTCATGATCAAAGACGGCCACCACGACAATTATTAACACTGAGCTAATTGTTCCAAAACCTAACTACCACACTAATAGGTTGTTCCTCCTGACAAAAAAGGAGGGAAGGAGCTCCTCGCATGGGCCTGCTGGCCCATGCGAGGCGGGTCCAAGTGACTACCGGATTATACCACTGCTTAAGCAATATTTCCTTCCATGATTCACCTCACACTAGGAGGCTGATGCCCGCTACTTAGTTTTATTGCTAGGTAAGCAGGTGTAGGGAGACTACACTACGTCTCCACCTGCCCAAGAATCAAACCAGGGACCTTTCGGTTGTTAACTGTAAGCTTTAACCATATGATTTCTCTGAAGGTTGAGGAAGGCTGGCCTAAAACACAGGTAAAGCCCACCACCACCCTGGACACACTGGGTCATCAACACTAAACAATTACCCTGGACCCACTGGGGTCATCATCAACACTAGCTTAAGCACCGTGGACCCACTGTGTTATCTTCAACATCAAGTGGTCAGGGACCAAAAACAGACTCGCTGGTGAGACCCATTGTCTTCCAGGGTCAATAATCTGAAAATGTTAATCGAACAAGATAGCCAGTTTTCCCGGAAAACTGCACAGGGAAGCAAGCAAGAGTGGCGCTTATACCCGGGTGTTGTAGAGGCGAGCGTCCCAACATTAGGATGGAAACCCCACCTCGAGACCACCAGTCCTCCGGCGGGCCTGGTTAAGCCAGACTCAACACACACATGTTGGCAAGCAGCCTAGCTGGAACTGACGAGCGTCATGCTACTCTGTACGTCTGTGATATCACGTTCGTAAATGCAGTGACGTGTTCCTAAGTGCAGTGTCGTGTTCGTGAGTGCAGTGACGTGTTCGTATTCGTGAGTGCAGTGACACATTCGTAAGTTCACTGAACGCATTGCAGTTATCCACAATCATCAACTAAGGTATTTAGAATTCAATTCAATTCAATTCAATTCAAATTCAAAGTTTATTCTCTATAAGGATTACAATGTTGAATTTACAGAATTTGGTTATTGTGTGGTTTACATGTAGTTAAATAATAATTACAGTGTACCACTAGAACGCCTAGCATGGCTAGGTATTACAGAGTGTACCACTAGAACGCCTAGCATGGCTAGGCATTACAGAGTGTACCACTAGAACACCTAGCATGGCTAGGCATTTCGGGCAGACTTAGTTTAATTCTTTATTTTAAAATATTACAAATTATGAGGTAAGTTGGTATTATGGCTAAGTGACTAAATACTAGTTTGTGAGTTTAGCAATGTGAATGCTTTTGTTTTGGCACAGTACATAGTTTCAGTATTGGAGTATCATAGGATTCATTATTTTAAGATTGAGATTAATATTTCTGTTTGTGGTCAAATGGGTGAGTGAGTGTAAGTGTGAACCACCAGGTGGTATTCGTGTAGTTAGTTGACGGGGTGTATCAGGGAGATAAGATGTTTTCTAATGGTAGTTTTGAAGGTGATGAATGTGTCTGCAGTTCTAGAGTTCTCAGGTAGGGTGTTCCAGATTTTAGGGCCTTTGACATACATTGAATTTTTGTAAAGGTTTAGTCGGACACGGGGAATGTTGTAGAGATGTTTGTGTCTGGTGTTATGCCTGTGGGTTCTGTCACAACTATCAAGAAAGCGTTTTAGGTCAAGGTTGATATTGGAGTTTAAGGTCCTGTAGATGTAGAATGCACAGTAGTAAGTGTGGATGTACTGAACAGGGAGTAAGTTTAGATCTATGAAGAGTGGGGGGGTGTGTTGCCAGGGATGGGATTTAGTGATTATTCTTACTGCAGATTTTTGTTGGGTTATTATTGGCTTTAGGTGTGTTGCTGCAGTTGATCCCCAAGCACAAATAGCATAGGTGAGGTATGGATAAATAAGTGAGTGGTATAGTGTGAGAAGGGAATTTTGCGGCACGTAGTATCGTATCTTGGAGAGGATCCCAACCGTTTTGGATACTTTTTGGTTATGTGTTGGATATGGGTGCTGAAATTCAGGTTGTTGTCAAGGTATAGGCCTAGGAATTTGCCCTCATTATGTCTGGTAATTAGAGTGTTGTCGATCTTAATGTTAATTTGTGCATCTCCTGCTCTGCTACCAAACATAATATAGTAGGTTTTGTCAGTGTTAAGCGTAAGTTTATTGGCTGTCATCCAAGTCGATATTTTGATCAGCTCCTCGTTAACAATGGTGTTGAGGGTGGCAAGATTAGGGTGAGAGATGACATAAGTCGTATCGTCAGCAAAGAGAATGGGTTTCAGGTGTTGGGATACGTTTGGAAGATCATTGATGTATATGAGGAAGAGCAGGGGACCAAGGAGACTTCCCTGCGGAACTCCAGTATCAAGTGGCCGTGTTGTTGATGCTGTGTCTTTAATGGTGACATACTGAAACCTATTAGTAAGGTAAGATTTGATATAATCAAGCGCATGGCCTCTTATACCGTAATGGTCAAGTTTGTGGAGTAGGATGCCGTGGTCTACTGTGTCAAAAGCTTTTCTTAGGTCAATAAAAATTCCTAGTGGATATTCCTTATTTTCCAATGCTGTGTAAAGCACATCTAGCATTTTTATGATTGCATCATTAGTGCTTTTATTTTTCCTGAATCCAAATTGGCAGGGGTTGAGTATGTTTTGAGCCGTTATAAATGAATATAGTCTCCTGTGCACGAGTTTCTCAAAGATTTTGGATAGCAATGGTAAGTTTGATATTGGCCTATAGTTGTTTAAGTCTGTAGGGTCACCACCTTTATGTATTGGTGTAACCCTTGCCATCTTGAGTAGTTTCGGGAAGGTGCTAGTTTCTAGTGACTTGTTAAAAAGTAATGAAATAGCATGCAAAAGGACATGGGCTGCTCGCTTGTTCAGTAATGGTGGGACATGAGACAGATTCCCCGAGTTATTTTTAAGTGACTTTATAATCTCGGTGACTCCGAGGGCTCAGTTGGTGCAAGAGAGAAGGAATTTGGGAAATTCCCATCTAGGTAGTCCCCGGCATGGGCATTGGTATGTGGGATTTTATTGGCAAGATTAGATCCTATGGTTGAGAAGAAGTCGTTTATCTTGTTAGCTGTGTCAGTGGGATGTAGTGGTGTTTCATTAGGTTTAATTAGGACAATATTCTTGGTTTTTTTCAGTTTGTGGGTCCCTAGAATCTGAGAGAGTGTTTTCCAGGTCTTTTTTATATCTCCTCTAGTGTCTGTGAATCTACTGGAGTAGTATAGTTGTTTGGCTTTCTTTATTACTTTGGTGAGAACTGATGAATAGTGTTTAAGAATATCTTTGTGTATTAAGCCCTGTCTATATTGCTTTTCATATTGGTGTTTCTTGTCAATGGATTTCAGAATGGTTCTGGTTAGCCATGGGCAACCAAGCCGTTTGTTTGTGATCTGTTTCGTTTTTATAGGACAATGTTTGTTGTATAGTCTACGTAATTTGTTAAGAAAAATCTCTGTCCAGTCATCAATACCATAGGCCTTGGAGAATTCTGTAGGCCAGTCAACAGTCTCTAGGTCAGCTGTGTACTTCCTTATTGAGGCCTCGTCATGGAGTCTAAATGAGACTTTGTTGTATTCAAGTGGTGGTTTACTAATGTTTGTCAGGAGGAAGGTAGGGTAGTGGTCTGTAGTGCTATCTGTGACTATCCCTGATTTAAGGGGGGCTAGTATATTGGTCCATATGTGGTCTATTATGGTTGCACTTGTCTCAGTGAGCCTGGTTGGTTTAGTTATTGTTGGTATGAGAAGTGTGTTGTTCATATTGTTGATGAAATCAGTTACAGGCTGATCATCTAGTAAGCCAAGGTTGATGTTGAAGTCTCTAGCTAAGAGAAGGTGGTGCTTATTCATTTGTCTGTTTGTTATTAGTGACTTTAATTTCTCACTGAAATTTGGGATGTTTGTGTGAGGTATCCGGTAAATGGCACCGATTGTTATAGGCGTCTTAAGGTTTTTTACAGTAAAATTAGCAAAAATGTATTCCCCATATTCATCACTAAAGCAAGTGGTGCTAAGACAAGATAATTGGTTAGAGTAATAGATTGCAATACCACCCCCAACTTGGTTTGTTCTGCAGTTGTGAATTGCTGTGTATCCTGGTAGAGGGTAGATATCTATTGTGTCCTGCTTAAGCCAGGTCTCAGTAAGAATAATGCAGGAGAAGTGTGTCTTTAGTGATTCAAGGAGAGCCAGGAGGTCATCATAGTGTTTGCTTAGGGACCTGATGTTGTAGTTAAGTACTGATAGACTTTTAGCATTGTTTAGGATAGTGGTGGCTTGTGATGCTGTGTAATAAAGGCAGTTACTTTCCAATAGGTTTTGATTGGGTGTCAGATTATGGAGGTTTAGATCAGGGTCAACGTGATCAATCATCTTCTAGGTTTAAATTATGGTTATTTATATCCTGAGTTGTGTGTTGAGTTCTAGTACTGATATCTGTAGTGGTAGGAAGTTTGGACAAGTATATAGCTAGAGTATTTTGGTCATGTAGGGTATAGTCACTACTACACATAATGAAGTTGATGTTGTCTATGTGTTGTGCTGGAATGAACTAAAGTACAACTAGGTATAAACTAGTAATATAAAAATACAAATTAAAAATAGAACAAGACTCTCACTTGTAATTGCACTAAGGTCTAATAATGACTTTTGTAGAGTCTATGTTTTGAGCTAGAATGACCTATAGTACAACTAGATTTAATCTAATAATATAAAAATACAAATTAAAAATAGCACCAGACTCTCACTAGTAATTGCACTATGGTCTAATATAGTGAATTTGGTATTGACTATGTATTGAGCTACAATGAGCTATAGTACAACTGAGTTTAATCTAATAATATAAAAAAGGCACAAGACTCTCAATTGTAATTGCACTAAGGTCTTATATAAGTTGTTTACAAGAATTAGAGTATACCTGGAGTTTACCTGGAGTTACCTGGAGAGAGTTTCGGGGGTCAACGCCCCCGCGGCCCGGTCTGTGACCAGGCCTCCTGGTGGATCAGCGCCTGATCAACCAGGCTGTTGCTGCTGGCTGCACGCAAACCAACGTACGAGCCACAGCCCGGCTGATCAGGAACTGCCTTTAGGTGCTTGTCCAGTGCCAGCTTGAAGACTGCCAGGGGTCTGTTGGTAATCCCCCTTATGTGTGCTGGGAGGCAGTTGAACAGTCTCGGTCCCCTGACACTTATTGTATGGTCTCTTAACGTGCTAGTGACACCCCTGCTTTTCATTGGGGGGATGGTGCATCGTCTGCCAAGTCTTTTGCTTTCGTAGTGAGTGATTTTCGTGTGCAAGTTCGGTACTAGTCCCTCTAGGATTTTCCAGGTGTATATAATCATGTATCTCTCCCTCCTGCGTTCCAGGGAATACAGGTTTAGAAACCTCAAGCGCTCCCAGTAATTGAGGTGTTTTATCTCCGTTATGCGCGCCGTGAAAGTTCTCTGTACATTTTCTAGGTCGGCAATTTCACCTGCCTTGAAAGGTGCTGTTAGAGTGCAGCAATATTCCAGCCTAGATAGAACAAGTGACCTGAAGAGTGTCATCATGGGCTTGGCCTCCCTAGTTTTGAAGGTTCTCATTATCCATCCTGTCATTTTTCTAGCAGATGCGATTGATACAATGTTATGGTCCTTGAAGGTGAGATCCTCCGACATAATCACTCCCAGGTCTTTGACGTTGGTGTTTCGCTCTATTTTGTGGCCAGAATTTGTTTTGTACTCTGATGAAGATTTAATTTCCTCATGTTTACCATATCTGAGTAATTGAAATTTCTCATCGTTGAACTTCATATTGTTTTCTGCAGCCCACTGAAAGATTTGGTTGATGTCCGCCTGGAGCCTTGCAGTGTCTGCAATGGAAGACACTGTCATGCAGATTCGGGTGTCATCTGCAAAGGAAGACACGGTGCTGTGGCTGACATCCTTGTCTATGTCGGATATGAGGATGAGGAACAAGATGGGAGCTAGTACTGTGCCTTGTGGAACAGAGCTTTTCACCGTAGCTGCCTCGGACTTTACTCTGTTGACGACTACTCTCTGTGTTCTGTTAGTGAGGAAATTATAGATCCATCGACCAACTTTTCCTGTTATTCCTTTAGCGCGCATTTTGTGCGCTATTACGCCATGGTCACACTTGTCGAAGGCTTTTGCAAAGTCTGTATATATTACATCTGCATTCTTTTTGTCTTCTAGTGCATTTAGGACCTTGTCGTAGTGATCCAGTAGTTGAGACAGACAGGAGCGACCTGTTCTAAACCCATGTTGCCCTGGGTTGTGTAACTGATGGGTTTCTAGATGGGTGGTGATCTTGCTTCTTAGGACCCTTTCAAAGATTTTTATGATATGGGATGTTAGTGCTATTGGTCTGTAGTTCTTTGCTGTTGCTTTACTGCCCCCTTTGTGGAGTGGGGCCCACAGGATAAAATACACAAGTTAAGGTAGCAAAAGAATAAAAAAAAATGATAAAAGTTGGTGTTAAGAGGATCCAGAGTGACAGAAGTTGGTGTTAAGAGGATCCAGAGTGACAGAAGTTAGTGTTAAGAGGATCCAGAGTGACAGAAGTTGGTGTTAAGAGGATCCAGAGTGACAGAAGTTAGTGTTAAGAGGATCCAGAGTGATAAAAGTTGGTGTTAAGAGGATCCAGAGTGACAGAAGTTAGTGTTAAGAGGATCCAGAGTGACAGAAGTTGGTGTTAAGAGGATCCAGAGTGACACAAGTTAGTGTTAAGAGGATTCAGAGTGATAAAAGTTGGTGTTAAGAGGATCCAGAGTGACAGAAGTTAGTGTTAAGAGGATCCAGAGTGACAGAAGTTGGTGTTACGAGGATCCAGAGTGACAGAAGTTAGTGTTAAGAGGATCCAGAGTGACAGAAGTTGGTGTTAAGAGGATCCAGAGTGACAGAAGTTAGTGTTAAGAGGATCCAGAGTGATAAAAGTTGGTGTTAAGAGGATCCAGAGTGACAGAAGTTAGTGTTAAGAGGATCCAGAGTGATAAAAGTTGGTGTTAAGAGGATCCAGAGTGACAGAAGTTAGTGTTAAGAGGATCCAGAGTGACAAAAGTTGGTGTTAAGAGGATCCAGAGTGACAGAAGTTGGTGTTAAGAAGATCCAGAGTGACAGAAGTTGGTGTTAAGAGGATCCAGAGTGACAGAAGTTATTGTTAAGAGGATCCAGAGTGACAGAAGTTAGTGTTAAGAGGATCCAGAGTGACAGAAGTTGGTGTTAAGAGGATCCAGAGTGACAGAAGTTGGTGTTAAGAGGATCCAGAGTGACAGAAGTTGGTGTTAAGAGGATCCAGAGTGACAGAAGTTAGTGTTAAGAGGATCCAGAGTGACAGAAGTTGGTGTTAAGAGGATCCAGAGTGACAGAAGTTGGTGTTAAGAGGATCCAGAGTGACAGAAGTTAGTGTTAAGAGGATACAGAGTGACAGAAGTTGGTGTTATGAGGATCCAGAGTGACAGAAGTTAGTGTTAAGAGGATCCAGAGTGATAAAAGTTGGTGTTAAGAGGATCCAGAGTGACAGAAGTTAGTGTTAAGAGGATCCAGAGTGATAAAAGTTGGTGTTAAGAGGATCCAGAGTGACAGAAGTTAGTGTTAAGAGGATCCAGAGTGACAAAAGTTGGTGTTAAGAGGATCCAGAGTGACAGAAGTTGGTGTTAAGAAGATCCAGAGTGACAGAAGTTGGTGTTAAGAGGATCCAGAGTGACAGAAGTTATTGTTAAGAGGATCCAGAGTGACAGAAGTTAGTGTTAAGAGGATCCAGAGTGACAGAAGTTGGTGTTAAGAGGATCCAGAGTGACAGAAGTTGGTGTTAAGAGGATCCAGAGTGACAGAAGTTGGTGTTAAGAGGATCCAGAGTGACAGAAGTTAGTGTTAAGAGGATCCAGAGTGACAGAAGTTGGTGTTAAGAGGATCCAGAGTGACAGAAGTTGGTGTTAAGAGGATCCAGAGTGACAGAAGTTGGTGTTAAGAGGATCCAGAGTGACAGAAGTTTGTGTTAAGAGGATCCAGAGTGACAGAAGTTAGTGTTAAGAGGATCCAGAGTGACAAAAGTTGGTGTTAAGAGGATCCAGAGTGACAGAAGTTGGTGTTAAGAGGATCCAGAGTGACAAAAGTTGGTGTAAAGAGGATCCAGAGTGACAGAAGTTGGTGTTAAGAGGATCCAGAGTGACAGAAGTTGGTGTTAAGAGGATCCAGAGTGACAAAAGTTGGTGTTAAGAGGATCCAGAGTGACAGAAGTTGGTGTTAAGAAGATCCAGAGTGACAGAAGTTGGTGTTAAGAGGATCCAGAGTGACAGAAGTTATTGTTAAGAGGATCCAGAGTGACAGAAGTTAGTGTTAAGAGGATCCAGAGTGACAGAAGTTGGTGTTAAGAGGATCCAGAGTGACAGAAGTTAGTGTTAAGAGGATCCAGAGTGACAAAAGTTGGTTTTAAGAGGATCCAGAGTAACAAAAGTTTGTGTTAAGAGGATCCAGAGTGACAGAAGTTAGTGTTAAGAGGATCCAGAGTGACAGAAGTTGGTGTTAAGAGGATCCAAAGTGACAGAAGTTGGTGTTAAGAGGATCCAGAGTGACAGAAGTTGGTGTTAAGAGGATCCAGAGTGACAGAAGTTGGTGTTAAGAGGATCCAGAGTGACAGAAGTTGGTGTTAAGAGGATCCAGAGTAACAAAAGTTTGTGTTAAGAGGATCCAGAGTGACAGAAGTTAGTGTTAAGAGGATCTAGAGTGACAAAAGTTGGTGTTAAGAGGATCCAGAGTGACAGAAGTTGGTGTTAAGAGGATCCAGAGTAACAAAAGTTTGTGTTAAGAGGATCCAGAGTGACAGAAGTTAGTGTTAAGAGGATCCAGAGTGACAAAAGTTGGTGTTAAGAGGATCCAGAGTGACAGAAGTTGGTGTTAAGAGGATCCAGAGTGACAGAAGTTGGTGTTAAGAGGATCCAGAGTGACAGAAGTTGGTGTTAAGAGGATCCAGAGTGAAAGAAGTTGGTGTTAAGAGGATCCAGAGTGACAGAAGTTGGTGTTAAGAGGATCCAGAGTGACAGAAGTTAGTGTTAAGAGGATCCAGAGTGACAGAAGTTGGTGTTAAGAGGATCCAGAGTGACAGAAGTTGGTGTTAAGAGGATCCAGAGTGACAGAAGTTGGTGTTAAGAGGATCCAGAGTGACAGAAGTTGGTGTTAAGAGGATCCAGAGTGACAGAAGTTGGTGTTAAGAGGATCCAGAGTGACAGAAGTTAGTGTTTAGAGGATCCAGAGTGAAAGAAGTTGGTGTTAAGAGGATCCAGAGTGACAGAAGTTGGTGTTAAGAGGATCCAGAGTAACAAAAGTTTGTGTTAAGAGGATCCAGAGTGACAGAAGTTAGTGTTAAGAGGATCTAGAGTGACAAAAGTTGGTGTTAAGAGGATCCAGAGTGACAGAAGTTGGTGTTAAGAGGATCCAGAGTAACAAAAGTTTGTGTTAAGAGGATCCAGAGTGACAGAAGTTAGTGTTAAGAGGATCCAGAGTGACAAAAGTTGGTGTTAAGAGGATCCAGAGTGACAGAAGTTGGTGTTAAGAGGATCCAGAGTGACAGAAGTTGGTGTTAAGAGGATCCAGAGTGACAGAAGTTGGTGTTAAGAGGATCCAGAGTGAAAGAAGTTGGTGTTAAGAGGATCCAGAGTGACAGAAGTTGGTGTTAAGAGGATCCAGAGTGACAGAAGTTAGTGTTAAGAGGATCCAGAGTGACAGAAGTTGGTGTTAAGAGGATCCAGAGTGACAGAAGTTGGTGTTAAGAGGATCCAGAGTGACAGAAGTTGGTGTTAAGAGGATCCAGAGTGTAAATACTTGCATTTTTTTGAGCCTACACTACGTATGCTCTGAGAGAGAAATGGGGGGTGGGGGGAGGGAGGGTAGGATTTCCTGGCTTACTGGGCAGTCCTGCCCATCCACAACATGAATGTGTGTAGTAACTGAAGCTTGTGTTGGCACTCTTAAGTACTGCCTCTCAACAACACTACTCGTACAACAATGCCTCTGCAATACTGTGTTATTTCTTGCAACTATAGTATTCTTGGTTCATGGTGGCAGGAAGATACAATACAAATTGTAGTGTTAAGATACCAATAACAATTATAAACTGTGTTGAGACAGTTATGAACTGTGTTTATACAATTATGAACTGTTTAGACCATTGTGAACTGTGTTTAGACAGTTATGAACTGTGTTTAGACCATTGTGAACTGTGTTTAGACAGTTATGAACTGTGTTTATACAATTATGAACTGTTTAGACCATTGTGAACTGTGTTTAGATAGCTATGAACTGTGTTTAGACCATTTGAACTGTGTTTAGACAGTTATGAACTGTGTTTAGACCATTGTGAACTGTGTTTAGACAGTTATGAACTGTGTTTATACAATTATGAACTGTTTAGACCATTGTGAACTGTGTTTAGACAGCTATGAGCTGTGTTTAGACCATTACAAACTGTTTTTTTTTTTTGCGCTGGAGCGGCAGACTTGCAAGTATAAGCGATGTTTGGGTCGTCTGTGTCAACCACAACTTATGGGTCCTACCACATCGTCCGCCATTACAATAAATCGCAACTCTCGATTTGGTCAGTGGTCAGTCGTCACGTGAGGTCACAGACCCTGAGCTGCTTTGGGGATTAGCGTGGACGGTTACAAAGCATGGCTTGCTTCTGTAGTGTTTTAAAAATTGAGGTTGGAGTGTTGAAGGAGGAGGTCTTGCTTCTCCAGGAGGAGATTAGGAGGCTGAAGGTCCACCTCATTGGGTCTGGGAGAGAGTGTGAGGTGGCTGGAGTTGTGGAGAATGAGGCTTCTAGCAGTGAGGTGCAGTCTGTCTCTCGCTGTGAGGAGGCTGTAGGTGGGGAGGTAGCAACGGCTACCAGCAGTGAGGTGCAGTCCAGCACCTGCTACAAGTGGCGAGTGGTTCACAGTAATGGAAGGCGCATCAGAGTAAGGAAAGTTAAGAGAGAAGATCTGAAGGTAGGAAATCGCTTCTCTGTTCTTCAGGATGAATGTACTTCAGTGGCCAGTGAAGGTAAGGGTACTACTGCCCCTGCTAACAGAGGTAAGCACATTCATGTGGTTGGTGACTCTCAGGTAAGATATATTGACCGTGCTTTTTGTAATAGGAATAAGAAGATGAGATATAGAGTGTGCTTCCCTGGAGCTGGTGTTGGGGACATTGTCAACAGGCTGGATAATATCATGTCAGGTAATGGGAACATGCCCATTATTTGTCTCAGTGCTGGTGGAAATGATATTGGGAAGGGTAGGAGAGAAGAGCTGCTAGATAAGTACAGGTCAGCTATAGATTTCATTTAGTCTAAGGGAGGGGTCCCAATCATATGTAGCATCTTGCCTGGAAGGGGAGTAGGAAATGAATGGTTGTCTAGGGCAATTGGTGTAAATTGCTGGCTAGACAGATACTGCAAGGAACTTGCAATCCCATTCATTGACAACTGGAACAACTTTTATGGCAAACATGATATGTATGCAAGGGATGGGGTACATCTCTCTGGGGCTGGGGAGGTAGCACTTGCAGACTCGATTGAGAAGGCCATTGGTGAAATGTCTTTGATTTTAAACTGATAGAAGACAGAGGTGTGTGTGGGAAACAAGTAGGTTGCAACACTAGGGTTGGAAACAGTAAATGTATAAAAGGCATTCAGCATGAAGTTATAAATAAAGACAATAGATCAGGCCAGCAAACAAAGGGGGACAGCAGAGGGCAGCAAGGGACTATCTCCCTTAAGGTTTACTATACTAATAGCAGGAGTGTAAGAAATAAGATAGATGAGCTAAGATTAATTGCAAGTGCAGGAAACATAGATATTATTGCTATAACAGAGACCTGGCTCAATCTGAAAGATAGAGAGATGCCCTCCGAATGTCACATACAAGGCTATAAATTATTCCACACTGACAGGGTCAACAGGAAAGGTGGTGGAGTAGCGATGTATGTCAGAGACAATTTAAATTGTTGTCTTAGACAAGATATTAAATTAGAAGCGTCAGCCACTGAATCTGTTTGGTTACAGCTTCTCGAGGGCCGAGAAAAACTAATTTTGGGTGTGATTTACAGGGCCCCAAATCTTGATAGGGAGTGTAGTAAACTTCTATGGGACGAAATTCGTAAGGCATCTACATACGAAAATGTTGTGCTAATGGGAGATTTCAACTATAGACAGATTGACTGGAGCAATTTGACAGGAAATTTGGAGTCAGGTGACTTTCTTGATACGATCTAGGATTGTTTTTTAAAACAGTTTGTGACAGAGCCAACTAGGGGGAATAACCTCCTTGACTTGGTTCTTGCCAGTAGGGAAACACTAATTAATAATCTTGAGGTTAATGATGAGCTTGGGGAAAGTGATCACAAATCACTCAGTTTTAATATATCATGGAATTCCCCTAATAACGGCAATCAAGTCTCTGTCCCTGGCTTCCGCTTGGCTGATTTCATAGGACTGAAAAATTACTTAGGTGGGCTGAACTGGAATGACCTGACTAAGGGTCAGGTAGGTGGTGATGGTTGCCGATATGACGCTTTCCAGGGCATAGTTCTAGCTGCTCAGTCAAATTATGTTCCAAATAGGGAAATCAGTTCAAACAAAAATGATCCTAAATGGATGAACAATAGATTAAAATATCTAATTGGTCAAAAGAGAGGCATATGTAGGCAAATCAAACGAGGAGAGGTGCAATTAAGAAATCGATATATTCAGTTAAAGAGAGAAATAAAAAAGGGAATAAGAAAAGCAAAGAGATTATGAGGTTAAAGTTGCAAGAGAATCGAAGACTAACCCAAAAGGATTCTTTCAGGTATACAGAAGTAAGGTCAGGGACAAGATAGGCCCACTCAAAAGTTCCTCGGGTCAGCTCACTGACAGTGATAAGGAAATGTGTAGAATTTTTAACACATACTTCCTCTCAGTTTTTACACAGGAAGATGCCAGCGATATTCCAGAAATGATAAATTATGTAGAACAGGACGATAATAAACTGTGCACGATTAGGGTCACAAGTGACATGGTCCTTAGGCAAATAGATAAATTAAAACCTAACAGATCCCCAGGCCCTGATGAACTGTATGCAAGGGTTCTAAAGGAATGTAAAGAGGAGCTTAGCAAACCTCTGGCTAATCTTTTCAACATATCACTACAAACTGGCATGGTGCCAGATAAGTGGAAAATGGCAAATGTGATACCTATTTTCAAACAGGTGACAGGTCCTTAGCTTCGAACTATAGACCAATAAGCCTAACCTCCATAGTGGGAAAATTTATGGAATCAATAATTGCTGAGGCAGTTCGTAGCCACCTTGAAAAGCATAAATTAGTCAATGAATCTCAGCATGGTTTTACAAAGGGGCGTTCCTGCCTTACGAATTTATTAACTTTTTTCACTAAGGTATTTGAGGAGGTAGATCATGGTAATGAATATGATATTGTGTATATGGACATCAGTAAGGCTTTTGACAGGGTCCCACATCAGATACTATTGAGGAAAATTAAGGCACATGGAATAGGAGGAGAATTTTGTTCCTGGATAGAGGCATGGTTGACAAATAGGCAGCAGAGAGTTTGCATAAATGGGGAGAAATCAGAGTGGGGAAGCGTCACGAGCGGTGTTCCACAGGGGTCAGTGTTGGGCCCCCTGCTGTTCACAATCTACATAAACGACATAGATGAGGGCATAAAGAGCGACATAAGCAAGTTTGCCGATGACACCAAAATAAGCCGTCGAATTCATTCTGATGAGGACATTAGAGCACTCCTGGAAGATTTGAGAAGACTGATGCAGTGGTCGGAGAGGTGGCAGATGCAGTTTAATATAGACAAATGCAAAATTCTAAATGTTGAACAGGACAATAACCATGCCACATATAAACTAAATAATGTAGATCTTAATGTTACGGATTGCGAAAAAGATTTAGGAGTTCTGGTTAGCAGTAATCTGAAACCAAGACAACAGTGCATTAGTGTTCGCAATAAAGCTAACAGAATCCTTGGCTTCATATCTAGAAGTATAAATAATAGGAGTCCTCAGGTTGTTCATCAACTCTATACATCCTTGGTTAGGCCTCATTTAGAATATGCTGCACAGTTTTGGTCACCGTATTACAGAATGGATATAAATGCTCTGGAAAACATACATAGGAGGATGACAAAGTTGATCCCATGTATCAGAAATTTTCCCTATGAGGATAGACTAAGGGCCCTGAATCTGCACTCTATAGAAAGACGTAGAATTAGGGGGGGTATGATTGAGGTGTATAAATGGAAGACAGGAATAAATAAAGGGGATGTAAATAGTGTGCTGAAAATATCTAGCCTAGACAGGACTCGCAGCAATGGTTTTAAGTTGGAAAAATTCAGATTCAGGAAGGATATAGGGAAGTACTGGTTTGGTAATAGAGCTGTGGATGAGTGGAACAAACTCCCGAGTACAGTTATAGAGGCCAGAACATTGTGTAGCTTTAAAAATAGGTTGGATAAATACATGAGTGGGTGTGGGTGGGTGTGAGTTGGACCTGATTGGCTTGTGCTTGACCTGGCCTGACTAGGTTGGGTGCATTGGCTTAAGACGGTAGGAGACTTGGACCTGCCTCGCATGGGCCAGTAGGCCTGCCGCAGTGTTCCTTCGTTCTTATGGTCTTATGTAAGGAAACCCTCCCAGCACATGCAGGAAAGCAACTACTGCTAGCAAGCACGAGACGACCTTCATCACTGACGACGAACTACAGAAAACTTTCCTAATTCAAGGCCCTTTTTCACTTTGTTTTAATTACTAGACAATTGCTATTACTGTAAAAAATAACTCTAAGTTCAAGTACTTTAGGTAACCTTCTTCTCTTCTTATTCAGAATATATGCAGTTTGCTTTAGAGGTCTTCTCCTCCTGATGAATTGTGACGTGAAGTGACTAGTTGTGTTGGGTCAGTGATGTCTATTGTCCCTTCAGCTGTTCGTTCGAATCAAAGGTTGACTTTTAACTTCGAGTCAGACACTCTCGACAGCCACCATCCCTCTGATGCTACTAACATTTTCCCCACACTAGCATCGTCGACACAAAACCTTACATCATATCAGTGCCGTGATAAAGCTGTCAGGTTCAAGAGTGGGAACTACTCCAGATAACTCTATATATCAAACATTACTATGTGTACAACTCAGTGGATAATGACAGGTAAACTTGCTGCCACATGTTAAGTGGAGAGTAAATCACCACGGAAGAGTTCGTAATGACAGTAATGGCCTGTCGATTTCTTGCCTGGGGTTTAGCCAGTAGCCGCCCCAAATAATTCCTAATTCTTTTTAGCATAAAATTTAATAAAAACTAAATTCATGTAAGAAAAAGCTTTCAAAATAAAACGAAGAGAACATTTGTGGTAAAGAAAGAAAATACTTATTAAAAAAAAAAACACAAAGATAAATCTCAAGCCATTTCTATATCAATGCACCTCACAGTTCTGTTGACTGAGATCTTTCTCTATATATACCCGCTTGTTTCTGCGTGCTGCATTGATATAAAAATCGCTTGAGAGGTCAGAACATGCTGGAGGAGATTGAAACAGCTTGAATCCATGCCTGAGGCTGACTGACGTGCCCGGGCTGGGAAAGAAACTTGCCTTGTGAACCAGGCTGCCACAGTCTATGTGGCGTTTGTGTGGCCGAGTGGACTATAGCGCTGCCTGGGAATTTGTCCGCCCCAGTCATTCTGCTGTGTACCTAGCTACATGCAGGACACATCAGCAGCTGTTCTCCTCCAGTGCCTTACGATCCCCGTGTGGGTGAGGCGTTCTACCATTGTCTTGCAGAATCCTTACCTCAGCCTTCATTGCAGGAACAGTGCGTCGTTGGCCTCCTACCCAAGGGCAGCTCGCCGACCTCTGCACTCCTGCAGCTGCGTGATTCTCACCACAACCCAGAGAAACACCTGCTGAACTTCCCACCAGTAGCAAGCACAACCATTGGCAAACTACCTCCAGCACAGGAACAGTGCGTCGTCGTCCTCCTGCCCAAGGGCAGTACACTGACCTCTGCACTCCTGAAGCTGCGTGTTTCCTGGGTAACACCTGCCAACCTTCAACCCACAGAATCCTAGTCCCTCTGCTTCAAGCAAACACAACCTTAGCATACAGAGAATCTATCTCTATGGCATGTTCATTATATATCAACTTCTGAGAATATCTAGACAACATCTCTGATGACCAATATCTTGTTTTTGTGTGACATGGTTTTAGAATACTTTTGCGTCGTAATTTCCTAAGAAGCCAGTCGAACCCACTTCACTGAGGTGGTTATAGATACCCACACAGTGGATCGGCTAGACTACATCACCTGGGTAACACCAACGACTTTCTCTCCTCCCTAACCACCTTTCTTTTCTTCTGGACCGGGCGAACCTACTCCTGCGTCGGTGGAAGTATTCGTTCAAACGGTGCCTGTGGCCGAATCCAGGTGATTACCGCACAGGACTCCAAATCTTGGCAGGTACACACACCAGAACATAGGCTTGACGCCCCACGATCACTATCTGAGCCACACGACCGGCTGCCCTGCCCTATGATCAGTCCACTCTTTACCAGCTAGGGACACGCTCTACAACATTACCCAAGCACCTCAGTCAGGAATATACAAAACAGAAACTGGTTTCAAACTTATCCTTGACAAACACTCTTACGGCATCTATACAGCGACTGCAACCCGACAGAAACTGAAAGATGCCGGCTTCTCCATTTTATGGAGCCCAGAACATCGGGCCAAGAGCACAGTAATTACAAAACAAGTTGACTCATCCCTCCTTACTACCTATGAGAACAATAAAACACCTCATAAATGACATCAGCACTAGGAATAAGGTCACTATAGACGACATCTACAGACCTCTTAACTCCAACATTCTCAAAATACGCTGCTACTCGCCTGACGAAGCTTCTACACTCTTCCAGAAAGGAATTCTGGCAAAAACTATTCGCATACCACCTGACTGTCATTATTCCATCAACTATCACCACATAACTCAATGTTTGAAATGTTATAAATATGGACATGGAAAAGACTCCTGCACTGCCATCCAAACCTGTTCCAGGTGTGCAGGGTCAGGCCACTACTGTTCCAGGTGTGCAGGGTCAGGCCACTACTGTTCCAGGTGTGCAGGGTCAGGCCACTACTGTTCCAGGTGTGCAGGGTCAGGCCTCTACTGTTCCAGGTGTGCAGGGTCAGCCCACTACTGTTCCAGGTGTGCAGGGTCAGGCCTCTACTGTTCCAGGTGTGCAGGGTCAGGCCACTACTGTTCCAGGTGTGCAGGGTCAGGCCTCTACTGTTCCAGGTGTGCAGGGTCAGGCCTCTACTGTTCCAGGTGTGCAGGGTCAGGCCACTACTGTTCCAGGTGTGCAGGGTCAGGCCTCTACTGTTCCAGGTGTGCAGGGTCAGGCCACTACTGTTCCAGGTGTGCAGGGTCAGGCCACTACTGTTCCAGGTGTGCAGGTTCAGGCCACTACTGTTCCAGGTGTGCAGGGTCAGGCCACTACTGTTCCAGGTGTGCAGGGTCAGGCCTCTACTGTTCCAGGTGTGCAGGGTCAGGCCTCTACTGTTCCAGGTGTGCAGGGTCAGGCCACTACTGTTCCAGGTGTGCAGGGTCAGGCCTCTACTGTTCCAGGTGTGCACGGTCAGGCCACTACTGTTCCAGGTGTGCAGGGTCAGGCCACTACTGTTCCAGGTGTGCAGGGTCAGGCCTCTACTGTTCCAGGTGTGCAGGGTCAGGCCTCTACTGTTCCAGGTGTGCAGGGTCAGGCCACTACTGTTCCAGGTGTGCAGGGTCAGGCCACTACTGTTCCAGGTGTGCAGGGTCAGGCCTCTACTGTTCCAGGTGTGCAGGGTCAGGTCACTACTGTTCCAGGTGTGCAGGGTCAGGCCACTACTGTTCCAGGTGTGCAGGGTCAGGCCACTACTGTTCCAGGTGTGCAGGGTCAGGCCACTACTGTTCCAGGTGTGCAGGGTCAGGCCTCTACTGTTCCAGGTGTGCAGGGTCAGGCCACTACTGTTCCAGGTGTGCAGGGTCAGGCCTCTACTGTTCCAGGTGTGCAGGGTCAGGCCTCTACTGTTCCAGGTGTGCAGGGTCAGGCCACTACTGTTCCAGGTGTGCAGGGTCAGGCCACTACTGTTCCAGGTGTGCAGGGTCAGGCCTCTACTGTTCCAGGTGTGCAGGGTCAGGCCACTACTGTTCCAGGTGTGCAGGGTCAGGCCTCTACTGTTCCAGGTGTGCAGGGTCAGGCCACTACTGTTCCAGGTGTGCAGGGTCAGGCCACTACTGTTCCAGGTGTGCAGGGTCAGGTCACTACTGGTCAACATGCGAAGCCACAAAAAAATGCATCAACTGTAATCAACGCCACACTGCTGTATCAAACTCTTGCCCAACCCGTAGGGATTACCAAAAGTCACTTAGAGGCAATGAACCTCTCTCCCTGCCAAACCCTCACCCCACCCTCCAACGCATGGGCAACCCCACTCTCCTGGACCCAACCAACCCCACGGCATGTCCAGAACACACCCCAACCCACAACCAGCCCACCCAACCTCAACACACAAGGACTAGCATACACACCTGATCTCACTCTTACCTGCAAAATCATTACAGCTGTACACTCAGCCGTAGCAATGAACCAGATATATCAGCTAGACTTCCCACTTGCCCTCAGTGTTATACTTGCAGCAAAAGGTGGCCCGGTGGCCTGGTGGCTAAAGCTCCCGCTTCACACACGGAGGGCCCGGGTTCGATTCCCGGCGGGTTGAAACATTTCGACACGTTTCCTTACACCTGTTGTCCTGTTCACCTAGCAGCAAATAGGTACCTGGGTGTTAGTCGACTGGTGTGGGTCGCATCCTGGGGGACAAGATTAAGGACCCCAATGGAAATAAGTTAGACAGTCCTCGATGACGCACTGACTTTCTTGGGTTATCCTGGGTGGCTAACCCTCCGGGGTTAAAAATCCGAACGAAATCTTATCTTATCTTATCTTAACAACCTACCCCAACTTGTCATCCCTCCTCTCCCCAACAGTCACTCCCCCTCCCCCCCTCGCTCCCTCTCCCCCTCATGACTCCCCCACCCTCCACAGCCTGAGTCAAACTACCATGCCACCCCCCGAGGCTCCCCTCCCCCCAACCCCCACTGCCACCCCCAACCTCTCCACTCCCCCCGCACTTTCCCCCATCCCCTCCACCCTTGGCCCCTCCACCACTCCTACGCCCAAGTCAGCTAGCTCTAACCAAACACACAACATGACAAGATCCACCTCAGCCCACAGGAGGTAATCAACCAAACCCCAACCCGCACCCACTTTTGAAAGACAATCCAGGGAACATGAAAGATCACAGAACACACAAAGCAGAAGGGTTTCCCCCTTCCCCTCCAGGAAGCGCCTCCGCGACCAAACATACACTCACACCTCTGGGGACATCACCTTCATGGGCATACGACCTGATTCCTTTAATATCCACACCATAGCTGAGCCTGGCCCTTCACCAGAAGTAGATAACAACTCTCCTGCTTCCCAACCTTCACAGACATCTTCAAGGTAATCCAACTCAATGTGAGACATTACTACCACATTAGACACATGATAGCTAAGCTCATCGAAGCAGAAAGACCTGATGTAGTTCTGCTAAACAGCACATGCCTACAGGCACACCAATACATCCGACACTTTGGCTATACCTGACCAGCCGGGCTGTGACTCGTACGTTGGTTTGCGTGCAGCCAGCAGTAACAGCCTGGTTGATCAGGCTCTGATCCACCAGGAGGCCTGGTCACAGACCGGGCCGCGGGAGCGTTGACCCCCGGAACTCTCTCCAGGTAAACTCCAGGTAATACCACCAAACAATCCCCACACTACCCACACGATGGAGTTGCCATCCTGGTCAACTCCACCATTAGACACGAATTCCTACCTCTACATTTCACACACCAACACTCCCTAGCTGTCAGGCTACACACTCAACTAGGACCCCTCAAATTCTACACCACATATGCTAGGCCCAACACTGCCCTCAATGCACACGACCTATCTCTCGTTTTCAACCACACCAACACTCCCTCATACATGCTGGCAGACATGAATGCGAAACACCCAGCTTTCAACCACAACTCCACCAACCAAATAGGCACACAACTACATAACTTCTCAAACCACAAACATCTACGGCACCTAGGTCCACACTTCAACACATTCTATGGGCACCAAGGACAAGGAAAACCTGACATAATACTCGCAAACAGAGCTAGCACTCTCCTCCAACACTACATAGCTCCAAGTCCCATCACTGGATCTGACCACATTCCCATCATCCTACATATCTCGACTAACCCAATTTGTATTCCTATACCACCAACACCAGCATACAAGAAGGCCAACTGGGAGTCCTTCCAAAACACCATCAACAACACAAATCTGAACTACGACTACAACAACAAACCAATCACAGATATTGACACACAGCTCGACACCATCCTTGAGATAATAGAACGTGCAACTAACACTGCGGTACCCACCAAAACACACACCATTAGATAATCATTCACTCCCTCAATCAGAACGAAAAGACTTCTCATATGCTACCACAACCGCTTCTGCATCAACACACAGATTCAACCTGGTAAGACAGGACCTCACATACCTCAGGAATAACATACTTCATAGCCTAAAGCAGGACCACAACACCCACTGGGCTGGACTCATACACCAGACAAATGTGTAACGCATAAAAGACCCCAAAACTTTCTGGAACTTCATCAACAAAATCCGAGGAAACAACAACAACAAAAAATTCGAACACATCACCCACGACAATAGAAACATCACCGACCCACAGACAGCAACAAACATCTTTAAAGAAATATGGGAGAACATTTTCCACCCACACCCTCCATTACCAGACACTCTGCCACATACACAACAAATAGACCAATGGAACACTGACCACGTACACCTAACGACACCTGATAGGTATATACAACTTGACTCACTCACTGCCACTCAGGAACTGGATACCCCCATCACAGCCTATGACATAAAAACTCTCATTCAGCGCCTCCCTCCAAAAGCCCCAGGAGCCTCTGGCATCAATCACATCATCCTAAAACACCTTCCTGACTCTATCATCTCAGCCTTCACCAACCTACTCAATGCATCACTAGCATCCGGCTACTTCCCCACTCTCTTCAAAGCAGCCACTGCTATCCTCATCCCAAAACCCAATAAAGACCACTCTGACCCAAAAAACTACCGCCCCATCAGCCTGCTCGAAGTACTGGGAAAGATTTATGAAAAAATCATAAACTCACGACTACGTAGACATCTCGAAACAAACTCCCTCTTATATAATGGCCAATTTGGCTTCAGATCAAACCGCTCCACCCAAGACGCACTCAATTTAATTCTAAACTACATCCACATAAACCAACACCAAGGGAAAAAGACAGCTCTAGTAGCCAAAGATGTAGAAAAAGCCTTTGACACAGTGTGGCACAATGGTCTAAAGTTTAAGCTATGTACCAACTTCGACCTCCCTCGGACTATCAGCAAACTACTCTGTAACTTCCTAGATGATAGGACCATGAGGATTAAGTTCCAGGGATGCTTCTCACAGTACTTCCCACTACATGCTGGAGTTCCTCAGGGTTCAGTCCTCTCACCCACCCTCTACATCCTTTACACCAACGACATCCCAACACCTGCCTTTGACTCCACCATCACACTTGCATATGCAGACGACATCACTCAACTCACCACACACAAGCAAATAACCACTCTAGCCCGCAGAACACAAGTCGAAGTAGACCAGATCACACACTGGGAACAAAAATGGAGAATTAAAACCAACCCTGCAAAATCCAAAATCACCTACTTCCACTACAGGAAATGCAAACCACCCCCTCCAGTAATACTCAGGATAGCTGATACCCACACAAATATCCCTGTCTGGCGGACAACCAACGTCCTAGGAGTACTTCTAGACCAAAACATGCGAATACACTTACACATCAACCATAAGCAAGCCATTGCATCCAAGGCCCTATCGGGACTATTCAAGCTAAGGCAAGCCTCCATACAAACGAAACTACACCTATACAAAACCCTCATTCGCCCACTAATAACTTACTGCCCACTAGCCCTCTCCCTAGCAGCTGTGACAAACCAACGTAAATTACAACGCATCCAGAACAAAGCCTTACACTGGGTGTTCAACACCCGCTGGGATGAATTCATCACAAGTGAGTCCATCCACGCCCGTGCAAACACCCCTGCACTAAACGTGTACTGGAAAATGCTCAGCGACAAAATAGATAGACTAAAGACCCGACATGACTACTGGACCTCATACTTAGATGACGAACTACGCAGACCTGCAAACACACACACACAACCTCTTCTACTCTCTACTAGCTCCTGACCCATTTCCTATATACAAATAACCTTGCTAAAATCTTGAATCACTAACCTGTAACTCACAGGTTAATATCGCCCTTGTACCTGCGATTCACGCTTTGTCGCCCCCCTCCTCCCCCCCCCCAGTCCTCAAGTTGCGCACGACCTCCTGAATCACCATCAGCTCAGCTACTGGGTTAAGCCCTGGTTCTTTCCCTCTTACAAAAACCCTTCCTCTAACCAACCTATTCTTCCTCTATCCCCACTTCCCATCTCACCCCTTCTTGGGGTCTTACCTAGAATATCCTCGGGATTGAACCCGCGTCCATAGAGTCTCAAAACTCCAGCCCGTCGCGTTAGCCACTAGACCAGCTAGCCACAATAAGATTCATCCAACTAAGTATATTTCTACACCATAGGAAAGTTAGCACAGGCACCTCTGTGACCACAAATGCAAGTTTTTACAGACGAATCTCCAGCTAGCGTGGCCGTGACGAACTCTAGCTCAAGTCCCTTCACTGCCGTCACAGAGGTGCCTGTGCTAACTTTCCTATGGTGTAGAAATATACCTAGTTGGATGAATGTTATTGTGGCTAGCTGGTCTAGTGGCTAACGCGACGGGCTGGAGTTTTGAGACTCTATGACCGCGGGTTCAATCCCGGCCGGGGGTATGGTTTTCTCTGTATATACCCGCTTGTTTCTGCGTGGTGCATTGATATATATATATATATATATATATATATATATATATATATATATATATATATATATATATATATATGCAAGAAATGTAATTGATAAATCTTTTAAAATTGCTAGAAATACTTTTTACAACCCAAAAAGGGCAACCAGCCTTATTCAACTAAAAATATGTTGGTTCTCCCTTACCATCAAAACTTGGTTGATATGCCTTCTCTTCTTAAGACTTTTAATATTAAAGTTGTATTTAAAAATCTTGATACAGTAAAAAAACTTTTGATAAAGAATTCCCCCCAAAATGCTGATGGATGTGTCTATAAGATTCCTTGTAAAATTTGCGATAAAGTTTATTACGGTCAAACTGGTAAAAATCTCGAACTAAGATTAAAACAACATAAATATAGCATTAGAACTGGACAAGATTCCAATGCTCTATTTATTCATGTAAGAGATATTAACCATCCAATTGATTTTCAAAAAGTTGAGAAAGTAGTATCAAGCAAGTCCATGGTCGACAGGAATATAATTGAATCTTGTTTCATAAAAAGCAGTTTTGACAATAATATGAATATTTCCTTTGGTTTATATAAATTAGATCCATTTATAATTAATAGAATTTGGGAAGAATTTAATAATACGTTGGACAAATAATAAATTTTAAAATTCTTAATTCTTGGGTAGAATAGTTTGTTGGTGGGTTGTGTGAACTGTGAAGGACCTGTCTAGTTGGGCCAATGGGCCTGCTGCAGTGTTCCCTTTCTTATGAGTCGCTCGTCAGGTGTTGCTTTGTAGTGGGATGTGATAGTGAGGTGTGGGCTAGACCCTTTATATACCTTCCTTTGATGCTTTACTTTCATTGTTCCTTGATAATGTGAGTAGTCACGATAGCGCTTGGAATTTCTCTATTCTTTCACATTGGTTGTTTTGCATATATATATATATATATATATATATATATATATATATATATATATATATATATATATATATATATATATATATATTGTGAGTGAAGGAGTGGATAAGGGAGAGAGAAGGATACAGTAAATGTCCTCAGGCACAACAGTGTCCACAGCCAGAAGAGTGAGTATTGTAGCATTAGAGAAATTCCAAGAGCATTGATATTGTAATAGCCTAAACGAAATTAACATGGCAATAATAAAAAATTCAATCATATTCCGCTATGACTTCAATAACTTCACACAAATAAATATATTGTTAGTGATATAGAAGTCTCTGGCAATTATGGAGCAGCCTTCCAAGGGAAAAAGTGTCCATTTAAAGTGACGAGAATGGTAACATTTAGAGGGGAGATTTGTAAAAGTTATGAAAAGAAAACAGGGCTCATTAAAATAAACTTATTTAAAGGGGAGAGGCATTTGCAATAATAAGAAGGGCGTCCACGGTTATTCAGCCCACATAATTCTCAGGCCAACTCTGGTTTGAACAGTCCATCACTGATATTGTATAATGACTGCCTATAATGCTTAATAATTGCTGATTTTACAATATTCTCTTCAAGGGAGCAAGGGAAGATGACTCTTGCTTCTGCCAATTTGCATGGTTATAACAAGCTCTAATATGGTTGAAAATTGCGTTCGACTCCTGTGCTATATGTATCAAATAACGGTGCTGGGACATTCTCACCTCCAATGATTTTCCCGTTTGTCCCAAATAGGAGAGACAGCAACCATTGCAACCAACTCTGTAGACACCAACAACACGTTGTTCGGGTGCGTTCTTTATCAGGATACCTCTAACAGTTCGTGAATTTTTAAATACTACTTGCATATTAAATCTTCAAAGAGCATTTGGCAAGATAGATAAATTCTGGTTATATGGGAGGACCAGCACATTCTTGGTCTGAGGTGTTATCCTAGGTTCTGTTCTATAATAAGTTTTCTTATCTACCAGCAAAGCAGATTCCACAAACATCTTAGAATACCACAGTTACATGCCACTGTCAAATATTTTCCTAATTTCTTCATCTAGAAACTCCAGACTGCACATTCTATAGGGTCTCAAAAACATAGTAAGAAATACACTCCTTTTGACTCTAGTCTCATGGTTGGAATACTAATGAATGTATGATCACACAATGGTGGCCTTCCTATATACTGTAAACTTGAACTTTCTATCAATATAGTGTATCATATATATCAGAGTACCATATGTATCGTATACATATGGTACTCTGAAAGAATAATGAAATTCCAAGCGCTTTCGTGACTACTCACATTATCAAGGAGCAATAAAAGTAATGCTTCAAAGGAAGGCATATAAAGGGTCTAGACCACACCTCACCATCACATCCCACAACAAAGCAACACCTGATGCGCGACTCATAAGAAAGAGAACACTGCAGAAGGCCCGCTGGCCCAATTAGACAGGTCCTTCACTCAACCCACAAACCAACCATTCTCCCAATAATTAAGATTTATTATTTGTCCAATTTATTATTAAATTCTTCCAAAATTCTATTAATTATAAATGGATCTAATTTATATAAACCAAAGGAAATATTCATATTATTGTCAAAACTGCTTTTTATGAAACAAGATTCAGTTATATTCCTGTCGACCATGGACTTGCTTGATTCAACTTTCTCAACTTTTTGAAAATCAATTGGATGGTTAAAATATCTCACATGAATAAATAGAACATTGGAATCTTGTCCAGTTCTAATGCTATATTTATATTGTTTTAATCTTAGTTCGAGATTTTACCAGTTTGACCGTAATAAACTTTATCGCAAATTTTACAAGGAATCTTATAGAATCTTATAAGATTCTTTGTAAACTTTGCAATAAAGTTTATTAGTATATATATATTTGTAACCACGAACGAGGGGCATTTAATTAAAAACAACACTGGTTCCAATAATATATAAACTGCTCGTGGAGGCTAGAACTCCAAACGAGGAGTAGAATGAAATTAGCTCAGAGGCTCCCACACCACCGTATGTCCTCGGGTCAAGGTTAAACACTTAGTTCTGCTGGATGTTTGATTCTTGTAGAATTTAGTGGTGCTGTGGGTTACTAGCCTATTGCTCCTGGCATTTTAGTTGGCTTTTATAATGCACATAGCTTACGGAGGAAATATTCTTATTAAACTTCCCCATGGATATGAAAGTAAAAGTAATAAGAACAAGGACTATTAAAATAATATCAAAGAAACTCAGATGAGTTTGTATACATAAACATGTACATGCATGTGTAGTGTGACCTAAGTGTAAGTAGAAGTAGCAAGACGTACCTGAAATCACGCATGTTTATGAGACGGAAAAAGACACCAGCAATCCTACCATCATGTAAAACATTTACAGGATTTCGTTTTACACTCACTTGGCAGGACGGTAGTACCTCCCTGGACGATTGCTGCATACCAGCCTGTTACATATATTTCTAAAAATAAACTGGTTTACGATGAAGTCAGGTAAAAGTTGCTTAGATAAGCCACACAAACAGCAATATTAAAATACCACCCATAAGATCACCAACACCAATGCAAGCTTCACCAACCAACAGTTACACTGTGTACTTACCTTGTCCGTAATGTTCCTTGAAGAGCTGATGATCAGAGTCGCCCGCATCACGCTGGCTGAGGCGAACAACGTCGTTATGACCTTGTACATGATCCATTCGTCAGAAACTATGTATAAATAGCTTGCGGCTATGATGCTCAACAAACAGTTCATTAATAACACCATCACAGGGAACTGAAAATGTTTATAGAGTTCTTCGCAAATTTCGTTGAAAGCAAATACATAGTTTCTCAGATCTCGGAGAGTTGTAAGGGTGAGCTTGTGTTCTATTTTGTCTGAGGTAGAGTACGTAATGACGTGAGTCATGTTAGCCAGGTCTTCCATCAAATTTGAGGTGATGTGATCGAAGCAACTATTATTTTCTTCACTTATGGTAACCGATGACTCTCCTAGGTCACATTCACTCTTCTCCTTTGAAGAGGGAAACATATAAATTCTAAATCCATCCTCTAAAGCTGCTTCAAATAGTGTGATAGTGAGATGGAAGAGAAGAGGAAGAATAAATATTAAGTTGTCAAGAATAAGTGTATATGCCATCATGAGGCAGGAGACTGTGAATGATGTCCTGTTGTGAGGACTTATGAACAATATAACGTGAGCTGCATGATGCCCTACAGCTACTAAAACAATCAAGATAACGAAACTCTTGTTCACTTTATTCAAACATCGTCGATGACTGTCACAAGATAGTTGACACACATTCTGAATGAGTATCGCTAGTCTTGAGTGCTGGTGGATGGCATGGCAGAGAAGAGCTAAGATCATCACCCACCAAGTGTTAGACATTATATCAATAGTAGTCTGTCGTGTTTGCGTGGGTATTTCCATATACTCATGGTCAAAGACGGCCACAAAGAGAAATGTGAACACTGAGCTAATTGTTCCAAAACCCAACGACAACACTAGTAGGTTGTTCCTCCTGACAAAACTAGGAGGGAAGGAGCTCCATGTGTAAGGAAACCCTCCCAACACACGCAGGACACTGACCACTGCTAGCAAGCACGAGACGACCTTCATCACTGAAGACGACCTACAGGAAACTTTCCTAATTCAAGGCTCTTTTTTACTTTAAGTACGGGAGAAATGCTATTACTGTAAAAAAAATATCTGAGTTCGAGTACTTTAGGTAACTTTGCTCTCTTCTAATTCAGAACATATGCAGTTTGCTAAGAGGTTTTCTCCTCCTGAAGACTGAGCGAGTTGTGATGTGAAGTGACTAGTTGTGTTGGGTCAGTGATGTCTATTGTCCCTTCAGCCGTTCGTTCGAATCAAAGATTCACTTTTAACTTCGAGTTAGACACTTGCGACAGTCACCAACACTCTGATGCTACTAACATTTTCCCCACTTCAGCATCGTCGACACTAAGCCTTACATCATATCAGTGCCGTGATAAAGCTGTCAGGTTCAAGAGTGGGAACTACTCTAGATAATCGTTTCAAACATTACTAAGTTCACAGCACGCAGTGGCTAATGACAGGTAAACTTGCTGCCACACATTAAGTAGAGAGTAAATCACTAAGGAAGAGTTCTTAATGACAGTAATGGCCTGTCGATTTCTTGCCTGGGATGTAGTCAGTAGGTGGCCCGAATAATTCCTAATTCTTTATATTATAAAATTTAATAATAAAAAACTTTGTAAAAAAGGAGGCATTTGCAATAAAAAAAAATACTGGAGGTAAAGAAAGAAAATACTCAAACAGCCACAAAGAAAAACATCGAGTTGTCTTTTCTGCCTTTCGAAGTCTTTCTTAACATTTGGTAAATGGGAAGGAAGAAAAGAGAAGGGAGGAATGTAATCTGTCAGTATTATGGTGCAGTGTATTAAAAGTTTTATATATTGTAAAAAGAACAATGCTCCATAGTTCCCGAACTGTACTGAAACGGGACGGGTATTATTCCTGGTCAGGCAGTGGCCAGCGAGAGGAGTGTGAGGTGTGTTCAGTTCAGTAAGTAACGCACATTAAAGGGAACAAGAAATAGTGGTGTGAGTAAGTGGTTTGGTGAGTTTTTATAATGTATTTTATAGGTAATTTTGTGTTTAAGTGCTCTCTTGTTTATCTGAAAGGTCCTAATATACAGAGGCTTGTTTAAGTTTTGGGAGAGTAGTGTATTTTGTGTTTACCAGCTGGTAGACAGACGGGCAGACCGGTGGCCTGGTAGCCTGGTGGCTAAAGCTCCCGCTTCACACACGGAGAGCCTGGGTTCGATTCCCGGCGGGTGGAAACATTTCGACACGTTTCCTTACACCTGTTGTCCTGTTCACCTAGCAGCAAATAGGTATCTGGGTGTTAGTCGACTGGTGTGGGTCGCATCCTGGGGGACAAGATTAAGGACCCCAATGGAAATAAGTTAGACAGTCCTCGATGACGCACTGACTTTCTTGGGTTATCCTGGGTGGCTAACCCTCCGGGGTTAAAAATCCGAACGAAATCTTATCTTATCTTATCTTAATGGGGCCTCACTGTTCTTAAATACGTGTATATTTTTTGTCACTAGTAGCAGTTTGCTAGAGGTGAACTGAAGTAAAGGTGATGTAATAGAAAATATTATAGGTTGCATATACGTTATTAATATATTTTTGTATAGGTGAGTGTTTGTGTCCTTCTTTATACTATATTGACTATTTAAATGTATATTCCATAACTGGTATTAAGGTACATGCTGGCCCTAGTGTTTTTTTTTTTTTTAATGTAAACTAAAATTACCCCTAGGCAGCAGGCTGAGCTCCTTCTAGGAGTTATAAAGTCGTAACAGTCAGTGACAGTACAAATTGAATTGTCGAGGAAAAACTAGGTGAAAATTGCTTAGAAAAAGTCGCACAGGCAATTAATGCAAAACACATAACACTACCAGCGCCGATACTAGCTTCATCATCCAACAGTTACACTGTGTACATACCTTGTTCACAATGTTCCTTGGAGAGCTGATGATCAGAGTCGCCCGCACCACGCTGGCTGAGGCGAAAAAGGTCGATACAAACTTGTACATGATCCATTCGTCAGAAACTATGAATAAATAGCTCGAAGCTATCATCTGAATCAGGCAGTTCATTAATAACACCATCACAGGGAACTGGAAGTATTTGCAGAGTTCTTCGTGGATTTTGTTGAAGTTAAATACATAGTTTCTCATTTCTTGAAGAGTTTTAAGGGTGAGCTTGTGTTCTGTTTTGCCTGAGGTGGAGTTGGTAATGACGTAAGTCATGTTAGCCAGGTCTTCCTTCAAATTTGAGGTGATGTGAGAAAAGCAACTATTATTTTCTTCGCTTACGATTACCGATGACTCTCCCAGGTCACATTCACTCTTCTCCTTGGAGGAGGGAAATATACGAATTCTAAATTCATCCTCAAGAGCCGCTTCAAATAGTGTGATAGTGAGGTGGAAGAGGAGAGGAAGAATAAATATTAAGTTGTCAAGAATAAATGTACATCCCATCATGAGGCAGGAGACTGTGAGTGATATACTCTTGTCAGGATTTAAGAACAATATCACGTGAGCTGCATGATTTCCTATGGCCACTAAAACAATCAAGATGACGAAACTCTTGTTCACTATATTCAAACATCGTCGCTGACACTCACAGGATAATTGACACACATTCTGAATGAGCATTGCTAGTCTTGAGTGCTGGTGGATGGCGTGGCAGAGGAGAGCAGAGATCATCACCCACCAAGTGTTAGACACTATATCAATGGTAGTCCGTCGTGTTTGCTTGGGTATTTCCGTATGCTCATGGTCAAAGAGGGCCACTACGAGAAATGTTAACACTGAGCTAATTGTTACAAAACCCACCGACCACACTAGTAGGTTGCTCCTCCTGACAAAACTAGGAGGGAAGGAGCTCCATGTGTATGGAAACCCTCCCAGCACACGCAGGACACCGACCACTGCTAGCAAGCACGAAACGACCTTCATCATTTACGACGAACTACTGGAAACTTTCCTAATTCAAGACTCTTGTTTACTTTAAGTACGGGAGAATTGCTATTACTGTAAAAAAATCTCTGAGTTCGAGTACTGTAGGTAACTTTGTTCTCTTCTTATTCAGAATATACGCAGAATATATTGTCCCTTCAGCTGTTCGTTCGAATCAAAGGTTGACTTTTAACTTCGAGTCAGACACTCTCGACAGTCACCAGCCCTCTGATGCTACTGACATTTTTCCCCACACTAGCATCGTGGACACAAAACCTTACATCTTATCAGTGCCGTGATAAAGCTGTGAGGTTCAAGAGTGTGAACTACTCCAGGTAACTACATCAAACATAACTAAGTGCACAACACACAGTGGCTAATGACAGGTAAACTTGCTGCCACACATTAAGTAGAGAGTATATCACTAAGTAAGAGTTCTTAATGACAGTAATGGCCTGTCGATTTCTTGCTTGGGGTGTAGTCAGCTTCTGTCCAGAATAATTCCCTATTCTTTTTAATGTGAAATTTAATAATAAAAAAACTTGTAAGAAACGGCATTTTCAATAAAACGAAAACAACATAGGTGGTAAAGTAAGAAAATGACCACAAAGAAAAACTTCGAACTATCTTTCCGTTCTTCTTCTTTAAGACTTTCCTGACATAGCACTCGAGGCTTCACCTGGTAGCATCTCACCCGCAGTGGTGGACCAGATGAAAAAACTCAAGACATCCCATAGGCACTCAGAGCACTGCACAACCTTCTATGTGGCAATGCGTGTTTATCTATTCCACCCAGGAGGGACTAGTCCATAGCAACAAGCGTCATTAGGGTAATTAACTAATTCCCCAGATACAGAAAACATTCACAATTCTCCAACCTGTAAGAGAAGCACCAACCATAGAATATGTTCTCCCAGAATCTCAATAATTAAGGCATGGATCACCAGGAATATTATGGAAGGGAACACTGTAGCAACAGCCTAAAGATCAGCGAGGATAAAATTATCACCAGAGATTCCATCACATCACAAACTCTACATGGAAAGTACCCACCCAAAGCACCTAGTAACAACAATGGCCGCCATGACAATACCAACACAGAACAACCGATTTCAGGTACTAAAAAGTCTTAAGTCTCGGATAATACGAAGTTATACTCTCCATCTTCAAGTACTTTCACGGGTTTAAAATAATTTTTAACTTGAACTCGAGCACGCATTATTATTATTATACATACATATATATACATACATAAACATTTGTATAATCTGCATTTGATAAC
This sequence comes from Cherax quadricarinatus, assembly GCF_038502225.1. NCBI lineage: Eukaryota > Metazoa > Arthropoda > Malacostraca > Decapoda > Parastacidae > Cherax > Cherax quadricarinatus. The sequence continues at coordinate 6,454,357 of NC_091386.1, forward strand.
TGAGAGGGAGAGGAAATGAGAAGATGAAATATGTCATTTAGACCTCGAACTGGATCACTTTAGGTTAGATAAAGTTCGTCAAGAAACAGGACAAGTGTTCCCTGAAGCGAATCTTAGTCACATGATAACCCGCCGTTGAAGGTTTTGGTCATCAAACAGAGGCCTTTCGCTGGCTTACCGGTCAACTCCTTTAAAAATTATGGTCAATTAGTTGATGGCACTGGATTACTGAAGAAGAAGAGTTAGAGTTGCTTAGTAGAAAACCACATCAACAGCTTCATTATAGGCAACATCAACAGCAACACCAACACAGCCCACCAACAGTTACATTGATTACATACCTTCTCTACAATGTTTCTCGGAGAGTTGATAAGCAGAGTCGTCGGCACCACAGAGGCTGTATAGAACAACGTAGTTAGAACCTCAGGTATGATCTCCTTATCAGAAACAATGCCTAAGTAACTCGTAGTTATGAGCTGCATTAAGCAGTTCAGTAACAAAACCATCACAGGAAACTGGAAATATTTATGTAGTTCCTCGTGAATTTCATTAAAAGTAAACACATAGTTTCTCATGTGTCGGAGACCTGCGAGGCTGAGTTGGCTTTCAGTTTTGTCTGAGTTGGAGTCGTCCAGTACAAAAGTCATGTTGGTCAGGTCTTCTTTCAAATTTGAAGTGACTTGAGGGATGCAACAATTATTTTCCTCATTTCTGGTGACCACTAACTCACTTAGATCACTTTCTCTCTTCTCTTTCGGAGACGGAATAAGAAAATTCCTAAAACCATCATCTAGAACTGCTTCAAATAGTGTAACAGTGAGATGGAAGAGGAGGGGAAAAATAAATACCAAATTGTCAAGTATGAACTTATATCCAAACATGATATTGAGCATAGTTGGTAAATTACTTGAGTTAACATTGAAAAAGAGGATGATATGACAAGTGTGATGTCCTATAGCCACTAAAACACTTAAGATAATGAAACACTTATTCATTTTATTCAAACTTAGACGCTGACTGACACAGGATAGTTGACATATATTTTGAAGGAGCATTGCCAGTCTGGAGTGTTGATAAATGGCGTGGCAGAGAAGAGCAGGGATCACCACCCACCAAGTGTTGTTCATTATTCCGATGGTAATCCGTCGTGTTAGTTTCATATTGGCGGTCACGAAAAAAGCCGTCAGCAATGAAGAGAGTAGTCCCAAACTTATCGACCACATCACTACTTGTTTTCTCTGGACGAAAATGGGAGGGGAGGAGCTCCATGTGTAAGGAAACCCTCCCAGCACACGCAGGACACCGACCACTGCTAGCAAGCACCTGACAACCTTCATCACTGTTGCCAAACGACAGCAAATGTTCCAAGTTCGAAGCTGTTGTTATTCTCGTACAAGCAAGTGTGAAGAATCTTTAAGGGGAAGTAAGAAACTTATTTCGTGTCAGACACGGGCGACAAGCACCGCACCTCTGGTGCTAATGACATTTTCCCAACATCAGATCCGTCTACACAAAACCTTTCATCTTATCAATGTCGTGATAACCAATCAACTGTAAGAGTGAACTACTCCAGATAACCTTAAGTCAAGCAAGACTAAGTGAATATCACACAGAGGCTAATGGACCAAACTTGCGGCCACAAGTGGAGTATAAATCCCTAACGATGGTTATTAATGAGAAAAATGGTATATCGATCTTTAGACTGCTGTGTCGTTAACTCAAGGCCAGTATGACTCTTGTTATATATAAAACAAGTAGTGAAATTTCATATTAGAGGTAGAGAAAGAAAACCTTATATCATCCTGCCAACACCTTCCACAGTGGTCAACTTCTTGAAAAATAATCAAAGATATCGAACTAACAACCAAAGCGCTCCTCAACCTCCTCCTCCATGGCAATGTCAGTCTTGCTTTTCAACCAGGAGGAACAAGTCCCTCACAACATGTATCATTTGCCCCAGAGATGATAATTTTATCCACCTTCAACCTGTGAGAGAAACGACAACCAGAGAAAGACAAACCTCACCATAGGTCTCCAGAATTTAAGCGCAAATCAGCTAGAATATTGTGGAAGAGAACCCTTAAAGAACACTCAAACTAAACACAAGTGAGGATAAAATAGTCACTAGAGATTCCACCGCAGACGAAGCACTAGAGAGAAAGCAACATCCTAAAGCAGCTCGCAGGAACAATACCACAAGAGTACAACTGTTTCCAACTTCGAGAATCACAAGAGTACGAAGCTGCCATTTCCTTTCCTCCTTGATCATGAGGGTGTTCAAGGCTTTAGACCATTTCTATCTAAAAGCCACACAAACACATAAATGTGCCAAATAAGCAATAACGACGAGATTAGCTTAGAATGTATGGGCCATTTCTAGCGAACAGAGTTAAAATTTGTCTGAGCAATAAATCTGCAAAAGTCAGTTTGAACATATATATATATATATATAATATATATATATATATATATATATATATATATATATATATACATATGTATATATATACATATATACATATATATACATATACATATGTATATATATACATTATATATATATATATATATATATATATATATATATATATATATATATATATATATATATAAAGGTTTTTGGCAAGAGGTGTGGAGTTAAAAGATAAAGAATCGAACACAAAGTGGAAGTTGTCACAGTTGCTCTTTTGCTGATGACACTGTGTTTTGGGAGATTCTGAAGAAAAGCTGCAGAGGTTGGTGGAAGAATTTGGTAGGGTATGTAAAAGAAGAAAATTAAAAGTTAATATTGGAAAAAGTAAGGTTATGAGGATAACAAAATGATTAGGTGACGAAAGATTGGATATTAGAATGGATGGAGAGAGTATGGAGGAGGTGAATGTATTTAGATATTTGGGAGTGGACATGTCAGCGGATGGGTCTATGAAAGATGAGGTGAATCATAGAACTGATGAGAGGAAAAAAGTGAGCGGTGCACTTAGGAGTCTGTGGCAAAGAACTTTGAAACTGGAAGCAAAGAGGGGAATGTATGAGAGTATAGTTTTACCAACACTCTTATATGGGTGTGAAGCATGGGTGATGAATGTTGCAGCGAGGAGAAGGCTGGAGGCAGTGGAGATGTCAAGTCTGAGGGCAATGTGTGGTGTGAATATAATGCAGAGAATTCGTAGTTTGGAAGTTAGGAGGAGGTGCGAGATTGGCAAAACTGTTGTTCAGAGGGCTGAGAAAAGGTTGTTGAGGTGCTTCGGACATGTAGAGAGAATGGAGCGAAACAGAATGACTTCGAGAATATATAAATCTGTAGTGGAGGAAAGGTGGGGCAGGGGTCCGCCTAGGAATGGTTGATTGGAGGGGGGTAGAGGAGGTTTTGTATGCGAGGGGCTTGAACTTCCAGCAAGCATGCGTGAGCGTATTTGATAGGAGTGAAAGGAAACAAATGGTTTTCAGTACTTGACGTGCTGTTGGAGTGTGAGGAAAGTAACATTTATGAAAGGATTCAGGGAAACTAGCAGGCCAGACTTAAGTCCTGGAGATGGGAAGTACAGTGTTAATGTTGCAGTTTTATAACTGTAGTGTAAAGCACCCTTCTGGCAAGACAGTGATGGAGTGAATGATGGTGAAAGTTTTTCTTTTACGGGCCACCCTGCCTTGGTGGGAATCGGCCAATATATATATACATATATATATATATATATATATATATATATATATATATATATATATATATATATATATATATATATATATATATATATATATATATATATATATATATGAATAACAACACTGCAACTAGCAAAGGACTCGAACCCATGACGTTTTGGCCCGCCTCACGGTGAGCGAAAATCACATGACACTCTAACCCACAGGACCACCAAATCCTAAAAAGAATCAAGCACCCAGCAGAGGCAGGTGTTTTCCCTTGATCTGAGGACATACGGTGGTGTGGGTGCCTCAGAGCTAATTTAATTCTACTCCTCGTTCGGAGTACTAGCCTCCACGAGCAGTATATATATCATTGTAACCAGTCTTGTTATTGATTAAATACCAGTCATTAGTGGTTACAATAATATACTAACAGGGAGTGGTAAGAAATTAACTCAGAGGCACCCATATCACCGTATATTCTCGGATCAAGGTAAAATGCCAAGCTCTGATGGGTGCTGGATTCTTGTAGGATTTAGTGGTGCTGTGGGCTACTAGCCTATTGCTCCCAGCATTTTAGTTGACTTTTACAATACGCATATCTTACGTAGGGAAGATTCTTATTACACTTCCCCATGGATATGAAAGTAAAAGTAATAAGAACAAGAACTATTAAGATAATATCAAAGAAAACTCAGATGAGTTAGTATACATAAACGTGTACATGTATGTGTAGTGTGACCTAAGTGTAAGTAGAAGTAGCAAGACTTACCTGAAATATTCATAAAACGAAAAAAAAAGCCACACACACTAGCAATCCTACTATTATGTAAAACAATTACATGGCAGTACGGGAGTACCTCTCTGGGTGACTGCTGTCTACCAGCCTACTACCACAGTGTGGTAGTACCTCTCTGGGTGGCTGCTGTCTACCAGCCTACTACCACAGTGTGGTAGTACCTCTCTGGGTGACTGCTGTCTACCAGCCTACTACCACAGGGTGGTAGTACCTCTCTGGGTGACTGCTGTCTACTAGCCTACTACCACAGTGTGGTAGTACCTCTCTGGGTGACTGCTGTCTACCAGCCTACTACATATATTACTAAAAATATTGCATTTGATAAATGAGAACAAAAGGGATGGGAAGAATGTAATATGCCACTGACTGCACAAACTGGATTATATAGGAAGAAACCAGGTAAAAGTTAATTAGGAAAAGTCACACAAACAACAATATTAAATCAGCCCCCATAGCATCACCAACACTAATATCAGCTTCACCAACCAACAGCTACACTGTGTACGTACCTTGTCCACAATGTTCCTTGGAGAGCTGATGATCAGAGTCGCCCGCACCACGCTGGCTGAGGCGAACAACGTCATTACGACCTTGTACATGATGCATTCGTCGGAAACAATGAATAAATAGCTTGCGCTTATCATCTTCATCAGACAGTTCATTAATAATACCATCATAGGGAACTGGAAATATTTACATAGTTCATCGCAGATTTCGTTGAAAGCAAATACATAATTTCTCAGTTCTCGGAGAGTTTTAAGGATGAGCTTGTGTTCTGTTTTGTCTGAGATAGAATCGTTAATGACGCAAGTCATGTTAGTCAGGCCTACCCTCAAATTTGAAGTGATGTGATCCAAGCAACTGTTATTTTCTTCACTTTTGGGAACCGATGATTCTCCCAGGTCATATTCACTTTTCTCCTTAGAAGAGGGAAATATATAAATTCTAAATCCATCCTCTAGAGCTGCTTCAAATAGTGTGATAGTGAGATGGAAGAGGAGAGGAAGAATAAATATCAAGTTATCAGTAGTAAATGTATATGCCATCATGAGGCAGGAGACTGTGAATGTTGTACTGTTGTCGTGACGTAAGAACAATATAAAGTGAGCTGCATGATTTCCTATAGCCACTACAACAATCAAGATGACGAAACTCTTGTTCACTTTATTCAAACATCGTAGCTGAATATCACAAGATAGGTGACACACATTCTGAAAGAGCATCGCTAGTCTTGAATGCTGGTGGATGGCGTGGCAGATGAGAGCAGAGATCATCACCCACCAGGATTTAGACACTATATCAGTGGTAGTCCGTCGTGTTTGCTTCGGTATTTCCGAATGATCATGCTCAAAGACGGCCACCACGAGAAATGTTAGAACCGAGCTGATTGTTCCAAGACTCAACGACCACACTAGTAGGCTGTTCCTCCTGACAAACATGGGAGGGAAGGAGCTCCAAGTGTAAGGAGCTCCTGCTAGTAAGCAAACTTTTCTAATTCAAGGCTCTTGTTTCCTGCATTTTTCAGTGTGGGCGTAGTTTAACTTTTCCAAAATATTTCATATAGAATTATTATTGCTGTAAAAAATCTCTGAGTTCGAGAACCGTAGATAACTTCTCCTCTTATCCAGAATTTATGCAATTTGCTTAGAGGCTTTCTCTTTCTCCTGATGACTACACGAGTTGGGTTGTTATGTGGCAATTTGTGTTGGTTTAGTGATGTCGAGAGTCATTTCAGCTGTTCATTGGAATCAAAGGTTGACTTTTAACTTCGAGTCAGACACTCACGATAGCCACCAACCGTCTGATGCTACTGACATTTTCCCCACATTGGCATTGTCGTCACAAAACCTTACATCATATCAGTGCTGTGATAAAGCTGTCAGGTTCAAGAGTGTGAACTACTCCAGATAACTTCAAATATTACTAAGTGTACAGCACATAATGGCTAATGACAGTTAAACTAGTTGCCACAAGTTAAGTGGAGAGTAAATCACTAATGAAGAGTTCTTAATGACAGTAATGGCCGGTTGATTTCTTGCCTGACGTGTAGTCAGTAGCTGGCCTGAATAATTCCTAATTCTTTATAATGTAAAATTTAATAATAAAAAATCCCTGTAAAAAGGCATTCCCAATAAAATAAAAACACTGGTGATAAAAAAAGAAAATACTCAAACAACTACAAAGAAAAACCTCGAAATGTCTTTTCGTTTTTCTTCTTTAAGTCTTTCCTGACTTAACACTCGAGGCTTCACCTTGCAGCATCTCACCCTCACTGCTGGACCTCTTCATAAAACTCAAAAGGAAGCAGAGCACGGCAGTTTTCTCGTATTTGACAATGATTGTTCATATATTGTTCTCGAGAGGGACCAGTCCATAGCAACATGTCATTGGAGCAATTAATCAATTCTCCAGAGGTAGAAAGCATCCACAACCTTCCAACCCGTGATAGAAACACCAACCAGAGAATAAAGTTGTCCTGAAATCTCAATAATTAAGGCACAAATCACCAGGAATATTTACCAAGCGAACACTCTAGCAACAGACTCAACACCAGCGAGGATCAAATTATCTCCAGAGATTCCATCACACCACAAACTCTACAGAGAAAGCACTCACCAAAGAACCTGGCAACAACAGTGGCTGCCTGAAAATACTATCATAGAAGAACCGATTTCCTGTACCAGAAAATCTAAAGTTTCGGAAAGTATGAAGTCAGCCTCTCCATCTTCAAGTACTTTCATGGGTTCTAAATAATTTTTAACTAAGATGCGAGTACCCATTATTATTATACATACTTAAACATTTGTGAAATATGTATTTCATAAATGAGAGGGAGAGGAAATGAGATGAAATATGTCAGTGAGAGGGCGTATTGGAATACTTTAGGTTAGATGATCAGGCCCTGATCCATCGGGAGCCCTGGTCATGGACCGGGCCGCGGGGGCGTTGATCCCCGGAATAACCTCCAGGTAACCTCCAGGTAGATAAGGTTTGTCAGGAAACAGAACAAGTGTTCCCTGACGCGAATCTTAGTCAGCTGATGACCCGCCGTTAAGCTTTTGGTCATCTGACAGAACTTCCACTCGTATACTGCTGCATCCCTTTAAAAATTATGGTTAATTATAGCCGATGGCACTGGATTACTGAAGGAAAAGTAGTGTGAGAGTTGCTTAGTAGAGAACCACATCAACAGCTTCACTAAAGACAGCATCAACAGCAACACCAACATAACCCACCAACAGTTACATTGAGTACAAACCAGTACATACCTTCTTTACGATGTTTCTCGGAGAATTGATAAGCAGAGTCGACGGCACCACGCAGGCAGTGCAGAACAACGTAGTTAGAACCTTAGGCACGATCTCTTCGTCAGAAACAATGCCTAAGTAACTCGTAGTTATGAGCTGCATTAAGCAGTTCAGTAATAAAACCATCACAGGAAGTTGAAAATATTTATGTAGCTCTTCGTGAATTTTGTTAAAAGTAAACACATAGTTTCTCATGTCTCGGAGACTTGCCAGGCTGAGTTTACTGACAGTTTCGTCTGAGGTGAAGTCGTCCAGTACACAAGTCATGTTGGTCAGGTCTTCTTTCCAATCTGAAGTGACTTGAGGGATGCAACAATTATTTTCCTCCGTTTTGGTGACCATTAACTCACTTAGATCACATTCTCTCTTCTCTTTTGGAGATGGAATAAGGAAAATACGAAATCGATCATGTAGAGCTGCTTCAAATAGTGTAACAGTGAGATGGAAGAGGAGAGGAAAAATAAATACAAAGTTGTCAAGTATGAACTTATATCCAAACATGATATTGAGCATAGTTGGTAAATTACTTGAGTTAACATTGAAGAAGAAGATAATGTGTCCAGTGTGATGTCCTATAGTCACTAAAGAACTTAAGATAATGAAACATTTGTTCATTTTATTGCATCTTAGATGCTGACTGACACAGGATAGTTGACAAATATTCTGAAGGAGCATCGCCAGTCTGGAGTGTTGGTAGATGGCGTGACAGAGAAGAGCAGAGATCACCACCCACCAAGTGTTAGTCATTATTTCAACAGTAATCCGTCGTGTTTCTTTTGTATTGTCTGTATACTCCAACTCAAGAACAGTCACGAAAACAACAGTAAGTACTGATGTGAGTAGTGCCAGACCTACCGACCACATCACTACAAGCTTTCTCTTGACGAAAATGGGAGGGAAGGAGCTCCACGTGTAAGGAAACCCTCCCAGCACACGCAGGACACCTACGATTGCAAGCAAGCACGAGATAACCTTCATCACTGTTCAATGCTCTAGTTATTCGCTTTCAAGCAAGTGTGAAGAATCTTTAAGGACAAGTAAGAAACTGATTTCAAGTCAGACACTGGCGACAAGCACCGCACCTCCGATGCTAATGACATTTTCCCAACATCAGATCCGTTGACACAAAACCTTTCATCTTATCAATGCCGTGATAACCAGTCAACTGTAAGAGTGAACTACTCCAGATAACCTTAAGTCAAGCAAGACTAAGTGAATAACACACAGTGGCTAATGGACCAAACTTGCTGCAACAAGTGGAGGATAAATCCCTAACGATGGTTATTAATGACGAAAATGGCATATCGTTAACCCAAGGCCAGTGTGACTCTTTCCTCATATTATATGTAAAACAAGTAGTGAAATTTGAGAATTAAAAATTTTTAGCAACAAAATGAAAACCATATTAGTGGTAGAGAACAAAAAATAGCAAGATAATACCTCAGGAAATCTTTTTTATGACTTTATCCTCAATTAAATCCTATATCATCTTGCCGTCAGCTGCCGAAGTGGTCGATTTCTTGAAAAATATTCAAAGATGCCGAACTAACAACCGGAGCACTCCTCAGCCTCCCCCTCCATAGCAATGTCAGTCTTGCTTTTACACCCAAGAGGGACAAGTCCCTAACAATATCTATCATATCCCCGGAGATGATAATTTCATCCTACTTCAACCTGTGAGAGAAACATCAACCAGAGAAAGACAAACTTCAACTGAAATCTCCAAAATTTTAGCACAAATCAGCTAGAAAATTGTGGAAGAGAAGCCTTAAAGAACATTGAAGTTAACTCAAGTGAGGATAAAATAGTCACTAGAGATTTCACAACAGACGAAGCACTGTGGAGAAAGCAGCAACGAAAAGCAACTCTCAGCAACAATGGTGCCCATGACAACACTACAATAGTACAACTGTTTCCAACTTCGAGAATCGGAAGAGAACGAAGC
>NC_091386.1:6469053-6582065 GCF_038502225.1 Cherax quadricarinatus
TACACTGTGTACATACCTTTTCAACAATCTTCCTTGGAGAGCTGATGATCAGAGTCGCCCGCACCACGCTGGCTGAGGCGAACAACGTCATTACGACCTTGTATATGATGCATTCGTCGGAAACAATGAATAAATAGCTTGCGGCAATGATCTGCATCAGACAGTTCATTAATAACACCATTACAGGGAACTGGAAATATTTACGGAGTTCTTCGTGGATTTGGTTGAAAGCAAATATATAGTTTCTCAGTTCTCGGAGAGTTGTAAGGTTGAGCTTGTGTTCTGTTCTGCCTGAGATGGAGTCGTTAATGATGCAAGTCGTGTTAGCCAGGTCTTCCTTCAAACTTGAGGTGATGTAATCGAAGCAACTATTATTTGCTTCTCTTCCTGTAACCGATGATTCTCCTAGGTCACTTTCACTCTTCTTCTTAGAAGAGGGAGAGAGAGAAATTGTAAATCCATCCTCTAGAGCTGTTTCAAATAGTGTGATAATGAGATGGAAGAGGAGAGGAAGAATAAATATTAAGTTGTCAACTATAAGTGTATATGCCATCATAAAGCAGGAGACCGTGAACGATGTATTGTTGTTATTACTTAAGAACAATATAACGCGAGCTGCATGATTTCCTATAGCCACTAAAACAATCAAGATGACGAGACTCCTGTTCACTTTATTCATACAGTGTCGCTGAGTATCACAAGATAGTCGACACATATTCTGAATGAGCATCGCTAGTCTTGAGTGCTGGTGGATGGCGTGGCAGAGGAGACAAGAAATCATTACCCACCTGGTCTTAAACATTATATCCATGGTAGTCCTTCGTGTTTGCTTGGGTATTTCAGTATGCTCATGATCAAAGATGGTAACCACGAGAAATGTTAGCACTGAGCTAATGGTTCCAAAACCTAACGACCACACTAATAGGTTGTTCCTCCTGACAAAAATAGGAGGGAAGGAGCTCCATGTGTAAGGAAACCCTCCAAGCACACGCAGGACACCTACCACTGCTAGCAAGCACGAGATAACCTTCATCACTGACGACGAACGACCTCACTCTTTGTTAATTCAAGGTCCTCGTTATTTTTAAGGACGGGCTAAGTATAACTTTGCCCGAATCATATAACTTATCGAATTCTTATTGCTTTGAAAAATCTTTGAAGCCAAAAAAGTTCTGTGGGTAATTTTCTTCTCTTCCTTATGACTGCTTGAGTTGTGAAGTGACTAGTTCTGTTGATTCATTGACTTCTATTGTCACTTCCGGTGTTTGTTGGAATCAAGAGCTGACTTTTAACCTCGAGTCAGACACACCAGACAGTCACCAGCCTTCTGATGCTACTGACATTTTCCGCACACTAGCATCGTGGACACATAACCTTACATCATATCAGTGCTGAGATAAAACTGTGAGGTTCAAGAGTGCGAACTACTCCAGATAACTGTACATCAAACATTACTAAGTGCACAACACACAGTGGCTAATGACAGGTAAACTGTTGCCACATGTTAAGTGGAGAGTAAATCACTAAGTCTGAGTTGTGAATGACAGTAATGGCCTGTCGATTTCTTGCCTGGTGCGTAGTCAGTAGCTGGCCTGACCTAATCCAATTCATTTCTCGCCTCTGAACCTTTCCTACCCCCTTTATATATATTTAAGCATTACATTTCGACGGTTTTCATCTTTTCGTTTTAGTAAGCTAGGGGGGAAAAGGGGTTACTAGCCCATTGCTCCCGGCATTTTAGTTTACTTATTTTACAACACGCATGGTTGATGGAGGAAAGATTCTTATTCCACTTCCCAATGGATATAAAAGGAAAAGAAATAAGAACAAGAACTATTAAGATAATATCTACGAAAACGCAAATGAGTGTGTATATATAAACGTATAAATATATGTGTAGTAAGACGTAAGTGTAAGTAGAAGTAGCAAGACGTACCTGTAATCTTGCATGTTTATGAGACAGAGAAAAGACACCAGCAATCCTACCATAATGTGAAACAATTACAGGCTTCCGTTTTACACTCACTTGGCAGTACGGTAGTACCTCCCTGGGTTGTTGCTGTCTACCAGCTTACCACATATATTATTGTATATATTGTATTTGATAAATGAGAAGGAAGAAAAGGGCAGGGAGGAATGTAATATCTAATTGACCTCACAAACTAGATTACAGAAGAAGAAACCAGGTAAAAGTTACTGAGATAAAGTCACTCAAACAGCAACATTAAAACACCACCCATAGCATCACCAACACTAACATTAGCTTCACCAACTAACAGCTACACTGTGTACTTACCTTGTCCACAATGTTCCTTGGAGAGCTGATGATCAGAGTCGCCCGCTCCACGCTGGCTGAGGCGAACAAAGTCGTTACGACCTTTCGCATGATTTCATCGTCAGAAACAATGAATAAATAGCTTGCGGCTATTATCTTCATTAGACAGTTCATTAATAACACCATCATAGGGAACTGGAAATATTTACGGAGTTCTTCGTAGATTTCGTTGAAAGCAAATACATAGTTTCTCAGTTCTCGGACAGTTCTAAATGTAAGCTTGTGTTCTGTTTTGTCTGAGGAAGAATTGGTAATGATGTGAGTCATGTTAGCCAGGTTTTCCTTCAAATTTGAGGTGATGTGATCGAAGCAACTGCTATTTTCTACACTTATGGTAACCGATGACTCTCCTAGGTCACATTCACTCTTCTCCTTGGAAAAGGGAAATGTATGAATTCTAAATCCATCCTCTAGAGCTGCTTCAAATAATGTGATAGTGAGATGGAAGAGGAGAGGAAGAATAAATATCAAGTTATCAATAATAAATGTACATCCCATCATGAATCAGGAGACTGTGAGTGATATACTCTTGTCAGGACTTAAGAACAATATAACGTGAGCTGCATGATGTCCTATAGCCACTGAAACAGTCAAGATGATGAAACTATTGTTCACTTTATTCAAACATCGTCGATGACTGTCACAAGATAGCTGACACACATTCTGAAGGAGCATCGTCAGTCTTGAGTGCTGGTGGATGGCGTGGCAGAGGAGACAAGAGATCATCACCCACCAGGACTTAGACACTATATCAATGATAGTCCGTCATGTTTGCTTGGGTATTTCCGTATGCTCATGATCAAAGACGGTCACAAAGAGAAATGTTAACACTGAGCTAATTGTTCCGAAACCTAACGACCACACTAATAGGTTGTTCCTCTTGGCAAAAATAAGAGGGAATGAGCTCCATGTGTAAGGAAACCCTCCCAGCACACGTGAGACACTGACCACTGCTAGCAAGCACGAGACGACCTTCATCACTGACGACGAACGACGGCAACTTTCCTAATTTAAGTTTCGGAGACTATCAAGTCAGCCTCTCCATCTTCAAGTACTTTCATGGGTTCAAAATAATTTTTAACTTAGATGAGAGCACCCATTATTATTATACATACTTAAACATTTGTGTAATCTGCATTTTATAAATAAGAGGGAGAGGAAATGGATAGATGAAATATGTCATTTAGACCACGAACTAGATTGCTTAAGGTTAGATAAGGTTTGTCAGGAAACAGGACAAGTGTTCCCTGACGCGAATCTTAGCCACATTATAACCCACTGTTGAAAGTTTTGGTCATCAAACAGAGGCCTTCCGCTGGCTTACCGGTGCACTCCTTTAAAAATTACGATCAATTATAAGCAATTAGTTGATGGCACTGGATTCCTGAAGGAGAAGTATAGTGAGGGTTGCTTAGTAGAGAACCACATCAACAGCTTCGCTAAACGCAGCATCAACAGTAGCACCAACGCAGCCCACCAACAGTTACATTGATTACATACCTTCTCTACAATGTTTCTTGGAGAGTTGATAAGCAGAGTCGACGGCATCACACAGGCTGTGCTGAACAACACAGTTAGAACCTTAGATACGATCTCTTCGTCAGAAACAATGCCAAGGTAACTCGTAGTTATGAGATGCATTAAACAGTTCAGTAATAAAAACATCACAGGAAACTGGAAATATTTATGTAGCTCATCGTGAATTTCGTTGAAAGTAAACACATAGTTTCTCTTTTTTTGGAGACTTGCCAGGCTGAGTTTGCTGACAGTTTCATCTGAGGTGGAGTCGTCCAGTACACAAGTCATGTTGGTCAGGTCTTCTTTCAAATCTGAAGTGACTTGAGGGATGCAACAAATATTTTCCTCCGTTTTGGTAACCAATAACTCGCTTAGATCACGAAATCCATCGTCTAGAACTGCTTCAAATAGTGTAACAGTGAGATGGAAGAGAAGTGGAAAAATAAATACCAGGTTGTCAAGTATGAACTTATATCCAAACATGATATTGAGCATAGTTGGTAAATTACTTGAGTTAACATTGAAGAAGAGGATAATGTGACCAGTGTGATGGCCTATAGCCACTAAAGAAGTTAAGATAATGAAATATTTGTTCATTTTATTCAAACTTAGACACTGACTGACGCAGGATAGTTGACAAATATTCTGAAGGAGCATCGCAAGTCTGGAGTGTTGGTAGATGGCGTGACAGAGAAGAGCAGAGATCACCACCCACCAAGTGTTAGTCATTATTTCAATGGTAATCCGTCGTGTTTGTTTAGTAATGTCCGTATACTCCAACTCTAGGGCGGTCATGAAAACAACCGTGAGTACTGATGTGAGTAGTGCCAGACCTACCGACCATATCATTACGTGCTTTCTCTTGACGAATATTGGAGGGAAGGAGCTCCATGTGTAAGGAAACCCTCCCAGCACACGCAGGACACTGACCACTGCTAGCAAGCACGAGACAACCTTCATCACTGTTGTCAAACGACGGAAAATGTTCCAAGTTCAATGCTCTAGTGATTCTCGTTCAAGTGAAGTATCTTTAAGGGCAAGTAAGAAACTGATTTCATGTCAGACACGAGCGACAAGCACCGCACCTCTGATGTTAATGACATTTTCCCAACATCAGATCCATCGACACAAAACCTTTCATCTTATCAATGTCGTAATAACCAGTCAACTGCAAGAGTGAGCTACTCCAGATAACCTTAAGTCAAGCAAGACTAAGTGAATAACACACAGTGGCTAATGGACCAAACTTGCTGCCACAAGTGGAGTATAAATCCCTGACGATGGTTATTAATGACAAAATTAGCATATCGTTAACCCAAAGCCAGTATGACTCTTTCCTCATATTATACATAAAACAAGAAGTGAAATTCCAGTATTAAAAAATTTAGCAACAAAATGAAAACCATATTAGTGGTAGAGAACAAAATATAGCAAAGAAATACCTCAGGAAGTCCTTTTTATGAGTTTCTCCTCAATTAAATACTATATCATCCTGCCGTTAGGCTGCCGAAGTGGTCGATTTCTTGAAAAATAATCAAAGATGCCGAAATATCGAGCAGATCACTGCTCAACCCCCTCCCCCATGGCAATGTCAGTCTTGCTTTTCAACCCAGGAGGAACAAGTCCCTCGCAATATCTATCATTTTTCCCCAGAGATGATAATTTCATCCAACTTCAATCTGTGAGAGAAATATCAATCACAGAAAGAGAAACCTCACCTGAAATCTCCATACTTTAAGCACAAATCAAAAATAATATTTTGGAAGAGAACCCTTGAAGACACTCAAACTTAACACAAGTGAGGATAAAATAGTCACTAGAAATTCCACCACAGAGGAAGCACTGGAGAGAAAGCAGCAACATAAAGCAACTCTCAGCAACAATGGTGCCCATGACAACACCACAAGAGTAGAACTGTTTCCAACTTCAAGAATCAGAAGAGTACGAAGCTGGTATTTCCTTCCCTCCTCGATCCACAGGTTGTTCAATGCCATTTCTAACATGAAGCCGCACAAATATATACATGTGACGAATAAGCCATAATGACGAATTTGGCTTAAAAAGAATTGGCCATTTCTAGCGAGTAGGAAGAGTGAAAATTTGCTTCAGCAATGAATTCGAATCCATGTCGTTGTGGCCCGCCTCATGTTGAGAGAAAATCACATGACGCTCTAACCCACAGGACCACGCAGTCTTACAAGAATCAAGCACCCAACAGAACTAAGTGCTTTACCTTGATCCGAGGACATATAGTGGTGTGGGTGCCTCTGAGAAAATTTCATTCTAATCTCTGGTGTACAAGCCTCCACGAGCAGTATTTTGTATTATTGTAACCATGAACGAGTTGTGCTGTATCAATAACAGCACTGCGACTAGCAGAGGATTCGAACCCATGTCGTTTGGCCTCCCTCATGGTGAGCAAAAATCACATAACGCTCTAACACACAGGATCATGCAATCCTACAACAATCAAGCATCTATCACAGCAAGGTGTTTAACCTTGAACCAAAGACATACGGTCCTGATGTGATTTTCGGTCACTATGAGGCGGGCCAAAACGACATGGGTTCGAATCCTCGGCTAGCCGCAGTGTTGTTATTGATTCAATACCACTCGTTTGTGGTTGCAATAATATAAAATACTGCTCGTGGAGGCTAGTACACTAAACGGTGATTAGAATGACATTAGCTCAGAGGCACCCACATCACCGTATGTCCTCAGATCAAGGTAAAACACCTAGCTCTGCTGGGTGCTTGATTCTTGTAGGAGTATGGATTAGAGCGTCATGTGATTTTTCGCCCACTATGAAGCGGGCTAAACCGACATGGGTTCGAATCCTTGGTTAATCGCAGTGTTGCTATTCATACATAGTATATATATATATATATATATATATATATATATATATCGAAGCAGGTTTACCCAAAAAGGAAGAAAAAACTTTCATCATCATTCAACACTTTGTCCATCACTCATACATAATCACTGTCTTTGGAGAGGCGCTCAGATACGACAATTTAGATATTCCTCCAAACCGCCAATATCCCAGACCCCTCCAAAAAGTGCAGGCATTGTATTTCCCATTTCCAGGACTCAAGGTTGGCTAACCGGTTTACCTAAATCCGTTCACAAAATATTACCCTGCTCACACTCCAATAGCACGTCAGGTCCCCAAAAAACATTCGTCTCCGTTCATTCCCATTTAACACGCTCATGCATGCTTGCTGGAAGTCCAAGCCCTTCTCCCACAAAACCTCCTTCATCCTTTCTCTCAAACATTTCATGGACGACCCCTACCCCGCCTTCCTTCCCCTACGTTCTCCAATTCATTCTTCTTTGATTCATTCTCTCTAAATGACCAAACCACCTCAACAACCCCTCTTCTGCCCTCTGACTAATACTTTTATTAACTCCACACCTTCTCCTAATTTCCACACTCCGAATTTTCTGCATAATATTTACACCACACATTGCCCTTAGACAGGACATTTCCACTGCCTCCAACCGTCTCCTCGCTGCTGCATTTACAACCGAAGCTTCACATCCATATAAGAGTGTTAGTACTACTATACTTTCATACATTACCTTCTTTGCCTCCATAGATAACAGTTTTTGTCTCCACATATACCTCAATGCACCACTCAGATTTTTTCCTTCATTAATTCTATGGTTAACCTCATCCTTCATAAAACCATCCACTGACAAGTCAACTCTCAAATATCTGAAAACATTCACTTCTTCCATACTCCCTCCCACCAATGTGATACCCAATTTTTCTTTAACTAAATTGTTTGATACCCTCATCGTCTTACTCTTATCCATGCTCACTTTTAACTTTCTACCTTTATACACTCTCCTCTCCCACTCTATCATCTCCTCTCCTTTTGCACTCTCTCACCACTCTCTTCACATTTCTTTTACTCTCCATATACTCTGCTCTTCTTATGCCACTACTGCTTTGCTACCTTTTTCTCTTTTATCACATCCTTTACTTCATCATTCCACCAATCACTCCTCTTTCCTCCTGCACCCACCCTCCTGTAACCACAAACTTCTGCCCCACATTCTAATACTGCATTTTTAAAACTATCCCAACCCTCTTCAACCTCCTCACTACTTTCACTTGCACCAGCCCACCTTTCTGCCAATAGTTGCTTATATCTCACCCTAACTTCCTCCTCCCTTAGTTTATACACCTTCACCACTCTCTTACTTGTTGTCATTTTCATTTTGTCCTGTCTACCTCTAACTCTAACTGTAGCTACAACTAAATAATGATCCGATATATCAGTTGCCCCTCTATAAACATGTACATCCTGGAGCCTACCCATCAACCTTTTATCCACCAATACATAATCTAACAAACTACATTCATTACGTGCTATATCATATGTTGTATACTTATATATCCTCTTTTTCATAAAATATGTATTTCTTATTACCAAACCTCTTTCTACACATAGCTCAATTAAAGGCTCCCCATCTACATTTACCCCTGGCACTTCAAATTTACCAACTACTCCCCCTGCAACATTTTTACCCTCTTTAGCATTGAAATCCCCAACCACCATACGTCTCACACTTGGTTCAAAACTCCCAACTCATTCACTCAACATTTCCCAAAAATCTCTCTCTCTCCTCTATACTTCTCTTTTCCCAAGGTGCATATACGCTTATTATAACCCACTCTTCTCATCCAACCTTTTACTCCTCATAATCCTTGAATTTATACATTTATATTCCTTCTCTTCCTGCCATAGCTTAACCTTCAACATTATTGCAACTCCTTCCTTGGCTCTTACTCTGTTAGAAATCCCTGACCTAATTCCATTTATTTCTCTCCAATGAAACTCTCCTACCCCTTTCAGATTTGTTTCACTTAGAGCCAGGACATCCATCTTCTTTCCATTCATAACATCCACAATCATCTCTTATCTTTAGCACAACATCCATGAACATTCAAACATTTTAGTAAGCTATTTGAGAAAAGGGGTTACTAGCCCATTGCTCCAGGCATTTTAGTTGACTTTTACAACACGCATGGCTTACAGAGGAAAGATTATTATTCCACTTCCCCATGGATATAAAAGGAAAAGTAATAAAAACAAGAACTATTAAAATAACATCAAAGCAAACTTAGATGAGTGTGTATACATAAACGTGTACATGTATGTGTAGTGTGACTTAAGTGTAAGTAGAAGTAGCAAGGTGTACCTGAAATCTTGCATGTTTATGAAAAAGAAAAAAGACACCAGCAATCCTACCATCATGTAAAACAATTACAGGTTTCCCTTTTACACTCACTTGGCAGGACGGTAGTACCTCCCTGGGTGGTTGCTGTCTACCAGCCTATTACATATATTACTAAAAATATTGCACTTGATGAATGAAAAAGGAAGGGAAAAATAGGTCATTAACCGCCCAAACTGCACTAAACAGCAATATTAAAACACTACCCATAGCATCACCAACACTAACATTAGCTTCACCAACTAACAGCTACACTGTGTACATACCTTGTCCACAATGATCCTTGGAGAGCTGATGATCAGAGTCGCCCGCACCACGCTGGCTGAGGCGAACAACGTCGTTACAACCTTGTACATTATCCATTTGTCAGAAACGGTGAATAAATAGCTGGCGGCAATGATCTGCAGCAGACAGTTTATTAATAACAATATCATAGGGAACTGGAAATGTTTACGGAGTTCTTTGTAGATTTCGTTGAAAGCAAATACATAGTTTCTCAGTTCACGGAGAGTTGTAAAGGTGAGTTTGTGTTCTGTTTTGTCTGAGGAAGAATCGTTAATGATGCAAGTCATGTTAGCCAGGTCTTCCTTCAAATTTGAGATAATGTGATCGAAGCAACTATTATTTGCTTCTCTTCTGGTAACCGATGATTCTCCCAGGTCATATTCACTCTTCTCCTTGAAAGCGGGAAATGTATAAATTCTAAATCCATCCTCTAGAGCTGCTTCAAATAGTGTGATAGTGAGATGGAAGAGGAGAGGAAGAATAAACATCAAGTTGTCAACAATAAATGTATATGCCATCATGAGGCAGGAGACCGTGAACGATGTATTTTTGTTATTTCTTAACAACAATATAACGCGAGCTGCATGATGTCCTACAGCCAATAAAAGAATCAAGATGACGAAACTCTTGTTCACTTTATTCAGTGTCGCTGAGTAGTATCACAAGATAGTTGACACACATTCTGAAGGAGCATCGCTAGTCTTGAGTGCTGGTGGCAGAGGAGAGAGGAGATCATCACACACCTGGTCTTAAACAATATATCGATGGTAGTCCTTCGTGTTTGCTTGGGTATTCCCGTATGCTCATGATCAAAGACTGCCACCACGAGAAATGTTAACACTGAGCTAATTGTTCCAAAAACCAACGACCACACTAGTACGTTGTTCCTCCTGACAAAAATTGGACGGAAGGAGCTCCATGTGTAAGGAAACCCTCCAAGCACACGCAGGACACCGACCACTGCTAGCAAGCACGAGACGACCTTCATCACTGACGACGAACGACCTCACTCTTTGTTAATTCAAGGCTCTTGTTAATTTTTAAGGACGGGCGAAGTATAACTTTGTCAGAATCATATATCTTATGGAATTCCTATTGCTCTGAAAAACCTCTGAAGCCAAGAAAGTTCTGTGGGTAACTTTCTTTTTCTTATAAAAGATTCTCGCAGTTTACTTAAAGGTTTCTTCTCTTCCCTATGACTGTTTCAGTTGTGAAGTGACTAGTTCTCTTGATTCATTGACGTCTATTGTCACTTCCGATGTTTGTTGGAATCAACAGCTAACTTTTAACCTCGAGTCAGACACACTCGACAGGCACCACCCCTCTGATGCTACTGACATTTTCCCCACAATAGCATCAACACAAAACCTTACATCATATCAGTGCTGTGATAAAGCTGTCAGGTTCAAGAGTGTGAACTACTCCAGATAACTACATCAAACATTTCTACGTGCACAACACACAGTGCCTAATGACAGGTGAATTTATTGCCACACTTTAATTGGAGAGTAAATCACTAAGCTAGAGTTCTTAATGACAATAATGACTTGCCGATTTCTTGCCTTGTGTGTAGTCAGTAGCTGGCCTGACCTAATCCCATTAATTCTCCCCTCTGAGACTCTTCTAACCCCTTCATCTTGGTTTCACTTAGAGTCAGGACATCCAGCTTCTTCTCATTCATAACATCCACAGTCATCTCTTTCTTATCATTCGCACAACATCCACACACATTCAAAAATCCCATTTCCACGGTTTTCTTCTTTTTCCTTTTAGCAAGCTATACAAGATAAGGAGTTACTAGCACATTGCTCCCAGCATTTTGGTTGACATATTTTCTGACGGGGGAAAGATTCTTATTCCGCATCCCAGTGGATATTAAAGCAACAGTTATGAGAACAAGGACTAATAAGATAATATCAATGTAAACTCATATGTGTGTGTATACATAAACGTGTACATGCATGTGTAGTGTGACTTAAGTGTAAGTAGAAGTAGCAAGATGTACCTGGAATCTTCCATGTCTGAGACAAAAAAAAAAAAAGACACATGCAATGATAACATCATGTAAAATAATTGTAGGCTTCCATTTTTGCACTCATCTGGTAGTACTGTAGTACCTCCGTGGACGGGTGCTGTCTACCAGCCTACTACACACATTACTAAAATATTGCATAACACCAATACAAGCTTCACCAACCAACAGCTACACTGTGTACATACCTTGTCCACAATTTTCCTTGGAGAGCTGATGATCAGAGTCGCCCGCACCACGCTGGCTGAGGCGAACAACGTCATTACGACCTTGTATATGATGCATTCGTCGGAAACAATGAATAAATAGCTTGCGGCAATGATCTGCATCAGACAGTTCATTAATAACACCATCATAGGGAACTGGAAATATTTGCGGAGTTCTTCGTAGATTTCGTTGAAAGCAAATACATAGTTTCTCAGTTCTCGGAGAGTTGTAAGGGTGAGCTTGTGTTCTGTTTTGTCTAAGGTGGAGTTGGTAATGATGCGAGTCATGTTAGCCAGGTCTTCCTTCAAATTTGAGGTGATGTGATCGAAGCAACTATTATTTTCTTCTCTCATGGTAACCGATGATTCTCCCAGGTCATATTCACTCTTTTCCTTAGAAGAGGGAAATATATAAATTCTGAATCCATCCTCTAGAGCTGTTTCAAATAGTGTGATAGTGAGATGGAAGAGGAGAGGAAGAATAAATATTAAGTTATCAATAATAACTGTATATGCCATCATGAGGCAGGAGACTGTGAATGATATACTCTTGTCAGGACTTAAGAATAACACAACGCGAGCTGCATGATTTCCTATAGCCACTAAAACAATCAAGATGACGAAACTCTTGTTCACTTTATTCAAACATCTTCGCTGACTGTCACAAGATAGCTGACACACATTCTGAAGGAGCATCGCTAGTCTTGAGTGCTGGTGGATGGCGTGGCAGAGGAGAGCAGAGATCATCACCCACCAGGTATTAGACACTATATCAATTGTAGTCCGTCGTGTTTGCTTGGGTATTTCCGTATGCTCATGATCAAAGACGGCCACAAAGAGAAATGTTAACACGGAGCTAATTGTTCCAAAACCTAACGACCACACTAGTAGGTTGTTCCTCTTGACAAAACTAGGAGGGAAGGAGCTCCAAATGTAAGGAAACCCTCCCAGCACACGCAAGGCACTGACCACTGCTAGCAAGCACGAGACGACTTTCATCACTAACGATGAACGACGGCAAACTTTCCTAATTTAAGGTTCTTGTTTACTTCTTTTAAGTACGAGTCGGGTTTAACTTTACCATAATATTTCATATAGAATTACTATTGCTGTAAAAAATCTCTGAGGTCGAGTACTGTAGGTAACTTCTCTTCTTTTTCAGAATATATGAAATTTGCTTAGAGGTTGTCTCCTGCTCCTGATGACTAAGAGCTGTGATGTTATGTAGCTATTTGTGTTGATTTAGTGATGTCGACAGTCATTTCAGCTGTTCGTTGGAATCAACAGTAGACTTAACTTCGAATCACACACTCGCGACAGTCACAAGCCCTCTGATGCTACTAACATTTTCCCCACACTAGCATCGTCGACACAGAGCCTTACATCATATCAGTGCCGTGATAAAGCTGTCAGGTTCAAGAGTGTGAACTACTCCAGATAACTACATCAAACATTACTAAGTGCACAACACACAGTGGTTAATGACCTGTAAACTTGTTAATGACCTTTAAACTTGCTGCCTCTTCACTAAGGAAGAGTTCTTAATGACAGTAATGGCCTGTCGGTCTCTCCCCTGGGTGTAGTCAGTAGCTGACCCGAACAATTCCTAATTCTTTATATTGTAAAATTTAATAATAAAAATATCCTTGTATAAAAAGGCATTCTCAATAAAGCAAAAAACAACATTGGTGGTTGTGAGGGAAAAGTTCAATAGATAGGAGTAGCGATATAGTAACAATAGTTTCATTGCCGGCTACTTGTTAAGGTAGGATAAGTCCAGCTCCCGATATCCCCCCCTTTTTTCCCCCTCCCCGAAAGTGATAGTTTGCTTGCCGGCTGCTTGTTAAGGTAAGGTAAGTCTAGCTCCTGCTATTCCCGCCTTTTTTCCCCCTCCCCGAAAGTGATAGTTTGCTTGCCGGCTGCTTGTTAAGGTAAGGTCAGTCTAGCTCCCGCTATCCCTTCCCCTCCTCTCCCCCCCCCCGAAAAGTGACGTGTGGGGCTCCGGTCCAAACAGTAATCACTAGACTCACAGCTCCCAGCACTACTGTAAGTACATGCCTGCCTTGTATTCTAGTGGATTTATTGGTTGAAAGCTTCACTTTTGACCTATAATAAACTTAGTCCTTTCAGTCTTGCTCTAAGTTGACTGTTGTAATAATCACCACGTCTTTTAGGTATTGTACTTATCATGGAGAGTGATTTCCTAAGCAGTGGGTAACCTGTCTATCTTTCCAGCTTGGATGACAGAGAGGGTCACCTGCCAATCAACGAGTAGAATTGAAGGATATAGACTAACGTTCTGAGATGTCCCAAATTTTGATCCACTTACCTGTTTGTGTATGCAAGTAGCAGGATATAACCCCTCATCATTGCAGTGGAGAAAACCTGCTTTCCTGTCATCTGGAAGGATTATTGAAAGCTAGAAAATCTGTGAAGAACGAGCCGGTGGGTTGTCACCAACACCAGACACCCACATTTTATATACATCTATCTTAGCATTGAATTCAGTTATCATTTATATTTTTCATTTTTCATTTTCTTTAATGGAGGATTAATACTTCATATTTAAGTGTTTCATATTTTATAGTTTCTAAATAATGAAGTGTTTGTTTGTCAGTTTTTATTCTTTTTCTATTCATTAATTTTCCTGAGGAGGAGCCAGCCTTGGTAATACTGTCTGAAGTTGTTACAGGGCTAAGTAAGCCTTCACAGTGGTAAATAAAGTATATAGTCAAGCAAACAAAAGAAAAACCTCGAAATGTATATTCGTTTTTTTTTCCTGACTTAACACTCGAGGCTTCACCTTGTAGCATCTCTCCCTCTCTACTGGACCTGTTGAAAAAACTCATATCACATCCCATCAGCGAATAGCACTGCACAGCTTTCTCGTATTTGACAATGATTGTTCATGTTTTCTTCCCAGGAAGGACCAGTCCATAGCAACATGTGCCATTAGAGCAAATAATCAATTCCCCAGAGGTAGAAAACATCCATAACTTTCCAACCTGTGACAGAAACACCAGTCAGATAAATAAGTTCTCCCGAAATCTCAATAATTAAGGCATGAATCACCAGGAATATTATGGAAGTGAACACTGTAGCAACAGCTTAAACACCAGCGAGGATAAAATTATCACCAGAAACTCCATAACATTACAAACTCTATAGGAAAAGTACCCACTCAAAGCACCTAGAAACAACAATGGCTGCCATGACAATACCAACATAGAAGAAACGATTTCAAGAACAAACAATCTTAAATTTCGGAAACTCCCCATCTTCAAGTACTTTCATGTGTTTAAAATAATTTTTAACCTGAACTCGAGGATACATTTTTAGTATACATACTTATATACATATATACATACGTAAACATTTGTATAATTTGAATTTGATAACTGAGAGGGAGAGGAAATGAGAAGATGAAATATGTCAGTGAGATTATGCACTGGATTACTTTAGGTTAGATAAGGTTTGTCAGGAAACAGGACAAGTGTTCCATGACGCTCATCTTAGTCGTTGATAACTCGCCGTTGAAGCTTTTGGTCATCTGACAGAGGCCTTCCGCTGTCTTACTGGTACACCCATTTAAAATTATGGTCAGTTATAAGCAATTAGTTGATGGCACTTGAATACTGAAAGAGAAGTAGAGTGACAGTTGCTTAGTAGAGAACCACACCAACAGCTTCACTAATGGCAACATCAACACCAACACAATGTTTCTCGTGCAAGAAAGGTATAAAATACCGACAATATGAAAGTTAAGACACATGTGCAACATCTGGATATCTTTATTGTAGACGTTTCGCCATCCAGTGGCTTTATCAATACAGATTCTAGGACATAATAGGAAGACAGTAGAACTATATACAAAAGATGAGGTAATCAGTCCCTCGGCCTTGGAGTTAGTGTTCACAGCATCGTGGTGGAGGAGAATCTGGAGCAAAGGCAAGAAGACTGGCGTTTATATAGGCGTCAGTGGAAGGGACGGGCAGCAGACGAGGGCAGTCACTGGTAGGCGGGATTCCCCAGTGGAAGTAGGTCCTTCCCAAAGAGATGGGTTAGTTGCACCAGCCGTGAAGAAGGTCTTGTAGATGTCCTCTGAACCAACACTGAACACTGCAACATCATGGAATCTTGGTTCAGAGGACATCTACAAGACCTTCTTCATGGCTGCTGCAACTAACCCATCTCTTTGGGAAGGAACTACTTCCACTGGGGAATCCCGCCTACCAGTGACTACCCTCGTCTGCTGCCCGTCCCTTCCACTGACGCCTATATAAACGCCAGTCTTCTTGCCTTTGCTCCAGATTCTCCTCCACCACGATGCTGTGAACACTAACTCCAAGGCCGAGGGACTGATTACCTCATCTTTTGTATATAGTTCTACTGTCTTCCTATTATGTCCTAGAATCTGTATTGATGTTGCACATGTGTCTTAACTTTCACAATGTTTCTCGGAGAGTTGATGAGCATAGTCGCTGGCACCACGCAGGCTGTGCATAAAAGTGTGGTTAGGACCTCAGGTATGATCTCCTTATCAGAAACAATGCCTAAGTAACTCGTAGTAATGAGTTGCATTAAGCAGTTCAGTAATTAAAATCATCACTGGAAACTGGAAATATTTATGTAGTTCCTCGTGAATTTCGTTGAAAGTAAACACATAGTTTCTCATGTCTCGGAGACTTGCCAGGCTGAGTTTGCTGACAGTTTCATCTGAGTTGGAGTCGTCCAGTACACAAGTCATGTTGGTCAGGTCTTCTTTCAAGTCTGAAGTAACTTGAGGGATGCATTCCTCCTTTCTGATGATCACTAACTCACTTAAATCACATTCTCTCTTCTCTTCTGGAGACGGTAGAATGAAAATTCGAAAACCATCATCTAGAGCTGCTTCAAATAGACTAATAGTGAGATGGAAGAGGATACTAAAAATAAATAACAGGTTGTCAAGAATGACTTTATATCCAAACAAGATATTGAGCATAGTTGGTAAATTACTTGAGTTAACATTGAAGAAGATAATGTGACCAGTGTGATGGCCTATAGTCACTAAAGCACTTAAGATAATGAAATATTTGTTCACATTATTCAAACACAGACGTTGACTGACACAGGATAGTTGACATATATTTTGAAGGAGCATAGCAAGTCTGGAGTGTTGGTAGATGGCGTGGCAGAGAAGAGCAGAGATCACCACCCACCAAGTGTTGTTCATTATTTCGACGGTAATCCATCGTATTTGTTTCGTAATGTCCTTGTACTCTAACTCAAGGACAGTCACAAAAAAAAACGTCAGTATTGAAAAGAGTAGTCCGAAACCTACTGACCACATCACTACGTGTTTTCTCTTGACGAAAATGGGAGGAGAGGAGCTCCGTGTGTAAGGAAATCCTCCCAGCACACGCAGGACACCGACCACTGCTAGCAAGCACGTGACAACCTTCATCACTGTTGTCAAACCACGGCAAGGAACTGATTTTGTGTCAGACTCGAGCGACAAGCACCGCACCTCTGGTGCTAATGACATTTACTCAACATCAGATCCGTTGACACGAAACCTATCGTCTTATCAATGTCATGATAAGCCAGCCAACTGCAAGAGTGAGCTACTCCAGGTAATCTTACACCAATCAAGACTAAGTGAATAACACACAGTGGCTAATGGAACAAGTTTACTGCCACAAGTGGAGAATAAATCCCTAACGATGGTTATTAATGACAAAAATGGAATATCGATCTTCTCGCTGCGGCAGTGGTCGACTTCTTGAAAAATAGCCAAAGATGCCGTACTAATTAACAGATCACTGCTCAACTTCCTCCTCCATGGCAATGTCAGTCTTGCTTTTCGACCCAGGAGGGAAAAGTCCCTCGCAAAATCTGTCATTCCCCCACAGACGGTAATCTCATCCACCGTCAACCTGTGTATGAAACAGCTAGCCACAATAAGATTCGTCCAACTAGGTATATTATTGTGGCTAACTGGTACAGTGGCTAACGCGACGGTCTGGAGTTTTGAGACTGTGCATGAAACATCGACCAGAGAAAACCAAACTTCGACTGAAATCTCCAAAATTAAAGCGCAAATCAGAAAGTGTATTTTGGAAGACAACACTTCAAAAACACTCAAATAAACACGAGTGAGGATCAGATAGTGGCCAAAGATTCCACCACAGCGGAAGACAACAGGAAAAGCAGCAACCTAAAGCAACTAGCAGCAACAATGACTTACATGACAATACCACAAGAGTAGAACAGTTTTCAACTTCAAGAATCAGAGGTATACGAAGTTTCCGTGTCCTTCCCTCCTTGATCTACATGTGGTTCATGACTTAAGATCATTTCTAACATGTAGACACAAATGTACCCATGTGCCTATTCTGCCATTTCTACTGAATAGGCAGAATAGGTAGATTTAGCAATAAATGTGCAAAAAAGGAATTTAAACATAAGGAAAATAATATCATTGATTGTTAGTAACTTTTGTGAATCAATTACCTGCAGGAGGTTTACAGAGTATTACCTGCAAGTAATTTGGGTGAGGTAAGTGGGACTTAATACTCACTCCCTTGATGCCTACTCCCTACCACTCCCACAAGAAAAAACTAGACCTAACATTAAATTAATAATTGCAATATTACAACCAGCTACTCTGGTAAATTAAAATGATGTAGACTTTATTGGACTAGTCTTGCTGGGTACAAAGAATATAATTATTGTACATAAATTAAAACAGTGTTATTAGAAAGTAAATTTGTATTACCACTTACCATTTATCACAGGAAGACAATGCTGATAAATTAGAGACATTTGCAACTCTTTGGTATCTTTATTGAGGAAACGTTTCGCCACAGAGTGGCTTCATCAGTCCATGCAAAGGTGAATCGTGAAGAACAGGAGGACTGATGGACTGTATGGACTGATGAAGCCACTGTGTGGCGAAACGTTTCCTCAATAAAGATACCAAAGAGTTGCATATGTCTAATTTATCAACGTGTCGTTTCTCTGAAACATTCATCTACACACTTAACGCTGATGGAACACACCCTGACCTTACCGTAGCAGCTAGAATTTACGACAGCCAACGCAAAAACTACTGTACATTATAGGTAGGCATCACTTAACTGAGGTGTACTCCTGCAAGAATTGGTGACCTATATTTTTCTGTCCTGGTTGCCGAATTGAAAGGGTTTTCCACTCTATTTTTCCCAGTTTTTCAGCAGGAACATGTCAGCAATTTCTAAATTGCGGATTGAGGCCGATATACACCAACTGACCTTCGAGAACACCTGATTACATTACACAATTCAGGCCAGTGTTCACACATTAAATTCATTATGGCGTCTCCGGCGTCACACCTTTGGCTGTTCTACACAACCCCTCACTCGAAATTTTTCAAAAGGGTCAAATCAGCATCACATTTTATTACAGAATTATTGCATTATTCAATTTTACACATGCTGAATTTAGGAAAATCCAAAATTTTCCGCAGTAGCAATAAATAAATTTGTTGTGGTGCCTCTGAAAATTAAAAGGGTTTGCCCTTCCTGCTGCTCCCTCATTATCTTCGTCAAAGAAAATCATCACACTGACAGATGCCAGATACTTTGAGATCAGAATATTAAAGTGTTAATAATATAAAGGCAGACGTTGTGGAGACAGTTGTCAGAGCAGCAATGTTGTGTTCACTAGGGTATTACTAAATATTTAATGTCGATGGGTTTCTTTATACCTCTACTACTACTGTATTAATATCTTGTCTGGCTTAGTGGAAAGCAATCGCTTCACATGCTAAGCGTTCGGGTTCGATTCCCCTCGCGGTGGAAACATTGGGTGCGTTTTCTTACACATGTCCTGTTCACCTAGCAAGTAGATACTTGGGTGTTAGTCGACTGGTGTGGGTTGCAACCTGGGGAACAAGATTGAGGACCTCTTTCTTGGGTTATCCTGGAAAGCCAACCCTCCGGGGTTAAAAATCCTAACCAAATCTTCTCATATCTTATCTTTCTGGCACCTGGCACATATGCCATGTTTGATGCCGCTTAGATTTCTTACTCATTTCTGCAACATTCTAAACTCCTGATGCGATGATTGCAACACGAAAGGCCAAGAGCTATCATTCAACTCCCCAAGGGTTGGTTTGCATATATATATATATATATATATATATATATATATATATATATATATATATATATATATATATATATATATATATATATATATGTGTGTGTGTGTGTGTGTGTGTGTGTGTGTGTGTGTGTGTACTCACCTATTTGTACTCACCTATTTGTGGTTGCAGGGGTCGAGTCTCAGCTCCTGGCCCCGCCTCTTCACCGGTTGCTACTGGGCCCTCTCTCTCCCCGCTCCAAGAGCTTTATCAAACCTCGTCTTAAAACTGTGTATGGTTCCTGCCTCCACTACGTCATTTTCTAGGCTATTCCACTGCCTTACAACTCTATGACTGAAGAAATACTTCCTACTATCTCTCTGACTCATTTGTGTCTTCAACTTCCAATTGTGGCCTCTTGTTTCTGTGTCCCCTCCCTGGAACATCCTGTCTTTGTCCACCTTGTCTATTCCACGCAGTATTTTATATGTCATTATCATGTCTCCCCTGACCCTCCTGTCCTCCAGTGTCGTCAGGCCGATTTCCCTTAATCTTTCTTCATAGGACATTCCCCTTAGCTCTGGAACTAACCTTGTTGCAAACCTTTGTACTTTCTCTAGTTTCTTGACGTGCTTTATCAAGTGCGGGTTCCAAACAGGTGCTGCATACTCCAGTATGGGCCTGACATACACGGTGTACAGTGTCTTGAATGATTCCTTACTAAGGTATCGGAATGTTGTTCTCAGGTTTGCCAGGCGCCCATATGCTGCAGCAGTTATCTGATTGATGTGTGCTTCCGGAGACATGCTCTGTGTTATACTCACCCCAAGATCTTTCTCCTTGAGTGAGGTTTGCAGTCTTTGGCCACCTAGCCTATACTCTGTCTGTGGTCTTCTGTGCCCTTCCCCTATCTTCATGACTTTGCATTTGGCAGGATTAAATTCGAGAAGCCATTTGCTGGACCAGGTGTCCAGTCTGTCCAGGTCTCTTTGAAGTCCTGCCTGGTCCTCATCAGATTTAATTCTCCTCATTAACTTCACATCATCTGCAAACAGGGACACTTCTGAGTCTAACCCTTCCATCATGTCGTTCACATATACCAAAAATAGCACTGGTCCTAGGACCGACCCCTGTGGGACCCCGCTCGTCACAGGTGCCCACTGTGATACATCATTACGTACCATGACTCGTTGTTGCCTCCCTGTCAGGTATTCTCTGATCCATTGCAGTGCCCTTCCTGTTATATGCGCCTGATGCTCTAGCTTCTGCACTAATCTCTTGTGAGGAACTGTGTCAAAGGCCTGTGTGTGTGTGTGGGTGTGTGTACTCACCTAATTGTGGTTGCAGGGGTCGAGACTCAGCTCCTGGCCCCGCCTCTTCACTGATCGCTACTGGTTCCTCTCTCTCTCTCTCTCTCTCTCTGCTCCCTGAGCTTTGTCATACCTCGTCTTAAAGCTATATATGGTTCCTGCCTCCACTACATCACTTGCTAGGCTATTCCACTTCCTAACAAATCTATGACTCGTCTGAGTCATCAGCTTCCAGTTGTGACCCCTTGTTTCTTTGTTCCCTCTCTGGAACAACCTGTCTCTGTCCACCTTATCTATTCCAAGCAGTATTTTGTATGTCGTTATCATGTCTCCCCTGACCCTCCTATCCTCCAGTGTCATCAGTCGGATTTCCCTTAATTTTTCTACTTAGGACATACCCATTAGCTCTGGAACTAGCCTTGTTGCAAACCTTTGTACTTTCTCTAATTTCTTGACGTGCTTGACCAGATGTGGGTTCCAGACTGGTGCTGCATACTCCAGTATGGGCCTGACGTACACGGTGTACAGTATCTTGAACGATTCCTTATTAAGGTATCGGAACGCTATTCTCAGGTTTGCCAGGTGCCCGTATGCTGCAGCAGTTATTTGGTTAATGTGTGCCTCCGGTGACATGCTCGGTGTTATGGTGACCCCAAGATTTTTCTCCTTGAGCGAGGTTTGCAGTCTTTGGCCACCTAATCTATACTCTGTCTGTGGTCTTCTTTGCCCTTCATTGATCTTCATGACTTTGCATTTGGCAGGGTTGAATTCAAGAAGCCAGTTGTTGGACCACATGTCCAGTCTGTCCAGGTCTCTTTCAAGTCCTACCTGATCCTCATCTGATTTAATTCTCCTCATTAACTTCACATCATCTGCGAACAGGGAAACCTCTGAGTTTATCCCTTCCCTCATGTCATTCACATATACCAAAAATAGCACTGGTCCTAGAACCGATCCCTGTTGGACCCCGGTCGTCACAGGCGCCCACTGTGATACCTCATCCCGTACTATGACTCATTGTTGCCTCCCTGTCAGGTATTCTCTGATCCATTGCAGTGCCCTTCCTGTTATACGCGCCTGATCCTCCAGCTTCTGCACTAATCTCTTGTGGGGGACTGTGTCGAAGGCCTTCCTGCAGTCCAAGAAAATGCAATCAACCCACCCCTCTCTCTCGTGTTTTACTTCTGTAACTTTCTCATAAAACTCCGGAAGGTTTGTGACACAGGATTTGCCTTCCATGAATCCGTGCTGGTTGTCGTTTATAATCTTGTTCTGTTCCAGGTGTTCCACCACTCTCCTGATAATCTTCTCCATGACTTTGCATACTAGACACGTCAGTGACACTGGTCTGTAATTTAGTACCTCTTTTCTGTCTCCTTTAAAAATGGGAACTACATTTGCCGTCTTCCATACCTCGGGTAGTTGCCCAGTTTCAAGGAATGAGTTGAAGATCGCGGTTAATGGCTCACACAATATTTCTGCTCCCTCTCTGAGGACCCACGGGGAGATGTTGTCCAGTCCCATTGCCCTTGAGGTATCAAGGTCAATCAGTAGCTTCTTCACCTCCTCCTCAGTTGTATGTCATCCAGCACTTGTATATCATCCAGCCCTTTCACTCTCTCAGAAAGGGCAAATGTCATCTTGCTTCTAATGAACAATTTAATTTGAAGCAGATGCAGTACCAGTGTGTGTCTTAGTCATGCCACTCTACTTGCAAGAGACCAGTGTTGCAATCATAGTGTGGGATAATGAAAGCAATTACTCTCTTACCGTAGCAGGAAAATTTACAAGTAAAGCCCTGCATTACTTTATTCATAATGTGCGGCAATAATGAATTCTCGGCAAGTGACAGATAGCAAGAAATCTGCTATTTTGTATTGTATTCTGTTTCAGTGTTTAGCAAGGAAGAGTAATAATGCTGAAATCAGCGGAATTCAGGGGGAAGCCGCGGCAGGAATCAGATTGCGTTAAGAACTTTATAGTTATCTGTTTACAATAATGTATTATCACTGATTTCATCATTGCTTAGTTAATTTTAAGCCAGCCCGAAATGCTATGCATAGTATAAGTGGGTTTGGCATGCTGCTCTTATCTGTATTTTTTTGTACCTCTGTATGTATACTCAAATTGTTAATAAATCAATAAATAAATAAAAAACTGGTGCAGGCAACTCGTGTTTCATACTAGAAGTACAAAGACACTAGTGATTCACGCATTTCTGTTCCTCAGTGACACTCTCAGCCATTCGTGGTAGAACTATATTGTGAAATTACTGCAAAGTAAAGGATAAACATTGAACGACAGTGCAGTGTTACAATGTATTACAAACAATCTTCAGAGAAAGACAGTACAACCGAGACACTACTACTTAAGTCAAGACAGCAGATACCGGGGAGACACTCGAGGGTGAGCTACAAAGATCCAAGTAAATCTAGGCAGACATGCACTTGGTTAGGTCGGCTGCAGAGCAGATAGCTAAGACATAACCTGTTTGGAGTTGAAAGTTAAGACACATGTGCAACATCTGGAAATCTTTATTGTAGACGTTTCGCCATCCAGTGGCTTTATCAATACAGATTCTAGGACATAATAAGAAGACAGTAGAACTATATACAAAAGATGAGGTAATCAGTCCCTCAGCCTTGGAGTTAGTGTTCACAGCATCGTGGTGGAGGAGAATCTGGAGCAAAGGCAAGAAGACTGGCGTTTATATAGGCGTAAGTGGATAGGGACGGGCAGCAGACGAGGGCAAAGTCACTGGTAGGCGGGATTCCCCAGTGGAAGTAGGTCCTTCCCAAAGAGATGGGTTAGTTGCAGCAGCCGTGAAGAAGGTCTTGTAGATGTCCTCTGAACCAAGATTCCATGATGTTGCAGTGTCTGACAAGTTGTGCAAGAAAGGTATAAAATACCGACAATATGAAAGTTAAGACACATGTGCAACATCTACTGTCTTCTTATTATGTCCTAGAATCTGTATTGATAAAGCCACTGGATGGCGAAACGTCTACAATAAAGATTTCCAGATGTTGCACATGTGTCTTAACTTTCATATTATCGGTATTTTATACCTTTCTTGCACAACTTGTCAGACACTGCAACATCATGGAATCTTGGTTCAGAGGACATCTACAAGACCTTCTTCACGGCTGCTGCAACTAGTCCATCAATTTGGGAAGGACCTACTTCCACTGGGGAATCCCGCCTACCAGTGACTTTGCCGTCGTCTGCTGCCCGTCCCTATCCACTGACGCCTATATAACCGCCAGTCTTCTTGCCTTTGCTCCAGATTCTCCTCCACCACGATGCTGTGAACACTAACTCCAAGGCCGAGGGACTGATTACCTCATGTTTTGTATATAGTTCTACTGTCTTCTTATTATGTCCTAGAATCTGTATTGATAAAGCCACTGGATGGCGAAACGTCTACAATAAATTTCCAGATGTTGCACATGTGTCTTAACTTTCATATTGTCGGTATTTTATACCTTTCTTGCACAACTGTTTGGAGTTACTAAAACCCCCCATAATGTGTGGGCCATTGAGCCCAAAAAGAAATTTTAATTCATTATTCAGTTACTGAACGATACATTGAAATACGCTCCTTTGGGGCAATTATATACTTACTTATCCCTCATCAGTTATGGGCTGTAGAACAGCTGTTTCACGTTGGATGAGTCTTCTGGGTGCAGCTGCAGAACGGCTGAGACAACAACAAAGCTAAGAATCTTTACTCCTGAATACAGATACATAGCATATATTCTACAGAATCCCTTATAAGGGATGCTGTAGTGCACAGTAGCCCATAACCTTATTTGACATAGTCGAATAAGGTCATGGGCTACCGTGTGTGTAAAATATTTGTATTTTCCAGAATCCGTTACATGCACCCCCATTGGGGGAATGGGGGCATAAGAGCGAGAGATGACACTGGAGACAGGTGTCAATTCTGTGTGTGCTTAATTCGAAGAATTAGCCTCATAACTCCTATGCTAATTATACACTATAATTATTACATTCCTACTACACATATTTAAGCTAAGTTTGAGATAATCATTTAGCTTAAGGCAGTAGTTACACTACCAACAAATAATAAACATCTTAGGCACCTCTTTTCCCACCAAAGGCACCCTGGGGAGGGTGCCACGGCTAGGAGCCGCAGTCACATTTCAGCGGCGAGAAGGGCTCCCATTCCTCGGTGTCCTTGCATGGTGAATACATTCATACACCATACGATCGCCACAAATAAGGGCCTCATTAGTTGGATCAGGCAGTTGTGTGACTTAACAGTTATTCTCAGGTATCCCCTGCACCTAATGCTACCACGTGAGTATTGGTGTACACATGAGTATCAGTTGTACACGTGCACAGAGGTGGCACTACCACGACCAGAGACCTACCAGAGCAACTATCTGATAAGACAATTAACACACTGCCTATTGATCGAATAAAAGTTAGTGACATTGACTGAAGTTACCCGAGGAGTGGAGCAACGGGCTTCAGGCTGAATTCATGATTCAACCAGGGACTAATAACCCTATCCAGTCGTTTCCACACATACACTGCTTAGTGGAGAATCACATCAATAGCTTCACTAAAGGCAGCACCAACAGTCACACCAACATAACCCACCAACAGTTACAATGAGTACGTACCTTTACCATAATGTTTCTCGGAGAGCTGATGAGCAGAGTCGCCCGCACTATGCTGGCTGTGCTGAACAACGTAGTTAGAACCTTAGGCACGATCTCTTCATCAAAAACAATGCCTAAGTAACTCGCAGTTATGAGCTGCATTAAGCAATTCATTAATAAAACCATCACAGGAAACTGGAAATATTTATGTAGTTTCTCGTGAATTTCGTTAAAAGTAAACACATAGTTTCTCAAGTCTCGGAGACTTGCCAGGCTGAGTTTGCTGACAGTTTTGTCTGAGGTGGAGTCGTCCAGTACACAAGTTATGTTGGTCAGGTCTTCTTTCAAGTCTGAGGTGACTTGAGGGATGCAATCCTCCTTTTCGGTGGCCACTAACTCATTTAGATCACATTCATTCTTCTCTTTTGAAGACAGAACAAGGAAAATACGAAATCCATCATCTAGAACTGCTTCAAATAGTGTACTAGTGAGATGGAAGAGGAGAGGAAAAACAAATAGCAAGTTGTCAAAAATTAACTTATATCCAAACAAGATATTAAGCATAGTTGGTACAGTACTGGAGTTAATTTTGAAGAAGAGGATAATGTGACCAGCGTGATGTCCTATAGTCACTAAAGCATATAAGAAAATGAAACATTTGTTCACATTATTCAAACACAGACGTTGACTGACACAGGATAGTTGACATATATTCTGAAGGAGCATCGCAAGTCTGGAGTGTTGGTAGATGGCGTGGCAGAGAAGAGCAGAGATCACCACCCACCAAGTGTTATTCGTTATTTCGACGGTAATCCGTCGTGTTTGTTTCGTAATTTCCGTATAATTTAGCTCAAGGGCGGTCACGAAGAAAACCGTCAGCAATGATGAGAGTAGTCCCAAACCTATCGACCACATCACTGTGTTCTTTCTCTTGACGAAAATGGGAGGGGAGGAGCTCCATGTGTAAGGAAACCCTCCCAGCACACGCAGGACACCGACCACTGCTAGCAAGCACCTGACAACCTTCATCACTGTTGTCAAACGACAGCAAATGTTCCAAGATCAAAGCTGTTGTTATTCTCGTACAAGCAAGTGTGAAGAATCTTTGAGGACAAGTATGTAACTGCTTTCATGTCAAACACTGGCTACAAGCACCACACCTCTGATGCTAATGACATTTTCCCAACATCAGATCCGTCGACACAAAACCTTGCATCTTTTATCAATGTCGTGATAAGCCAGACAGCTGCAAGAGTGAGTTACTCCAGATAACCTTAAATCAAGCAAGACTAAGTGAATAACACACAGTGGCTAATGGAACAAGCTTGCTGCCACAAGTGGAGTATAAATCCCTAACGAAGGTTATTAATGACAAAAATGGCATATCGATCTTTTAGCTGTGGTGTCGTTAACTTAAACAAGTAGTGAAATTTCAGTTTAAAAAGTCTTTATCAACAAACCAAAAACCATATTGGTGGTAGATATAGAAAACCCTATATCATCCTACCGTCAGCTGCCGCAGTGGTCGACTTCTTGAAAAATAATCAAAGATGCTGAACTAACTAACAGATCACTGATCAACTTCCTCCTCCATGGCAATGTCAACGTCTTGCTTTTCGACCCAGGAGTGACAAGTCCCTCGCAACATCTATCATTTCCCCCAGAGATGATAATCTAATCCACCATCAACCTGTGCATGAAACATCGACCAGAGAAAAACAAACTTTGACTGAAGTCTCCAAAATTAAAGCACAAATCAGAAAGAATATTGTGGAAGAGAACACTTCAAAAATACTCAAATAAACACTAGTGAGGATCAAATAGTCGCCAGAGATTCCACCACAGCCGACGACAAGAGGTAAAGCAGCAGCCTAAAGCAACTAGCAGCAACAATGACTTTCATGACAACACCACAAGAGTAGAACGGTTTTCAACTTCAAGAATCAGAGTTATACATAGCTTTCGTGTCCTCCCCCCCAACTTGATCTAAAAGAGGTTCCTGGCTTAAGACCATTTCTAATTTATACACATAAATGTACCCATTTGCAGGCCGATATACACCAATTGACCTTCGAAAATGCCTGATTACATTACACAATTCACTCCAGTGTTCACATATTATATTCATTATGGCATCTCCAGCATCACTCCTATAGACAGCCTGTACTGTCTGCACAGACAGCTTATGCTGTCTGCCAGCTTATTTCATATTTTGTGGCACTCAGGTGCTGTCCTCTAGGCCTGCCCAGGTCAGTGGGATGCTGGTCCCACGTTCTCACTCACTCAGCGGTCTAGACACAGACAACTCGGTGACTCCTATCTCCTCGTGGCCATGGCCCTCCCGGCATGGGCACCCCAAATACCGCAGTTAAAAGAAGTGTCCTGGAACCATTTATCATTGAACCCTGCTGAAGCATCACCAAATAATCTGTTTCACATTGGTGAGAAGTTGTGGTCCCAGCAAGTTGTGTTTCCCGGAGTGAGGAAGAGATGAAGTTGTTCACTTCATCACCCTACACAACAAGCATCCGTCTCTCAACGAGTTATCCTGATGTCGCGTCTGCACGTTTCAGCATCCAAACACAGGTACAAGTAGGATCTAGCCGAAATTTGCCGAATTTCTTCGAGAATTGTAAGTGGCGTCCCAGTGACCCAACTCTACAGTGTCCCACACTGTTTCTCAAGTCACGTGTTCAGCATCACTTGTATGTTCTGCTGTTGTTCAGCTCAGCACAGCTATTTCAGCAAGCCAGAAGTGAGTTTTGTGGTGATTTCTGCGTCCAGTGTGAGTATTTCGCTGTGTTGTGGGTTTGAGAGGAGGAAGTGGCCAGATCCTCCCTCGCCATACACTCACCACACTCCTCTCCACCACACTACCATACACCACTATGTACTCACTCCCTTTGCTGAGTTTTCTGCTGTTTTTCATGTGAATTCTTTGCCAGAGCTGTTTATCCGAGTGCCCGAGGCCACTCGAAGCCACGTGGATCAGCAAGCCACGTGGATCAGCAAGCCATGTGGATCAGCAAGCCATATGGATCAGCATGCCACATAGATCACGACACCATGTGGATCACGACACCGCATGGGGTGTAGACAAGGACACGTGGAATAAGCCACGTGAGGTGTGGACGAAGCCACGTGGACCTACGAGCCACGTGAGTTACCAAGCCAGATGTCCCAGGCCACATGCTGTGGTCTGCTGCCTGCATCAAATTGACATCACTGATGATGATGCCCGACTTCACGATGTCACTCACGATGCTGCCCGACTTTATGACATCACGATGTCTGCCTGACATCACCTCGAGACGTCTGCTGATGTCACAATGCTGCTGACATCACCTTGCAAAGTCACACCTGACATCACATGATGTCACATCGAGTGTTTCAGTAATTATGTCAGTATTGTCGAGAAGATTGAGAGAAAATGTATGTTGTGCATTAATTAATTCCTCTCAGTCAGTGTTCTCACATGTTAGTGTAAGGCTTAGTGTCAATTTTGTGCACAGAAAAGCATCATTTGCTAGTTAAGCCATGTTGTACCACATGTACTGTGGGAGTGTATAAAATTTTCCATGTGTCCTGTGTGGTCTTGAGCCCAGCTGTTTGTCGGCCACAGGTCTGTGGCCAGACTCCTGTATAGCTCTTTGTTGCCTGTCACCCGGTGTGACCAGCGCATTTGACAGCTATTAGTCAGCCCTGAGCATGTGAGCCCCTTGTACAGAAAGCTCTTATGCTCGTCGCTCATAGATGTTCTGCAGAATTGTACCTGCTATGATTCCCATCGAGATTTGTTTCACTTCACCTCCAGACCTTCGGAGTGCAGTTATATGTAGAGAAACAAGTCTGAGGATGCTTAGACTAACCTCTGCTATAACTCCAACTGTCGAGAGAATGACACTCGTCAAGCCGCAGTTAGCCCTGTCGGCAGGTGCTGTGTCACCTCATGTCACAAGCTTCAGTGAGCAGCCTGCACAAAGATGATGTCACTTTGACTGCTAGCCCACTCACTGCAGTCTGGTGTATAATGTTACGACTCCCAGATGTTTCGCCCAGTCATCTCTGCCACGACTCGCTCCACGACTTACTCCACACTCGCCGGCAGTGACAGCCCAGTGACAGTACCAGTCAAGAAGTGTCCTCCTGAGTCACTTCCCAGAAGTCCTGCCCAGATGCCGAGTACTGACGACGCCTCACTCGAGGGCACCAGCAGGTTGTGCCCCAGGTTGAGTGAAAACCTGCAGTGACTCTACCATGACTGCTTCACCGTTCTAGAGGAGACCGTACCCTGTTACATCGCAGCTCAGCCACAGTGATGTCTCCTGTGTTGCAGTATCTGTCCAGACGCAGGAAGGTGTGCAGTGATGCCCATCGACGCTCACTGCCTATGACCACGATGTTTAGCACACCCCACATGTTTTTTCTTCCCTCCCTGTAGGAAGTTTTTTTTCCATGTCTATATGTATATATATATATATGTTTTTTATTTTGTGTTCTGTGCCCTGTTCCTATGAGAGAGACAGAGTTTTTTTTACCACCAGTATTGTAACTTCGGGATGACACGAGGTAGGTGGCCGAGCATATGTAGACAGCCTGTATTGTCTGCACAGACAGCCTATGCTGTCTGCCAGCTTAGTTCATATTTTGCAGCACTCAGGTGCTGCCCTCAAGGCCTGCCCAGGTCAGTGGGACACTGGTCCCACTCGCTCTCTCACTCAGTGGCCTAGACGCAGACAACAAGTCTACTCCCTCTCTCCCTCGCTGGGCATGGCCCTCCTGGGCCATGGGCACACAACACACAAGCCTGTGTACCCACCACGACTTTGCAAATAAAGTAAGAAGCCGCCAAAGATGTCTATAATTGAACCCTGCTCCACTGCAGCATCACCAAATAATTTTGTTCCACACTCCTTTGGCTGATCTACACAACCCCTCACCCAAAATTTCTCAAAAGGGTCAAATCAGCATCACATTTTATTACAGAATTATTGTATTATTCAATTTTACACATGCTGAATTTAGGAAAATCCATAATTTTCCACAGTAACAATAAATAAATTTGTCGTGGTGCCTCTGAAAATTAAAAGGGTTTGCCCTTCCTGCTGCTCCCTCATTATCTTCGTCAAAGAAAATCATCACACTGACAGATGCCAGATACTTTGAGATCAGAATATTAAAGTGTTAATAATATAAAGGCAGACGTTGTGGAGACAGTTGTCAGAGCAGCAATGTTGTGTTCACTAGGGTATTACTAAATATTTAATGTCGATGGGTTTCTTTATACCTCTACTACTATTGTATTATCTTGTCTGGCTTGGTGGCAAAGCAATCGCTTCACACGCTAAGCGTTCGGGTTCGATTCCCTCGCGGTGGAAACATTCGATGCGTTTCCTTACACATGTCCTGTTCACCTAGCAAGTAGGTACTTGGGTGCTAGTCGACTGATGTGGGTCGCATCCTGGGGGGAATAGATTGAGGACCCCAATAGAAATCAGATATTCAT
This sequence comes from Cherax quadricarinatus, assembly GCF_038502225.1. Lineage (NCBI taxonomy): Eukaryota > Metazoa > Arthropoda > Malacostraca > Decapoda > Parastacidae > Cherax > Cherax quadricarinatus. Next base: position 6,500,234 of record NC_091386.1, read on the forward strand.
TCGATGACTTTCTCTCTTGGTTTATCTTGGGTGGCTAACCCTCCAGGGTTAAAAATCTGAACTAAATCTTTCTGGCACATGATATATATGCCCTGTTTGATGCCTCTTGGATTTTTTACTCATTTCTGCAACATATATATATATATATATATATATATATATATATATATATATATATATATATATATATATATATATATATATATATATATATATATATATATATATATATATATATATATATATATATATATATATATTATTGTAACCACGAACGAATGGCATTTAATCAATAACAACACTGCGACTAGCCGAGGATTTGAACCCATTTCGTTTTGGCCCACCTCATGGTGAGCGAAAATTACCTGACGCTCTAACAAGACCACAGAATCCGACGTGTGTTCGACTCCTCGGCTAGTCGCAGTGTTGTTTCTGATTAAATACGAAGTAACCCATCCTTTGCGGATGATACTAGGATCTGCATGAGGCTGTCATCTGCTGAGGACGCGGTTAACCTCCAAGAAGATATAAACAAAGTTTTCCAGTGGGCAACGGTAAACAATATGATGTTCAATGAGGACAAATTCCAACTACTCCGTTATGGAAAACTGGAGGAGATAATAACTAGAACAGAGTACACTACAGACTCTGGCCATACAATAGAGTGGAAAAATAATGTAAGGGACCTGGGAGTAGTAATGTCTGAGGATCTCACTTTCAAAGATCACAACAGTGCCACGATCACAAGTGCAAAGAAAATGATAGGATGAATAATGAGAACGTTCAAAACGAGAGATGCCAAGCCTATGATAATCCTTTTCAAATCACTTGTTCTCTCTATCCTGGAATACTGCTGCACATTAACATCTCCATTCAAAGCATGTGAAATCGCAGATCTAGAGAGTGTACAGAGATCCTTTACTGCACGTATAAGTTCTGTCAAGCACCTTAACTACTGGGAACACTTGGAAGCACTTGACTTGTACTCGCTGGAACGCAGGAGGGAGAGATATATCATAATCTACACTTGGAAAATCCTGGAAGGAATGGTCCCAAATCTGCACACAGAAATCACTCCCTACGAAAGTAAAAGACAAGGCAGGCGATGCAAAATGCCCCCAATAAAAAGTAGGGGAGCCATTGGTACACTAAGGGAAAACACCATAAGTGTCCGGGGCCCAAGACTGTTCAACAGCCTCCCATCAAGCATTAGGGGAATTGCCAATAAACCCCTGGCTGCCTTCAAGACCCCTGGCTGCCTTCAAGACCCCTGGCTACCTTCAAGACCCCTGGCTGCCTTCAAGACCCCTGGCTGCCTTCAAGACCCCTGGCTGCCTTCAAGACCCCTGGCTGCCTTCAAGACCCCTGGCTGTCTTCAAGACCCCTGGCTGCCTTCAAGACCCCTGGCTGCCTTCAAGACCCCTGGCTGTCTTCAAGACCCCTGGCTACCTTCAAGACCCCTGGCTGCCTTCAAGACCCCTGGTTGTCTTCAAGACCCCTGGCTGCCTTCAAGACCCCTGGCTGCCTTCAAGACCCCTGGCTGCCTTCAAGACCCCTGGCTGCCTTCAAGAGAGAGCTGGACAGATACCTAAAGTCAGTGCCGGATCAGCCGGGCTGTGGCTCGTACATTGGACTGCGTGCGACCAGCAGTAACAGCCTAGTTGATCAGGCCCTGATCAATCGGGAGGCATGATCATGGACTGGGACGCGGGGGCGTTGATCCCCGGAATAACCTCCAGGTAACCTCCAGGTAACCCTGTACCTCCTCTCTTACTACCCAAACGCCATTGACTGACGAGGCTGATTATTAATGATGCCCTTCGGAAGGTGTCACATGGTACAGTCCAAGACTCTCCACCTATTACACCAATCCTACTGGATACCACAGGGCTCCCAGAGTGTCAACAACCAAGAAAGGCGTTGTCTGTCATATCAGCAAACCCACAATCGTCCTTGGCTTAACCGTGAGTCAGACTCGTTTATTCAAACCCAGACCAGGAGCTGTAAATCGACCCCTGCAACCACAACTAGGAGAGTACAGGAGACCTATCGGCCCCTTTGGAGCATCCATAAACATTACTGTATACCACAAGAGAAACGTTGCTGGGTGGTCAATGTCAACTGTCCAGGGCCACCTACGCTGGACTGCCCATCGAGACCCAGACCGCATGAGTCACCCGGCGACCCCGACGGAGCCTTCGACAGCTCAGGGATGCCGCAAGGTATGGTAGCCCATGACCTTGTTTGATTGTGTCAAACAAGGTCATGCGCTACCGTGTAGGGAAAATATCTGTATTTTCCAGAATACGTTACATGCACCCCCGAGTTGAGGGCCATAAGAGAGATGACACCTGAGACAGGTTTCAGGTCTGTGTATACTTAATTCTAAGATTTAGCCTCGTAACCCCTAGGGTAATTATGTACTACAATTATTTCATTATTACTACACATATTTAAACTAAGTTTGAGATAGTCGTTTAGTTTAAGGCAGTAGTTACACTTCCAATAAAAAATAAATATCTTAGCCACTTCCTTTCCCACCAAAATCACCCTAGGGAGAGTGCCACAGTCACATTTCAGCTGTGAGAAGGGCTCCCATTCCTCCAATTTCTTGCATGATGAATACTTTCATACACCATACGATCAACACAAACAAGGGTCTCATTTGCTGGACCTTGCAGTTGAATGACTTAACAGTTATTCTCGGGTATCCCCTGTACCTAACGCTACCACGTGAGTATTGCTGTACACGTGGGTATCACGTGTACACATGTACACAGAGGTGGCACTTCCACTACCAGAGACCTACCAGAGCAACTGTCTGATAAGACAATTATCACACTGCCTACTGTTCTAATAAAGGTTAGTGGAGCAACGGGCTTCAGGCTGAACCAGGGACCAATAACCTATCCAGTCGTGTCCATACATCAACAGCTTCACTAAAGGCAGCACCAACAGTCACACCAACATAACCCACCAACAGCTAAAATGAGTACATACCTTTTCCATGATGTTTCTCGGAGAGCTGATGAGTAGAGTCGCCAGCACTATGCTGGCTGTGCTGAACAACGTAGTTAGAACCTTAGGTACGATCTCTTCGTCAGAAACAATTCTTAAGTAACTCGAGCTGCATTAAGCAGTTCAGTAATAAAACCATCACGGGAAACTGGAAATATTTAAGTAGTTCCTCGTGAATTTCGTTGAAAGTAAACACATAGTTTCTCATGTGTCGGAGACTTGCCAGGCTGAGTTTGCTGACAGTTTCATCTGAGGTGGAATCGTCCAGTACACAAATAATGTTGGTCAGGTCTTCTTTCAAGTCTGAGGTGACTTTAGGGATGCAACAATTATTTTCCTCCTTTTTGGTGACCACTAACTCACTTAGATCACAATCACTCTTCTCTTTGGGAGACGGAATAAGGAAAATCTGAAATCCATCATCTAGAACTGCTTCAAATAGTGTAACAGTGAGATGGAAGACAAGAGGAAAAATAAATACCAAGTTGTCAAGTATGAACTTATATCCAAACATGATATTGAGCATAGTTGGTAAATTACTTGAGTTAACATTGAAGAAGAGGATGATGTGACCAGTGTGATGGCCTATAGTCACTAAAACACTTAAGATAATGAAATACTTGTTCATTTTATTCAAACTTAGACACTGACTGACACAGGATAGTTGACAAATATTCTGAAGGAGCATCGCAAGTCTGGAGTGTTGGTAGATGGCGTGGCAGAGAAGAGCAGAGATCACCACCCACCAAGTGTTATTCGTTATTTCGACGGTAATCTGGCGTGTTTGTTTCGTAATTTCCATATACTCTAACTCAAGGGCGGTCACGAAGAAAACAGTCAGCAATGAAGAGAGTAGTCCCAAACCTATCGACCACATCACTACGTGCTTTCTCTTGACGAAAATGGGAGGGAAGGAGCTCCATGTGTAAGGAAACCCTCCCAGCACACGCAGGACACCGACCACAGCTAGGAAGCACCTGACATCCTTCATCACTGTTGTCAAACGACGGCAAATGTTCCAAGTTCAAATTTCTTGTTCTTCGCATTAAAGCAAGTGTGAAGAATCTTTAAGGGCAAGTAAGGAACTGATTTCATGTCAGACACGGGCGACAAGCACCGCACCTCTGATGCTAATGACATTTTCCCAACATCTTATTAATGTCGTGATAACCAGTCAACTGTAAGAGTGAGCTACTCCAGATAACCTTAAATCAAGCAAGACTAAGTGAATAACACACAGTGGCTAATGAGCCAAAGTTGCTGCCACAAGTGGAGAATAAATCCCTGACGAAGGTTATTAAATGTATGGATTAAGGTTGATATGACCTTGTACTATACCTGTGCAAACATATGACAGCAGTTCCACAGCTGTCACCTACCACAACTATCACCTGCCTCTTCCAAAACGACTATCACCTGCAAATATCAGTAAAAAATACGACATTTTACCAACTACAAGAAGATTGTTTTCTAAACAAATATGACCAGACTGATATCCACCACAATATTATTTCAAGTTATCCGAGAAAACGTGAAAAAAAAATTATGAAAATCAGGACAGAAGCTTCTCAAATGCTGTTCCATATTAATAAATTCATCACAATAAAGAAATTAAATAAAATTGCCTTGAATTGAATTTTCAAAAATAAAAACAACAGTAAGTGGATGGTGGTCGGAGGCTCGAGCATTCAGAGTCCTTAACACCACCACAACCTCGGAGGCTCGAGCATTCAGAGCCCTTAACACCACCACAACCTCGGAGGCTCGAGCATTCAGAGTCCTTAACACCACCACAACCTCGGAGGCTCGAGCATTCAGAGCCCTTAACACCACCACAACCTCGGAGGCTCGAGCATTCAGAGTCCTTAACACCACCACAACCTCGGAGGCTCGAGCATTCAGAGCCCTTAACACCACCTCAACCTCGGAGGCTCGAGCATTCAGAGCCCTTAACACCACCACAACCTCTGAGGCTCGAGTATTCAGAGCCCATAACACCACCACAACCTCGGAGGCTCGAGCATTCAGAGCCCTTAACACCACCACAACCTCGGAGGCTCGAGCATTCAGAGCCCTTAACACCACCACAACCTCGGAGGCTCGAGCATTCAGAGTCCTTAACACCACCACAACCTCGGAGGCTCGAGCATTCAGAGCCCTTAACACCACCACAACCTCGGAGGCTCGAGCATTCAGAGCCCTTAACACCACCACAACCTCGGAGGCTCGAGCATTCAGAGCCCTTAACACCACCACAACCTCCAACAAATCCTCACATACCTCCTAGTTTTTCACTACAAAATACAGCACACAAGTATAATATAAATGAAGTAATACCATATACATATAACGTCCAGGTTCTTTTAACTTTTAAGCTTTATTATGAAAAATATAAACAGAGAGTATATAAGCACTGAGAGAGACACTCTCAAGCACAGGTGCAGTTTGTGTCAACACTGAGGGAGACAATCTCAAGCACAGGCGCAGTTTGTGTCAACACTGAGGGAGACACTCTCAAGCACAGGTGCAGTTTGTGTCAACACTGAGGGAGACACTCTCAAGCACAGGTGCAGTTTGTGTCAACACTGAGGGAGACACTCTCAAGCACAGGTGCAGTTTGTGTCAACACTGAGGGAGACACTCTCAAGCACAGGTGCAGTTTGTGTCAACACTGAGGGAGACACTCTCAAGCACAGGTGCAGTTTGTGTCAACACTGGGGGAGACACTCTCAAGCACAAGTGCAGTTTGTGTCAACACTGAGGGAGACACTCTCAAGCACAGGTGCAGTTTGTGTCAACACTGAGGGAGACACTCTCAAGCACAGGTGCAGTTTGTGTCAACACTGGGGGAGTCACTCTCAAGCACAGGTGCAGTTTGTGTCAACACTGAGGGAGACAATCTCAAGCACAGGTGCAGTTTGTGTCAACATTGAGGGAGACACTCTCAAGCACAGGTGCAGTTTGTGTCAACACTGAGGGAGACAATCTCAAGCACAGGTGCAGTTTGTGTCAACACTGAGGGAGACAATCTCAAGCACAGGTGCAGTTTGTGTCAACACTGAGGGAGACAATCTCAAGCACAGGTGCAGTTTGTGTCAACACTGAGGGAGACAATCTCAAGCACAGGTGCAGTTTGTGTCAACATTGAGGGAGACACTCTCAAGCACAGGTGCAGTTTGTGTCAACACTGGGGGAGTCACTCTCAAGCACAGGTGCAGTTTGTGTCAACACTGAGGGAGACAATCTCAAGCACAGGTGCAGTTTGTGTCAACACTGAGGGAGACAATCTCAAGCACAGGTGCAGTTTGTGTCAACACTGAGGGAGACAATCTCAAGCACAGGTGCAGTTTGTGTCAACACTGAGGGAGACAATCTCAAGCACAGGTGCAGTTTGTGTCAACATTGAGGGAGACACTCTCAAGCACAGGTGCAGTTTGTGTCAACACTGGGGGAGTCACTCTCAAGCACAGGTGCAGTTTGTGTCAACACTGAGGGAGACAATCTCAAGCACAGGTGCAGTTTGTGTCAACACTGGGGGAGTCACTCTCAAGCACAGGTGCAGTTTGTGTCAACACTGAGGGAGACAATCTCAAGCACAGGTGCAGTTTGTGTCAACACTGGGGGAGTCACTCTCAAGCACAGGTGCAGTTTGTGTCAACACTGAGGGAGACACTCTCAAGCACAGGTGCAGTTTGTGTCAACACTGGGGGAGACACTCTCAAGCACAGGTGCAGTTTGTGTCAACACTGAGGGAGACACTCTCAAGCACAGGTGCAGTTTGTGTCAACACTGAGGGAGACACTCTCAAGCACAGGTGCAGTTTGTGTCAACACTGAGGGAGACACTCTCAAGCACAGGTGCAGTTTGTGTCAACACTGAGGGAGACACTCTCAAGCACAGGTGCAGTTTGTGTCAACACTGAGGGAGACACTCTCAAGCACAGGTGCAGTTTGTGTCAACACTGAGGGAGACACTCTCAAGCACAAGTGCAGTTCTTGTCAACACTGGGGGAGTCACTCAAGGAACAGTACTCGCTCCCATCTTGTTCCTCATCCTCATATCTGACATAGACAAGCATGTCAGCCACAGCACCGTGTCTTCCTTTGCAGATGACACCCGAATCTGCATGACAGTGTCTTCCATTGCAGACACTGCAAGGCTCCAGGCGGACATCAACCAAATCTTTCAGTGGGCTGCAGAAAACAATATGAAGGTCAACGATGAGAAATTCAATTACTCAGATATGGTAAACACGAGGAAATTAAATCTTCATCAGAGTACAAAACAAATTCTGGCCACAAAATAGAGCGAAACACCAATGTCAAAGACCTGGGAGTGATCATGTCGGAGGATCTCACCTTCAAGGACCATAACATTGTATCAATCACATCTGCTAGAAAAATGACAGGATGGATAATGAGAACCTTCAAAACTAGGGATGCCAAGCCCATGATGACACTCTTCAGGTCACTTGTTCTATCTAGGCTGGAATATTGCTGCACACTAACAGCACCTTTCAAGGCAGGTGAAATTGCTGACCTAGAAAATGTACAGAGAACCTTCACGGCGCGCATAACGGAGATAAAACACCTCAATTACTGGGAGTGCTTGAGGTTCCTAAACCTGTACTCCCTGGAACGCAGGCGGGAGAGATACATGATTATATACACCTGGAAAATCCTAGAGGGACTAGTACCGAACTTGCACACGAAAATCACTCACTACGAAAGCAAAAGACTTGGCAGACGATGCAACATCCCCCCAATGAAAAGCAGGGGTGTCACTAGCACGTTAAGAGACCATACAATAAGTGCCAGGGGCCCGAGACTGTTCAACTGCCTCCCAGCATACATAAAGGGGATTACCAACAGACCCCTGGCAGTCTTCAAGCTGGCACTGGACAAGCACCTAAAGTCGGTTCCTGACCAGCCGGGCTGTGGCTCGTACGTTGGTTTGCGTGCAGCCAGCAGTAACAGCCTGGTTGATCAGGCTCTGATCCACCAGGAGGCCTGGTCACAGACCGGGCCGCGGGGGCGTTGAACCCCGGAACTCTCTCCAGGTAAACTCTCCAGTTAAACAGGTGTAGTTTGTGTCAACACTGTAGGAGTCACTCTCAAGCACAGTTGCAGTTTGTGTCAACACTGGGGGAGACACTCTCAAGCACAGGTGCAGTTTGTGTCAACACTGGGGGAGACACTCTCAAGCACAGGTGCAGTTTGTGTCAACACTGGGGGAGTCACTCTCAAGCACAGGTGTAGTTTGTGTCAACACTGGGGGAGTCACTCTCAAGCACAGGTGCAGACTGTAGTACCTCTCTCAGTGTGAATATAAACACTGTCTCCAGCATCCACACATTTTAACATGGATAAGAGATAAGATAGGATTTTGTTCAGATTTTTAAGCCAAGAAGTGTTAGCCATCCTGAATAACCCAAGAAAAATCACCACTACACTACATATCTATCACCACTACACTACACAGTAAAAAAATCTTATTAAAAATTCCCCTAAAAACGCCAATGGATGTCTACAAATTCCCTGTAAAAAATGTAATGAACTTCATATGGATAACATAGAAAACCCTTAACAAAGATTCCAACCGCATAAATATAGCATTAGAACTGGACAAGAATCTAATATTCTGATTTTTCGTGTGTGAGATTTGTAACCACCCAATTGATTTTCAAAATGCCAAGAAAGTTGGTTGAGAGACTTATAATTGATTCAAATTTCAGAAAAAAATAGTAATGATTTTATTAGGAATAATAATTTAGGGTTATGCAAATAAGATGTGCAGTGGAACCTTGGTTGTCGAACTTAATTTGTTCCAGATGCGGATTCAACAACCAAAATGGTCAATAACTAAATCAATTTTTCCCACAAAGAATAATATAAATGGAATTAATTCATTCCAGACCAAAAATAACAGTATAATAATTTATTAATAATGTTTTAACTACAACATAAAACAATATATAAAATTAAACAGAACACAGAAACTGTAAAAATAAATACTAAATAAGAATTAAACTTTCCCTTACGTGTCAGAGAACTAATGGCAAAATTCTGGAGGCTTCAGATCTTCCAGGAGAAAGCTGGTAGGCCTACATGTGAGAGAATGGGTCCATATGGTAAGTATGCACAGTATAAAAAAATCTTGCAGCATGCAGTGCATATGAGAAAAAACTGCAATCGTGCTCATTGATAAATTAGACACATGTGCAACTCTTGGGTATCTTTATTGAGGAAATGTTTCGCCACACAGTGGCTTCATCAGTCCATACATAGGAGAAACTTGAAGAACAGGAGGAGAATGAGGTAATCAGTCCCTCAGCCTTGAGTTGATGTGGTCAGTCCATCAATCTTGAATAGAATACGGCATATGAGCGGAGAAGCAGCTTATAAACCGTATGGCAGGAGAGGTGCAGCAGTCGTAGGTGGTGTCACATTTGTTCAGTGTGGAAGTAGGTCGTGCCCAAGGTCGTGCCCAAGGTCGTGCCCAAGGTCGTGCCCAAGGTCGTGCCCAAGGTCGTGCCCAAGGGTTAGGCAAGCGAAGAATTCCCAAGTATTAAGATCCCAAGAAGTTGCAGTGTCTGACAGGATTGTAGATGAATGGTTCAGAGAACCGACAAGTTGCACATGTGTCTAATTTATCAACGTGTCGGTGTATTTTCATACGGTATTTATGGTTCTACTTTCGTTTTCAGGGTCTTTTTGATAGAATTGATATATTAAAGAAATAGAGATGATATTCAATGGTTTAAAGACTAACAGCTTGAAATTTAAATCAAATTAAAGGAAATATTCGATTTTTGCCGATGCTTAACCCGTAAACGGTCCAAACGTATATATACGTTTTTTCAACATTCGAATGTAAAAAAAGTAGATCTTTTTGTTTTTTTACATTTGAAAATACGTAAAAAAAACGTAAATCTACTTTTGTAGTACTACACATATGAACGTAGATCTGCTTGGACAGTTTACGGGTTAAAAATAAGCAAATCAGGTCATGTATCCAATACACATCAACTGGCAGGTCTAATTTGCATTTACGAATGCGATGATTATTATTACAATTATGCAGTAGTCTGAATAACAGTAAATCTTCTAATTTTTGAGTGAATAACAATAAAAAATTAAAAGAAAGCGTATAAGAGGAACCTGGAGACATGACTAATGAACGGATAAAATGTTGTTTTAGTGCCAGGAATGTCTGCATTGTTAGGTAAGACACATATGCAACAGTTAGGTATCTTTATTATGAAACGTTTCGCCTACACAGTAGGCTTCTTCAGTCGAGTACAGAAAAGTTGATAGAAGCAGAAGATACTTGAAGACGATGTAATCAGTCCATCACCCTTAAAGTTTTGAGGTGGTCAGTCCCTCAGTCTGGAGAAGAGCATTGTTCCATAGTCTGAAACAATATGAAGATGAAGTGACAGGATGGAGCTTTTTATAGCGCCTGACCTCTCAGCATCTGAGTTCTTACCTCTCCTAGTGGCCTACGTCTCACCTCTTGGCGCTATAAAAAAGCTCCATCCTGTCACTTCTTCATATTGTTTCATACTATGGAACAATGCTCTTCTCCAGACTGAGGGACTGACCACCTCAAAACTTTAAGGGTGATGGACTGATTACATCGTCTTCAAGTATCTTCTGCTTCTATCAACTTTTCTGTACTTGACTGAAGAAGCCTACTGTGTAGGCGAAACGTTTCATAATAAAGATACCTAACTGTTGCATATGTGTCTTACCTAACAACCTGTCGGTATTTTATACCATTTTAATGTTCAATGTCTGCATTGTTTATGCTGGACCCTATTTTGAAATTGGCCTTTCTTGAATTTTGTGTGAAATTGGTCAAATTAGTAATTTCAGATTACTTTATTGGGTAATTGAAATGGGTAAATGGGCAGTTTCGTGTACTCAGTCGCTAGAACAAAAGAAGTTCTAGTGAAATAGCTATGAATTTGGATGGCTGGAACAATGAAATTGGCCCAAAATAGGGCTCAAAGTGGGTGAAATTGCTGATACATAAATATCGCTGAGACCGTTAATTTTGTAATAGCATAATTTCCATCAAATTTAGTACTTTTGGCTTCAATACAATTACAAGATACATAGCAAGAGCTCAAGAGATATTTCGAGCATGAACATTAGTCAATATACTGAGATTCACTCTGTGAACTCTGGTGATCATATGACCGGAGCTTTGTCGGTCGACAACCAAAACCATGTATGAAAACCAAATCAAACAAATCAGTTTGAAAACCGATTTGTTCGAAAGTTAAACAGTTTGACAACCGAGGTTCCACTGTGTTTATAATTAATAAAATTTAAGCTATTCATGGCAGGTCATTGACACTCACCTGCATCATACTGGGATGGGTGTTATGTTGTAGGGGAGGTGACATCTCAGCCTTATATGCCTCCTATTCTTCTTTTATTTTTAAATGTTCTTGATAATGTTAGAAATCACGAAAATGTTCAGATGTTTGCTATTTTTCTCTCAATGGTTATGGGACAAAAATCAGAGAAAGGAGAGATGAAATATGTCAGTGACAGTTCAAACAAGATTACTGATGAGGGAGAAGTGAGGTCAAAGTTTCTAGGGGGAAAAAACTTCATAAGAACATCATCAATAAAGGCATTACCAACACCAGTACCAATGTTTACATCACCAGTCAACAGCTACACTGTGTACTTACCTTGTCCACAATGTTCCTTGGAGAGCTGATGACCAGAGTCGCCCGCACCACGCTGGCTGAGGCGAACAACATCGTTACGATCGTGAACATGATCTCTTCATTGCAGTTATAACCTCCATCAAAGAGTTCAATAATAAGATCATCATGGGGAACATGAAATATTTACATAGTTTTTCGTGGATATCGTTGAATGCAAATACATAGTTTCTCATTTCTCGGAGAGTTGCAAGAATAATCTCATGTCCGGTTTCACCTGAGGTGGAGTCGTTAATAATGCAAGTCATGTTTTCCAGGTCTTCTTTGAAATTTGAGGTGATGTGAGAGAAGTCACTATTATTTTCTTTACTGATGGTGACTGCAGACTCCCGTAGGTCACATTCACTCTTCTTCTTGGAAGAGGGAGAGAGAGATATTCTAAATCCATCCTCTAGAGCTGTTTCAAATAGTGTGATAGTGAGATGGAAAAGGAGAGGAAGAATAAATATCAAATTGTCAAGAATAAATGTATATGCCAACATGAGGCAGGAGACTGTGAATGATATACTCTTGTCAGGACTTAAGAACAACATCACATGAGCTGTGTGATGCCCTATAGCCACTAAAACAATCAAGACGATGAACCTCTTGTTCACTTTATTCAAACATCGTTGCTGACTGTCACAAGAAAGTTGACATACATCCTGAAGGAGCATTGCTAGTCTTGAGTGCTGGTGGATGGCGTGGCAGAAGAGAGCTAAGATCATCACCCACCAGGTCTTAATCATTATATCAATGGAAGTTTTTCGTGTTAGTTTCGGTATTTCTGTAGGCTCATAGTCGAAGACAGCCACCAAAAGGAATGTTAGCACTGAGCTAATTGTTCCAAAACCTAACGACCACATTAGTAGGATGTTCTTCCTGATAAAAATGGGAGGGAAGGAGCTCCATGTGTAAGGAAACCCTCCCAGCACACGCAGGACACCAACCACTGCTAGCAAGCACGAGACAACCTTCATCACTGACGACAAACGACCGCAGATTTTATTAACCGAAGGCTCTTCTTTGCTTGCCTTTAAGCACATGCAGGGTTTTCTTTTGCCAGAATTTCGTGACTACTAAAACTGCTGTTGCTGTGAAAAGTCTCTGAATTGAAGGGAGTACCTTATGTAATTTTCGGCTCTTATTCTGCGCTCTCGCAATTTACTTACAGATTTTCTCCTGATGACTGCATGAGTTGTGATGTGAAACAACTAGTTTCATTGTTTCATTGTTGTCTATTGTCACTTTCGATGTTGTTGAAATCAACAACCAACTTTGAACTTCGTGTCAGCCAAACACAACAGTCACCAGCCCTCTGATGCTACTAACATTTTCCCCAGACTATCATCGTCGACACAAAACCTTACATCATGTCAGCGCTGTGATAAAGCTATCAGGTTCAAGAGTGGGAACTACTCCAGATAACTACATCAAACATTACTAAATGTACAGCACACTGGCTAATGACAGGTAAATTTGCTGCCATATGTTGAGTGGAAAGTTCATAATGACAGTAATAGTCTGTCAATTTTTTGCCTGGGGTGTAGTCTGTAGCTTTGTCTGCATCCTTCTTCATTACTTATAAACCATACCCCCGGCCGGGATTGAACCCGCGGTCATAGAGTCTCAAAACTCCAGCCCGTCGCGTTAGCCACTAGACCAGTATGGTTTATTTGCAATCGTGTCATTACGATTTCTTAAGTCATGTTGACGGCAGTGAAGGGACTTGAGCTAGAGTTCGTCACGGCCACGCTAGCTGGAGATTCGTCTGTAAAAACTTGCATTTGTGGTCACAGAGGTGCCTGTGCTAACCTTCCTATGGTGTAGAAATATACCTAGTTGGATGAATGTTATTGTGGCTAGCTGGTCTAGTGGCTAACGCGACGGTCTGGAGTTTTGAGACTCTATGACCGCGGGTTCAATCCCGGCCGGGGGTATGGTTTATTTGCAATCGTGTCATTACGATTTCTTAAGTCATTACTTATAGTGTGATATCTAAGGAAAAAATTAGATTTCAATGCAAAGTCTTTACCAATAAAACACAGACATAAACCATGTAGTGGGAAAGTAAGAAAAGACCCAAACAAATAAGAAAAAAGCTTAGTATGCCCTTTTATTTTTTGAGACTCACTCCCACCTTCCCCCTTCAGTTACTGATCTACATAAGAAGATAAGAGAGATAAGATTTCGTTCGGATTTTTAACCCCGGAGGGTTAGTCAGCCAGGATAACCCAAGAAAGTCAGTGCGTCATCGAGGACTGTCTAACTTATTTCCATTGTGGTCCTTAATCTTGTCCCCCAGGATGCGACCCACACCAGTCGACTAACACCCAGGTACCTATTTGCTGCTAGGTGAACAGGACAACAGGTGTAAGGAAACGTGTCGAAATGTTTCCACCCGCCGGGAATCGAACCCGGGCCCTCCGTGTGTGAAGCGGGAGCTTTAGCCACCAGGCCACCGGATAGTCAAGTAGTGCTGAGAGCACAGAACAGTTTTCTTCTGTTTGACAAAGATTGAATATTCCACACAAGAGGGACCAGTCAATAACAACATCTGTCACTAAAGGGAAAATAAACCAATTCCCCAGAGACAGTGAACTCATCTACCTTCCAACCTGTAAGAGAACCATCAACCAGAGGAAATTAGAATTCCAGAATTTCCAAAACTGCAGTATGAATCAACAGAAACAGTTAAACTAAACAGACAGCCTAAGCCCCTAGCAATGGCGCCCATCTCAGCATCACTGGAGTAAGACCATTTTCAATACAGAATCCGAAGTGTCCAGAATAGCGGTGTTTTATATTCAATGACCTGACTAGCTAATCCTCCAATCAGGTCATTTGCTGAATGCAATCCAAGATACTCTCATCCCATCCCTAGATCACATAAGATTTTCCTCTAGACAAAGGCAGTTCGTGTTCTGGGTGTAGACTTACTTTCGGTTTCCTGAGGGTTGCATTGGGTGGACCTTAAAGTGGACAGTAACTCATTAACACAGCTATGAATACATTAAATAGTGATGATAACAAATTTACTGTCAATGGAGTGTGATAGGTCAGGTTGTGTTTCAGAAATCCCACGAAATACTGTGTTAGAGTCACAAATTAACACCCAGATTTATGAGACAATATATATGTCTACCCCTTACGTGTACATATGTGTACACGGCTGTGCCCACCCTTCACTTGTGAATAACAAAAAGGCACAATACCGTGACTGGAACGATACACAAATAACCCGCACATAAAAGAGAGAAGCTTACGACAACGTTTCGGTCCGACTTGGACCATTGACAGAGTCACACTTGTGACCCAGTAGGAGGTAATCGTATATAATAGGTTACTTAATTCACACGTTAAGTTTGGGTTAACTTGTATACTTGTACAACAGAATGAATATTATGTTCACGAGAGTTTTATAACTGAATTAGTCTATGGTTAGGAGCTTAGTAGCAAAAGTTGTGGCACAGGTGTACGTGGGCTCACTACTATCAGATAACAGGTCCCCAGACTCCCTCTCTTAATGTTTTTCCATCCCCCTCAAGACTTGGGAGTAATGGGAAACTATGAATTTCCCACACTGGGGGGATGCAACCCCTATTAGACCTGATCAAACAAGGTCATTGTCCATGACTCCTGATACGTAGTCTAGCTACCTTGTCAATGTTGCTGAATTGCAAGGGGCTGCCTGGAACATCTAGAAAACAGTGTAATGTAAATAGCCCTAAACTGTCTGTGGTTTTGGGATGCACTATGCCTTAGCACAGAACTTGTCTGACAGTACTACTCCTGGCATGGTCAAAGTCTTTCTTGGTGGCCACCTGGATCTCAGCCCATTAGAGGCTTTGGTCCCTTCACAGGGTGCAAGATGCCTCACCCAGCTGGCTAAGTAAGGCAGTGGATCAGGGTTGTGGGTCAGGGTTATGCCAAAATGGCCTTTCAACATGCCAACAAGTCATTCATCAAGTCATATATAGCGTCAACTGTGTTTTGAGACACTTCCCTGCATTATCCAAACCATACCATGGGCGGGGATAGAACCCGAGATCAGAGTCTTAAAACTCCGGAATGATGTGTTAGCCACTGGGCCAACTGGCTACAATAAGATTCATCCAACTAGTTGGATGAATCTTATTGTAGCCAGCTAGTTGGATGAATCTTATTGTAGCCAGCTAGTTGGATGAATCTTATTGTAGCCAGCTAGTTGGATGAATCTTATTGTAGCCAGCTAGTTGGATGAATCTTATTGTAGCCAGCTAGTTGGATGAATCTTATTGTAGCCAGCTAGTTGGATGAATCTTATTGTAGCCAGCTAGTTGGATGAATCTTATTCTAGCCAGCTAGTTGGATGAATCTTATTGTAGCCAGCTAGTTGGATGAATCTTATTGTAGCCAGCTAGTTGGATGAATCTTATTGTAGTCAGCTAGTTGGATGAATCTTATTGTAGCCAGCTAGTTGGATGAATCTTATTGTAGCCAGCTAGTTGGATGAATCTTATTGTAGCCAGCTAGTTGGATGAATCTTATTGTAGCCAGCTAGTTGGATGAATCTTATTGTAGCCAGCTAGTTGGATGAATCTTATTGTAGTCAGCTAGTTGGATGAATCTTATTGTAGCCAGCTAGTTGGATGAATCTTATTGTAGCCAGCTAGTTGGATGAATCTTATTGTAGCCAGCTAGTTGGATGAATCTTATTGTAGCCAGCTAGTTGGATGAATCTTATTGTAGCCAGCTAGTTGGATGAATCTTATTGTAGCCAGCTAGTTGGATGAATCTTATTGTAGCCAGCTAGTTGGATGAATCTTATTGTAGCCAGCTAGTTGGATGAATCTTATTGTAGTCAGCTGACCCAGTGGCTAACACGTCGGTCTGGAGTTCTATGACTCTCTGATCGCGGGTTCTACACGCACCCATTGTATGGTTTGTTTGCAATCGTGTCATTACGATTTCGTGAGTCTGGGTTATCCAACTGGACTGACATATTTGAGCGTGACTTGTACCTGGTTGTGCACACTTGCAGGTAGGCGTCATTATCAACCTAGTCAGCCAGTGTTTCTTGGGTACTAAGACCGGATGTACTGTACTTCCTGACAAAGAGGAATTCTGAATCCCTTCCCTGCACCTCGTAATATATTCCAAGGTAGAGTCCCAGAGTCCGGACTAAGTCATTCTTTGCGGACTTACTCCAGCTCCTCAGGAATTTATAGTCACCTGAGAAGACTTTCCCAATATTTCATGGAAAATGTTGGGAAAATCATCTTTTCCCTGTACTTGTAAGGATGTGAGGACATGACAAGACGCTCTCAAGAGTTTATCTGTTAAAGAATATTACGACCCTTGAATAGGTAACTTAGACATGATAGCTGGTACGTGTATTCATGTACAGGTACACATAAAGTTATATAAGTTATCATACATAGCATATGCGACATACATAGCATATGTCATACATAGCATATGTCAAAGAGTCCCTTATCTGCACGGAGTTGCTGAACACCACAAATGAGGTAGTTGAAGTTCTATCAATAAAGATCGAGAACCAAAACCTAGTCATTGTGGTTGTATACAAGCCACCAGATGCAACCTCCCAACAGTTCAAGGAACAGCTACTGAAAATCGATTACTGTTTGGAAAACCTTCCAGCTCCATCCCCAAACATCTTACTGCTTGGTGATTTCAACCTAAGGCATACAAAATGGAAAAATGTAGCAAATAATGTTATAGCTGAAACAATCCCCGGAGGTAGCGCAGATGAAAGGTCACACACACATGAGCTACTAAGTCTCTGCGAAAAACACACCTTAAGCCAGCAGATAGTGGAGCCAACAAGACTAGAAAACACACTTGACCTTATCTTCACAAATAATGAGGACCTGATAAGAGACATAAGAATATCAAAAACAACTAATTCCGATCACAATCTAATCGAAGTCCAGACGTACATGCATAGGGGTCCTGAACAGCAGAATGCATGTACCTGTGAAGGTGTCTTCACAAAATACAATTTCAACAACAAGAACATCAACTGGGACCAGGTAAACCATGTCCTAAACGAAACATGTTGGGAGGATGTCTTAAATGACATGGACCCAAACCAGTGCCTTGAAAGGATCAACTTCCTGGTAGCCGAAGCATGTTCTAGGCATATTCCCCTAAGAAAGAAGAAGAGCAGGAGTAAACTGGAGAGAAAAAGACGCTCCCTCTACAGAAGACGACGAAGAGTCACTGAGCTCCTCAGGAGTGCTAGAATATCTGATACACGAAAGGAGGCGCTGACCAGGGAAGTGGAAACTATCGAACTTAAGCTAAATGACTCTTACAGGAACCAGGAGAGGCAGGAGGAGCTTAAAGCTATTAGTGAAATTGAAAGAAATTCCAAATATTTCTTTTCATATGCCAAAAACAAGGCAAATACCACATCTAGTATCGGGCCCTTACTCAGACAGGATGGGACTTACACAGACGACAACAAGGAAATGAGTGAAATATTGAAATCCCAGTACGACTCTGTGTTTAGTGAACCACTAATCGGTCTGAGGATCGACGACCCAAATGATTTCTTCATGAATGAGCCTCAAAACTCCATAAATGTATGCCAGATTTCCGACATTACCCTAACTCCGATAGATTTCGAAAAAGCCATTGACAACATGCCTATGCACTCAGCCCCGGGCCCAGACTCGTGGAACTCTGTTTTCATTAAAAACTGCAAGAAACCCCTCTCGCGTGCCCTAAGTACACTATGGAGGAGGAGCTTGGACATGGGTGAAATTCCACAGTCACTTAAAACAACGGATATAGCCCCGCTCCATAAAGGTGGCAGCAAAGCATTAGCTAAGAACTATAGACCAATAGCTCTGACGTCCCACATCATAAAAATCTTTGAAAGAGTGCTAAGAAGCAGGATTGCAAATCACCTGGATTCCCAAAATCTGCACAATCCAGGGCAACATGGGTTCAGGGCAGGTCGCTCCTGCCTCTCACAACTACTGGATCACTATGACATGGCCTTGGATGCACTGGAAGAAAATCAGAATGCAGATGTAATATACACAGACTTTGCAAAAGCATTTGACAAATGCGATCATGGCGTAATAGCCCATAAAATACGTGCTAAAGGAATAACTGGGAAAGTGGGGAGATGGATCTTCAACTTCCTAACAAATCGAACACAAAGAGTAGTGGTCAACAGAGTTAAATCGGAGGCTGCCATAGTGAAGAGCTCTGTTCCACAAGGCACAGTACTCGCCCCCATCTTATTCCTTATCCTCATATCAGACATAAACAGAGATATACACCACAGCACCGTATCATCCTTTGCGGATGATACTAGGATCTGCATGAGGCTGTCATCTGCTGAGGACGCGGTTAACCTCCAAGAAGATATAAACAAAGTTTTCCAGTGGGCAACGGTAAACAATATGATGTTCAATGAGGACAAATTCCAACTACTCCGTTATGGAAAACTGGAGGAGATAATAACTAGAACAGAGTATACTACTGACTCCGGCCATACAATAGAGCGGAAAAATAATGTAAGGGACCTGGGAGTAGTAATGTCTGAGGATCTCACTTTCAAGGATCACAACAGTGCCACGATCGCACGTGCAAAGAAAATGATAGGATGGATAATGAGAACTTTCAAAACGAGAGATGCCAAGCCCATGATGATCCTTTTCAAATCACTTGTTCTCTCTAGGCTGGAATACTGCTGTACATTAACATCTCCATACAAAGCAGGTGAAATCGCAGATCTAGAGAGTGTACAGAGATCCTTTACTGCACGTATAAGTTCTGTCAAGCACCTTAACTACTGGGAACGCTTGAAAGCACTTGACTTGTACTCGTTGGAACGCAGGAGGGAGAGATATATCATAATCTACACTTGGAAAATCTTGGAAGGAATGGTCCCAAATCTGCACACAGAAATCACTCCCTACGAAAGTAAAAGACTGGGCAGGCGATGCAAAATGCCGCCAATAAAAAGTAGAGGCGCCATTGGTACACTAAGAGAAAACACCATAAGTGTCCGGGGCCCAAAACTGTTCAACAGCCTCCCATCAAGCATTAGGGGAATTGCCAATAAACCCCTGGCTGCCTTCAAGAGAGAGCTGGACAGATACCTAAAGTCAGTGCCGGATCAGCCGGGCTGTGGCTCGTACGTCGGACTGCGTGCGGCCAGCAGTAACAGCCTAGTTGATCAGGCCCTGATCCATCGGGAGGCCTGGTCGTGGACCGGGCCGCGGGGGCGTTGATCCCCGGAATAACCTCCAGGTAACCTCCAGGTATGTGTAAATTGCCCTGGAGCTGTGTTGAAGCAGACTATATCTGCACGCATGGGGTGGGCTTTCTGGTGAGGTATGTGGTTGGCAGTAATTCTAGACATTCACAACACTGACACTTTCTCAGCGGTTACTTTTCTCACCCTCGGGGAGGGACCCAAAGATCATATGACCACCAGATGTGGTCAGCAGAGAAATGTCATTTACTGATGTCACAAAGTACTGGAAGATACTGAGTTCGACCCTTCAACATCTACAACTGGTTCATGAGAGCTGGGCACAGGAACGTAGGATCGAACTACGTATAAATATATATGTATATACATACATATATATATATATATATATATATATATATATATATATATATATATATATATATATATATATATATATATATATATATGCAAAACAACCACTCTGAAAGAATAGAGAAATTCCAAGCGCTTTCGTGACTACTCGTGACTACTCGTGACTACTCACATAATGTGAGTAGTCACGAAAGCACTTGGAATTTCTCTATTCTTTCAGAGTGGTTGTTTTGCATATTCTGAAATCACCTGTTTACTGTGATCTTATTGCATATATATATATATATATATATATATATATATATATATATATATATATATATATATATATATATATATATATATATATATATATATATATATATATATATATATATATATATATATATATATATATATATATATATATATATATATATATATATATATATATATATGTCGTGCCGAATATGTAAAACTGGTCAATTAGCAAGAACTCATTTAAAATTTTTAATTTTGCAACAAAAGAATCTTAGAAAACTTACCTAACCTTATTATAACAAGAACAATTTATTTTAGCCTAACCCAACTAAATATATTTTAGATTTGTTTACAATAATTTAATACTAAACAAACACAGTGAAATATATTTTTTTCGTTAGGTTCAGAATGATTTTGGCGAAGTTATTGCATACACAAATTTTCACTTGTCCTATATGGCAAGATGAACGTTGCTATTTAAGCCAAGATGGCAAATTATGCCTATTCGGCACGACATATATATATATATATATATATATATATAAATATAGATATGTAGATATATATATATATATATATATATAATAGATATGTAGATATATATATATATATATATAATAGATATGTAGATATATATATATATATGTGTTAGATTAATTTCAATTTATTTATGACCCAGTCGTTGTGTCCATCAAACTGCTGTGATATTACCATAATGCTTTTCTAAATTAATAATTTTTTTAATCATGCACATGTTCTTTCCGTAGCTAGTAAATCATTCCCCGCAAAATGCTTCGTAGCTGATAAATGCCTTCAGAAAAAATGCACAGCTCAGAAAACGTGCTGCAAAAATAATCACTACCATAATTAACATTATAGTGCCAATATGTATGCATATTGGCGCGCATAACGGAGATAAAACACCTCAATTACTGGGAGCGCTTGAGGTTCCTAAACCTGTATTCCCTGGAATGCAGGAGGGAGAGATACATGATTATATACACCTGGAAAATCCTAGAGGGACTAGTACCGAACTTGCACACGAAAATCACTCACTACGAAAGCAAAAGACTTGGCAGACGATGCAACATCCCCTCAATGAAAAGCAGGGGTGTCACTAGCACGTTAAGAGGCCATACAATAAGTGTCAGGGGCCCGAGACTGTTCAACTGCCTCCCAGCATACATAAGGGGGATTACCAACAGACCCCTGGCAGTCTTCAAGCTGGCACTGGACAAGCACCTAAAGTCGGTACCTGACCAGCCGGGCTGTGGCTCGTACGTTGGATTGCGTGCAGCCAGCAGCAACAGCCTGGTTGATCAGGCTCTGATCCACCAGGAGGCCTGGTCACAGACCGGGCCGCGGGGGCCTTGACCCCCGGAACTCTCTCCAGGTAAACTCCAGGTATGTAAATCATCTGCATTTGATAAATGGAATGGTAGAAACGAGAAGGGAGGGATGTAACACACATTAAATTAATTACAGGGGAGCAGTTGTTTAGAAAAAGACAAACAATCGTAGGAACAGTGACCGCAACAACAGCTTCACCAACCAACAGCTACACTGTGTACATACCTTGTCCACTATGTTCCTTGGAGAGCTGACGAGCAGCATTGCCCGCACCATGCTGCCTGTGGCGAAGAACGTGGTTTTAACCTTATTCAGGATTCCATCGTCAGACACGATGCCTAAATAACTTGTAATTATCATGTGTATGAGACAGTTCATTAATAACACCATCACAGGGAACTGGAAATATTGACGAAGGTCTTCGTGGATGTTGTTGAAGTTAAATACATAGTTTCTCATTTTTTGGAGTGTTGTGAGGGTGAGCTTGTGTTCGATTTCGCCTGAGGTGGAGTCGTTAATGATGTGAGTCATGTTGTCCAGGTCGTCCTTCAAATTTGAGGTGATGTGAGAGAAGTCACTATTATTTTCTTCACTGATGGTGACTGCAGACTCTCCTTGGTAACATTCACTCTTCTCCTTGGAAGAGAGAGATAGAATAGTTCTAAATCCATCCTCTAGAGCTGCTTCAAATACTGTGATAGTGAGATGGAAGAGGAGAGGAAGAATAAATATTAAATTGTCAAGAATAAGTGAATATGCCATCATGAGGCAGGAGACTGTGAATGATGTACTGTTGTGAGGACTTAAGAGCAATACAATATGAGCTGTGTGATGTCCTATAGCCATTAAAACAATTAACATGACGAAACTCTTGTTCACTTTATTCAAACATCGTCGCTGACTATCACAAGATAGTTGGCATACACTATGTAGGATCATCGCTAGTCTTGAGTGCTGGTGGATGGCGTGGCAGAAGAGAGCTAAGATCATCACCCACCAGGTCTTAATCATTATATCAATGGAAGTTCTTCGTGTTATTTTCGGTATTTCTGTAGGCTCATAGTCGAAGACAGCCACCAAAAGGAATGTTAGCACTGAGCTAATTGTTCCAAAACCTACCGACCACATTAGTAGGATGTTCTTCCTGACAAAAATGGGAGGGAAGGAGCTCCATGTGTAAGGAAACCCTCCCAGCACACGCAGGACACCAACCACTGCTAGCAAGCACGAGACAACCTTCATCACTGACGACGACCTACAGGAATCTTTCCTAATTCAAGGCTCTTGTTTACTTATTTTTAAGAATGAGTGAAGTTTAACTCTCCTAGATTAACGTGTCTCATGGAATTGCTGCTGATTTGAAAAATCTCTGAGGTCGAGTACTGTAGCCAACTTTCTTCTCTTCTTATTCAGGATTCTCGCAATTTGCTTAAAGGTTCCTTCTCCTTCATATGACTGTTTGAGCTGTGATGTGAAGTGACTAGTTGTGTTGGTTCAGTGATGTTACTTCAGCTGTTTGATGGAATCAACGGTTGACTTTTAACTTTGAGTCAGACACTCACGACAGTCACTGCCCGATTGATGCTACTGATATCTTCCCCACTTCAGCATCGTCGACACAAAACCTTGCATCATATCAGCGCCCTCAAATAGCTGTCAGGTTCAAGAGTGTCAGCTACTCCAAATTACTCTACTTCAAACATTACTAAGTGCACAACACACAGTGGCTAATGACAGGTAAACTTGTTGCCTCACACTGAGTGGAGAGCAAATCACCAAGGAAGAGTTCCTAATGACAGTAATGGCCGGTTGATTTCTCTGCTATTGTGTATTTAGTACCATAATGCATTGTAAAAATAAATGAAAGACTTTGCCCATAAAACACAAACAAAAATCATATTGACGGGGAAGTAAGAAATAAACAACGTCAAAGAAAAAACTCACTGGTGGACCTCTTGCAAAAACAACTCAAAGGCGTTCAACCAGCGATCAGAGCATGGAACAACCTTCTCCTGTTTGACAGTGCATGTCTATTAAATCCAGGACCAGTACCTAGCAACTTCTGTAACTGCGGCAATAAACTAATTTCCCAGAGACAGCAAACTCATCAACCTTCCAGCCTGTACGAGAAATATTAGAGAAAAATAAAAAACAGATCGAAGACATTCCCAAAACTGAAGCATGAAACAGTGAGAATATCTGTAACAGTTAGTGTTAGACTAAACACCAGTGAGGGTAATGTTTTCACCAGATTTCACCACCAGATTTCACCACACCTCAAACTCTACAGGGAAAGCACCCACCCAAAGCACACATCAACAATAATGCTTCCCATGATAATACCACTGCGGCAGACCCAATTTTAAGTCCAGAATCCAAAGTATGCTCTATTTATTCATGTAAGAGATTTTAACCATCCAATTGATTTTCAAAAAGTTGAGAAAGTAGTATCAAGCAAGTCCATGGTCGACAGGAATATAATTGAATCTTGTTTCATAAAAAGCAGTTTTGACAATAATATGAATATTTCCTTTGGTTTATATAAATTAGATCCATTTATAATTAATAGAATTTGGGAAGAATTTAATAATACACTGGACAAATAAATAGCTTGGGGGTGAGTTTTGCAAAGGACCTATCCAAGTTGGCTCGCCGCGCGTCACGTGTTTAACCGTTGTGGGATCTGATAGTGAGGTGCTGGCCGACCCCTTATATAGCTTCCTTGGATGCTTCACTTTCATAGTTCCTTGATAATGTGAGTAGTCACGAAAGTGCTTGGAATTTCTCTATTCTTTCAGAGTGGTTGTTTTGCATATATATGTATATATATATATATATATATATATATATATATATATATATATATATATATATATATATATATATATATATATATATATATATATGCAAACAATCGCAGAAGGACAATCTTAACTATGCAGGACAAGCCACAGAAGGGGTGGAATTCTTTAGCTCAAGTACTTTCACACTTCTCAGTGCGTCATCAGGAGCTGTGCAATGTTGCAATGGAGCAACTAAAGCAGAGAGAGAGGTCTCAGAGTAGCGTAGGTGTCACCGTCCATGGTTACCCTTAGACTGGGTTAGTGGTCGGTGCCAACCCTACTCTACCATCATCCTCCCACTACCCATATGGGGTAGGAGGGTTTCTGAGATGTCAAGTATGAAATTATAAGATATAAAAAGTCAGTCCAAAGCTTTTTCTAATCGTTTATAACGGGTCATGTGGTTTGAGAAAGTAAGTTTCTCGTTAGATACTGTAGACATAGATAGCTACTATTCTGTGTGACCTTTTCAAATAATGTGCTCTTTGTCAGTTTAAATGTCCTGCTCTGAGGTACTCGAATGTTCTACCCATGTACTCAAAAGTATTTCTTCCTACATATTGTTTACTATTTTTTTCAGTGGCTGTTAATATGCCATACATGGTTGACTTCTATGCCTATCCGATAATATGCGTATGATCTAAATTCTACTAATACCCTTTAACTTCTCCTTACGTTATCTCGTTATCTTGTATGCTTGTCACTGTTTCTCAAACCATATGACCTGTTATAAACGATTAGAAAAAGCTTTGGACTGACTTTTTATATCTTATAATTTCGTACTTGACATCTCAGAAATCCTCCTACCCCATATGGGTAGTGGGAGGATGATGGTAGAGTAGGGTTGGCACCGACCACTAACCCAGTCTAAGGGTAACCATGGACGGTGACACCTACGCTACTCTGAGACCTCTCTCCCTGCTTTGGTTGATCCATTGCAACATTGCACAGCTCCTGATGATGCACTGAGAAGTGTGAAAGTACTTGAGATATATATATATATATATATATATATATATATATATATATATATATATATATATATATATATATATATATATATATATATATATATATATATATATATATATATGTCGTGCCGAATATGTAAAACTGGTCAATTAGCAAGAACTCATTTAAAATTAAGTCTTTTCTGAAATTTTCTCTTATACGTTTAAAGATATATTTTTTTCATTAATGTTAATGTAAAAAATTTTAATTTTGCACTAAAAGGAACTTAGAAAACTTACCTAACCTTATTATCAGTGCATAAGTGTTCGCAATAAAGCTAATAGAATCCTTGGCTTCATATCAAGAAGCATAAATAATAGGAGTCCTCAGGTTGTTCTTCAACTCTATACATCCTTGGTTAGGCCTCATTTAGATTATGCTGCACAGTTTTGGTCATCGTATTACAGAATGGATATAAATTCTCTGGAAAATGTACAAAGGAGGATGACAAAGTTGATCCCATGTATCAGAAACCTTCCCTATGAGGATAGACTAAGGGCCCTGAATCTGCACTCTCTAGAAAGACGTAGAATTAGGGGGGATATGATTGAGGTGTATAAATGGAAGACAGGAATAAATAAAGGGGATGTAAATAGTGTGCTGAAAATATCTAGCCTAGACAGGACTCGCAGCAATGGTTTTAAGTTGGAAAAATTCAGATTCAGGAAGGATATAGGAAAGTACTGGTTTGGTAATAGAGTTGTGGATGAGTGGAACAAACTCCCAAGTACCGTTATAGAGGCCAGAACGTTGTGTAGCTTTAATAATAGGTTGGATAAATACATGAGTGGATGTGGGTGGGTGTGAGTTGGACCTGATAGCTTGTGCTACCAGGTCGGTTGCCGTGTTCCTCCCTTAAGTCAATGTGACCTGACCTGACTAGGTTGGGTGCATTGGCTTAAGCCGGTAGCAGACTTGGACCTGCCTCGCATGGGCCAGTAGGCCTGCTGCAGTGTTCCTTCGTTCTTATGTTCTTATAACAAGAGCAATTTATTTTAGCCTAACCCAACTAAATATATTTTAGATTTGTTTACAATAATTTAATACTAAACACAGTGAAATATATTTTTTTCGTTAGATTCAGAATGATTTTGGCGAAATTATTGCATACACAAATTTTCACTTGTCCTATATAGCAAGATGAACGTTGCTATTTAAGCCAAGATCGCAAGTTCTGCCTATTCGGCACGACATATATATATATATATATATATATATATATATATATATATATATATATATATATATATATATATATATATATATATATATATATATATATATATATATGTAAATATATATATATATATATATATATATATATATATATATATATATATATATATATATATATATATATATATATATCTATCCACACTGGACAATACCTTGGCGTGCAGCATGCGCTACACGTTTTGATCCAGGGCAGCCAGCTATCAGGAAGAAGGCTTACAGCTTTTCATCTCATCCCCTGCATGCATCAGCCTTACTAGAGATTTGAACAATGCAAGGAATTCGCGAGAGCATGCGAAATATACACAAACACTGATCTCTGGCTGAAGGAGACTCGAACCTACGAACCTTAGGACAAGGTACGCAGTGCTTTACCAATCTATCCACACTGGACAATACCTTGGCGTGCAGCATGCGCTACACGTTTTGATCCAAGGCAGCCAGCTTTCAGGAAGAAGGCTTACAGCTTTTCATCTCATCCCCTGCATGCATCAGCCTTACTAGAGATTTGAACAATGCAAGGAATTCGCGAGAGCATGCTGGTTATGGGGGATTTCAACCACAGGGAGATCGACTGGGAAAACCTGGAGCCACATGGGAGTCCCGAAACATGGAGAGCCAGGATGTTGGACGTGGTGCTGGAAAACCTCATGCACCAACATGTTAAGGACACTACCAGAGTGAGAGGGGAGGATGAACCAGCAAGATTGGACCTTGTGTTCACCCTGGGCAGCTCAGACATTGAGGATATCAAGTATAAGAGTCCCCTAGGAGCTTGCGACCACGGGGTTCTGTGCTTTGAATACATAGTAGAGCTGCAAGTGGAGAGAGTAACAGGAGTTGAATGGGCAAAGCCTGACTATAAAAGAGGGGACTACATAGGGTTGAAGAACTTCCTGCAGGAGGTCCAGTGGGACAGAGAACTGGCAGGAAAGTCAGTAATGTTACAAAAAACGCGATTCTAAAAGCTTAGAGATCTCCAGTGAATACTAGAAAGGACTGCCCTTCTAGCATCCAGCCTGTTACTGGGTTTTCGTAACAAGTAGTCAGTATCCTTGTCCAATTATCCATTAAAATTCAGTATGGTTCAATAGTGCTTTAGGATTACAACTGGTAGGCTACTAACTAGAGAAATTAAAATTTAATAAATTTATTAAGTATATAAGTTGTCTAGAGGTATATTATCAAATTAAATTAATTACAGCAATCAAAATAAAATCAATCTCTCGAGTTCAATATTATTGTGCTGAAAGCACATATCACATTTATAATTCTTAAGTACCGTCAGGTACATTAACATTTAATAAGATATTACAAATATGTACAAGTAAGTGTGTATGCGTGTAAGTGCTCTTAAGTAGTTAGCTATGTCTCAAGACTCGAATAAGACTTAAACAAGTGACTGACAAAGTCCTCAAATAAACTAACTTCTTGACCGACTGGCAACCCGAACAGTCTGCTTGAACAACAAAGAATGCTAAGCCCAATAGCAATGCAATATCAAGCGACTGCGACACAGAATCAGGAACTGGGAAATAATATAACGACACTAAGTAGGGACCATCAGCAGATCCTCCACAAAAGTTACAAAACTCCCATAATACTGAATCTTCGTTCAGCATAGGAAAAACTGTGACTGTGACAATACACAGGAACCAGTACAAAATTAGGTCAGAAGCTATAGCTAAGGACCTGAGATGTTCAGAGTGTCTATGTGACACACAACCTCAGTACAACGTCGAAAATCACTAAGTCTTTACAATGTTCTGTGAACAAAGTTCTACAGAACTAACAAGAATAATGAGACAGACAATCTGTCCAACCAGCAAGCGAGTCTCCAGCAGACTGTCAGACAGACAATCTGTCCAACCAGCAAGCGAGTCTCCAGCAGACTGTCAGACAGACAAGCTGTCCAACCAGCAAGCGAGTCTCCAGCAGACTGTCAGACAGACAAGCTGTCCAACCAGCACCAATGTCCAGCAAGCGCAAGCGAGTCTCTAGCAGACTGTCAGACAGACAAGCTGTCCAACCAGCAAGCGAGTCTCTAGCAGACTGTCAGACAGACAAGCTGTCCAACCAGCAAGCGAGTCTCTAGCAGACTGACTACTTCACACGAGGTGAGGACACCCCCCCCCTCGATCACGTGATAGCTACGTGGACAACTGCAGCTCAGAAGCCGGCAGTATAACGAGCGACAAGCGATAATTACAGTAGTTTGACAATCAAGCCTAACTGAGCACATTTTATATACATCCTAACAACATAAGCTAAATAACAATATAACAGTCAAATAATAATATAAAGTCATACATTTACGATTTAGCTATTATCGCAAATATAAGCAATATAAAATTAAATGAAAAGATAATATACATTACATATATACATAATAATCATTGTAACCCATTCAGGGGTTGCAACACCCCCCCCAACACGACAGAGGGTCGCACTAGGAGTTGCATGAATGTCTTTCACATTATTTCTGGTTACTCATATCAATATTATCAATATCAATATTAACGAGTCTCTCTTGTGCCAAGCACTTCTACAATTTCACAGCGTCCGTCACTAGGATATGCCCCTAACTAGGGCAGTACACAGTATCGTATTTCTGCATACTCGTGGTTATATACATCAGTGTAGAGACAGGATAGCGCTGACAAGGAGGGCACGTTGAGGCTCGATCATAGTAGAGGAGACTGCATTCCACTCTTAAGTAGTGGTTGTGGAATGCTAGGCAGTATGAACATCTGAGTATGAAACAGCTTAAGGTGTGTAGTGAGGGGGGGGTCTGCGGCAGGACAGTGTTGCGTCACGCAGTACATCACCCGCACCACACTACTCACTCAACACTCAGCTTGTCTCCTCCTCACACAACATTACTGTGAATATATAAATATAAT
This sequence comes from Cherax quadricarinatus, assembly GCF_038502225.1. NCBI lineage: Eukaryota > Metazoa > Arthropoda > Malacostraca > Decapoda > Parastacidae > Cherax > Cherax quadricarinatus. The sequence continues at coordinate 6,530,150 of NC_091386.1, forward strand.
AATTAGACATGACATGAGTATATATAGTTAATATGGGCTGGAGGGATTAAGTTACTTTACTGAATTTGACATAGCAAGTAACAAAAGGTATTTGGGCATAAAATTACGTTAATTTAATGTAACTGATAATTATTAAGGACGAGACAGAGCGTCAGCAATTACATTACAATGACCACTTATGTGTTTTATACTAATAGAATAAGGTTGGATTCTGAGGGCCCACCTCATGATCCTAGCATTTTTACTTTTCATGGTATTTATATAAGTGAGTGGATTGTGGTCAGAAAAAACGTTAATTTTAAATGGGGAAGTGCCCAAATACACGTCAAAATGTTCCAAGGACACCACAAGAGCTAGAGCCTCTTTCTCAATAGTGGCATAATTTTTCTGGTGTCGTTTAAGCTTAGATGAATAGTAACATATAGGATGGAGAATATCAGTGGATGTTGACTGTTGGAGCAGCACAGCACCCACTGCATAGCCACTCGCATCTATATGTAAAAAGAAGGGAAGATTGAAATTAGGACTCTTCAACACAGGAGCAGAGGATAGCAAGCGCTTCAACCTTTTGAACGAGTCTGAACAATCTCTAGTCCAGGTGAACTGAACTTTGCTACTAGTAAGCTCAGTGAGAGGAGCTGCAATCTGAGAAAAGTTTGGACAGAACCTGCGATAATATCCTGCCATACCCAGGAATCTCTGTACTCCTTTCCTATCCTGTGGCACTGGAAATTCAGAAATTGCACGAACCTTAGCCTCAATAGGAGCAACCTCACCTTGGCCGATACAAAAGCCTAGATAGGTAATCTTGGCTTGACCAAAACTACATTTAGCTAAGTTAACAGTGAAGTTGTAGTGCGCCAGTCTCTCAAACAATGCTCTGAGACGCGTCAAGTGCTGTTCCCACTCGTCACTGTACACCACTAAGTCGTCAAGGTAGGCTTCTACTCCTTCTAAGTTGTGGGTCAACTCGTTCATTATACGTTGGAATGAAGAAGCCGCGTTACATAGGCCGAAGGGGGTGACGAGGTAGTTAAACAATCCATCTTGAACAGTAAAAGCAGATATTTCTTGAGCACGTTCAGTAAGCGGGACTTGATAATAGCCTCGTAAGAGATCTAAACGGCTGACAAACTGGGCTCCTGACACACGGTCAATAAGGTCGTCAATGCGAGGTAGAGGATAACCATCAGGCAAGGTGACAGAGTTCACTTTCCTGTAATCAGTGCACATCCTGAAACTACCGTCAGGTTTAGGCACTAAAATACAGGGAGATGCCCATGGACTTTTACTGCGTTCAATAAGTCCGTGAGATAACAGAAAATCAACCTCTTCTCTCAATGCTTTATGCTTTGTTGGACTCATTCTATATGGTGATTGCTTAATGGGTGATGCTCCCTGTACATCAACGTCATGTACACCCAGAGTACAACGTTTAGGAACATCACCGAACAATTCAGGGAAATGCAAAATCATGTTTTTAATATCACCAGCTTTATCAATCCCAAGGTTACTAAGAAAATCGTCTAGTGATTGTAGAGTCACTGAATTTTCTAAACGAACCTCTATACCTCTAGAGATGTCAGGTAGACTGACGTTTTCTTCCTCTGTCCTAGGAAGAATAGAAGTAGTAGGTAGAGGACTAGCGTAGTATGCCTTGAGCTGGTTAACATGGTACACATGATTAGATTTCTTTTTCCCAGGCGTACGTACCAAATAATTTACGTCGCTAAGCTTTTTCACTACTTCCAGGGGACCATCATACCTGGCTTGTAGAGCATGACCTGGTACTAATTTCCGAGCCATCACCTTATCTCCTGCTTTAAAAGAACGAGAGACAGCACGCTTGTCATAATGTTGCTTCATTCTAGCTTGGGCTGAAACTAGGTTTTTCGAAGCTAGCTCTCTAGCGGCTGTCAAATGTTGCTGCATTAATGAAGGTGAAGTACTCAATGATGGATTTGATTTTCCTGTCCACACGTCTTTCAACACTGCGAGAGGACCACGCACTTGGTGTCCGAATATTAGTTCAAACGGACTAAATCCGAGACTTTCTTGCTCACTTTCTCTCATAGCGAACAGAAGAAAAGGTATACCCTCATCCCAGTCTCTAGAAAAATGTTCACAATAAGCTCTCATCATGGACTTCAGTGTCTGATGAAATCTCTCTAGAGCACCTTGTGACTGTGGATGATAACTGGTTGAAAGTACAGACTTTATTCCTAGGTGGGATAATGCTTCTCGAAAGATCTTAGAAGTGAAATTAGATCCCTGATCTGATTGTATCTCTCGTGGCAATCCAACCTGGGAGAAAAATTTCATCAGCGCTCTCACAATAGCACGAGCATTAATTTTTCTCATAGGAATAGCTTCGGGATAGCGTGTTGCAGCGTCCATAATAGTAAATAAGTATTGGTTTCCTAGTTTGGTTCTAGGCAAAGGACCAACACAATCAATAATAAGACGTGAGAATGGTTCACCATGCACGGTGATAGGAATGAGAGGCGCAGGTGGAGGTGTGTGCGCTGGCTTGCCTGTCACTTGACACACGTGGCAACGTCGCACATGATCAGCTACTGTTTCCTTCATCTTTGGCCAAGTAAAATGTTTTGCCAGTTTAGTCCTCCTATGGGACTATTGTGAGCAAAATCAATGGCTTGTTCACGAAATGTAACTGGTAACACAACTAGATTCTTGACTGTGGTAGAAACACTATCAGCTGACAACTTACATGTATTTTTCTCCATCAAACCTCGCAAACTGTTCCTGAGAGATAGGACCAGTGGGTAACGGAGGAGTAGGGAAATTAACATGGTCAGGACGGTCCTTAGGTCGGACACTTGGTCCAGCCGTCTCTAGAGTGTCTAGATCTGGTCTAGGGTAAGTAGATACAGGTGTAGCATACACTGTACTAGTATGAGGCTGCGTCATCCAACCAGCTACACTCTGTACTATAGTGTCAGTGAGGCGGGAAGGTGTGAGCGAGAACTGAGCTACACTAGGCTCAGACACTAGGCTCACTTCTGCTCTAGTTGCTCTTTCTTCATCAAATAGAGTCATACTTCCTAATTGTGACACTAGGCTTTCTGAATCTGAATCATAATCAGACATCTCTGTATGAGCAGGAAACAATATATCTTTAATTAATGCTCTGACAGTTTCTGCGGTGTAATTCCTGTTATACGTCACACCGAGATATTTGGCTACTTGCCAACACGTCTGAAGTTTTAATGTACTTAACTCAGACAAAGTCAGAGTATCAATTAACTGTTTCACTTTGGCATACATCACGAAAATAATTGTACTACGAGAGAGTGATTATGGGAAACTATAATCTTAATAGGAATTTTAGTGTTGGTTGTCTTAGAGCTAGAGCTCATAAACAGTATTTCCATCTCCTTGGATCAAGAGACTCAGTCAGGTACATACATCCACCTGGTATGTTGTACAAGACTAAACTCAAAGTCTTCAGATTAGGAAAGTACTCAAAGTGTTTGATCATAGAAGTACTAGTATGTCAAACTGGACAATTTCTCCAACACCTTGGATCAAGAGCCTCCCGGACAGGCCCCCATTTGTTACAAAAAACGCGATTCTAAAAGCTTAGAGATCTCCAGTGAATACTAGAAAGGACTGCCCTTCTAGCATCCAGCCTGTTACTGGGTTTTCGTAACAAGTAGTCAGTATCCTTGTCCAATTATCCATTAAAATTCAGTATGGTTCAATAGTGCTTTAGGATTACAACTGGTAGGCTACTAACTAGAGAAATTAAAATTTAATAAATTTATTAAGTATATAAGTTGTCTAGAGGTATATTATCAAATTAAATTAATTACAGCAATCAAAATAAAATCAATCTCTCGAGTTCAATATTATTGTGCTGAAAGCACATATCACATTTATAATTCTTAAGTACCGTCAGGTACATTAACATTTAATAAGATATTACAAATATGTACAAGTAAGTGTGTATGCGTGTAAGTGCTCTTAAGTAGTTAGCTATGTCTCAAGACTCGAATAAGACTTAAACAAGTGACTGACAAAGTCCTCAAATAAACTAACTTCTTGACCGACTGGCAACCCGAACAGTCTGCTTGAACAACAAAGAATGCTAAGCCCAATAGCAATGCAATATCAAGCGACTGCGACACAGAATCAGGAACTGGGAAATAATATAACGACACTAAGTAGGGACCATCAGCAGATCCTCCACCAAAGTTACAAAACTCCCATAATACTGAATCTTCGTTCAGCATAGGAAAAACTCGACTGTGACAATACACAGAAACCAGTACAAAATTAGGTCAGAAGCTATAGCTAAGGACCTGAGATGTTCAGAGTGTCTATGTGACACACAACCTCAGTACAACGTCGAAAATCACTAAGTCTTTACAATGTTCTGTGAACAAAGTTCTACAGAACTAACAAGAATAATGAGACAGACAATCTGTCCAACCAGCAAGCGAGTCTCCAGCAGACTCAGACAGACAATGTCCAACCAGCAAGCGAGTCTCTAGCAGACTCAGACAGACAATGTCCAACCAGCAAGCGAGTCTCCAGCAGACTGTCAGACAGACAAGCTGTCCAACCAGCAAGCGAGTCTCCAGCAGACTCAGACAGACAAGCTGTCCAACCAGCAAGCGAGTCTCCAGCAGACTGAATACTTCACACGAGGTGAGGACACCCCCCCCCTCGATCACGTGATAGCTACGTGGACAACTGCAGCTCAGAAGCCGGCAGTATAACGAGCGACAAGCGATAATTACAGTAGTTTGACAATCAAGCCTAACTGAGCACATTTTATATACATCCTAACAACATAAGCTAAATAACAATATAACAGTCAAATAATAATATAAAGTCATACATTTACGATTTAGCTATTATCGCAAATATAAGCAATATAAAATTAAATGAAAAGATAATATACATTACATATATACATAATAATCATTGTAACCCATTCAGGGGTTGCAACAGACAGAAGGTGGAGAACTCACAAGAAATGATCAGGAGGTATGTGAGGAGCTAAACAGGAGATTTAAGGAAGTTTTTACAGTAGAGACAGGAAGGGCTGTGGGAAGACAGCACAGAAGGGACCGGACAACATCTCCCCATGGGTCCTTAGAGAAGGAGCAGAGATGCTGTGCGTGCCTCTAACCACAATCTTCAACACATCCCTTGAAACTGGGCAACTACCTGAGAAATGGAAGACAGCTAATGTAGTCCCCATATTTAAGAAAGGAAACAGAAATGAGGCACTTAACTACAGACCTGTGTCTCTGACATGTATTGTGTGCAAAGTCATGGAGAAGATTATCAGGAGGAGAGTGGTCGAACACCTGGAAAGGAACAAGATTATAAATGAAAACCAGCATGGGTTCATGGAAGGCAAATCTTGTATCACAAACCTCCTGGAGTTTTATGACAAGGTAACAGAAGTAAGACACGAGAGAGAGGGGTGGGTAGATTGCGTTTTCCTAGACTGCAGGAAGGCCTTTGACACAGTTCCCCACAAGAGATTAGTGCAGAAGCTGGAGGATCAGGCGCATGTAACAGGGAGGGCACTGCAATGGATAAGGGAATACCTGACAGGGAGGCAGCAACGAGTCATGGTACGTGAAGAGGCATCACAGTGGGCGCCTGTTACGAGCGGGGTCCCACAGGGCTCAGTTCTAGGACCAGTGAAATTTTTGATATATGTGAACGACATGATGGAAGGAATATACTCTGAAGAGTCCCTGTTCGCAGATGACGTGAAGTTGATGAGAAGAATTAAATCGGACGAGGATGACGCAGGACTGCAAAGAGACCTGGACAGGCTGGACATGTGGTCCAGTAACTGGCTTCTCGAATTCAATCCAGCCAAATGCAAAGTCATCAAGATTGGGGAGGGGCAAAGAAGACCGCAGACAGAGTATAGGCTAGGTGGACAAAGACTACAGACCTCACTCAGGGAGAAAGACCTTGGGGTGACCATAACACCGAGCACATCACCGGAGGCACACATCAACCAAATAACTGCTGCAGCATACGGGAGCCTGGCAAACCTGAGAATAGCGTTCCGATACCTTAATAAGGAATCGTTCAAGACACTGTACACTGTGTATGTTAGGCCCATACTGGAGTATGCAGCACCAGTCTGGAACCCACACCTGGTCAAGCACGTCAAGAAGTTTGAGAAAGTACAAAGGTTTGAAACAAGGCTAGTCCCAGAGCTCAAGGGAATGTCGTACGAGGAAAGGTTAAGGGAAATCGGACTGACGACACTGGAGGACAGAAGGGTCAGGGGAGACATGATAACGACATACAAGATACTGCGGGGAATAGACAAGGTGGACAGAGATAGGATGTTCCAGAGAGGGGACACAGGGACAAGGGGTCACAACTGGAAGCTGAAGACTCAGACGAGTCACAGGGACGTTAGGAAGTATTTCTTCAGACATAGAGTTGTCAGCAAGTGGAATAGCCTAGCAAGTGAAGGAGTGGAGGCAGGAACCATACATAGTTTCAAGAAGAGGTATGACAAAGCTCAGGAAGCAGAGAGAGAGAGAACCCAGTAGCGATCAGTGAAGAGGCGGGGCCAGGAGCTGAGTCTCGACCCCTGCAACCACAATTAGGTGAGTACAATTAGGTGAGTACATACATTCTCTTTCGTCGATAAATTACTGTGCTTCCACTGACAAATTGCATTATCTTTCTCTGTCACACACACACACACACACACATAATATATATATATATACATATATATATATATATACATATATATATATATATATACATATATATATATATATATATATATATATATATATATATATATATATTTTTTTTTATTATTATCACACTGGCCGATTCCCACCAAGGCAGGGTGGCCCGAAAAAGAAAAACTTTCACCATCATTCACTCCATCACTGTCTTGCCAGAAGGGTGCTTTACACTACAGTTTTTAAACTGCAACATTAACACCCCTCCTTCAGAGTGCAGGCACTGTACTTCCCATCTCCAGGACTCAAGTCCGGCCTGCCGGTTTCCCTGAACCCCTTCATAAATGTTACTTTGCTCACACTCCAACAGCACGTCAAGTATTAAAAACCATTTGTCTCCATTCACTCCTTTCAAACACGCTCACGCATGCCTGCTGGAAGTCCAAGCCCCTCGCACACAAAACCTCCTTTACCCCCTTTCTCCAACCTTTCCTAGGCCGACCCCTACCCCGCCTTCCGTCCACTACAAACTGATACACTCTTGAAGTCATTCTGTTTCGCTCCATTCTCTCTACATGTCCGAACCACCTCAACAACCCTTCCTCAGCCCTCTGGACAACAGTTTTGGTAATCCCGCACCTCCTCCTAACTTCCAAACTACGAATTCTCTGCATTATATTCACACCACACATTGCCCTCAGACATGACATCTCCATTGCCTCCAGCCTTCTCCTCGCTGCAACATTCATCACCCATGCTTCACACCCATATAAGAGCGTTGGTAAAACTATACTCTCATACATTCCCCTCTTTGCCTCCAAGGACAAAGTTCTTTGTCTCCACAGACTCCTAAGTGCACCACTCACTCTTTTCCCCTCATCAATTCTATGATTCACCTCATCTTTCATAGACCCATCCGCTGACACGTCCACTCCCAAATATCTGAATACATTCACCTCCTCCATACTCTCTCCCTCCAATCTGATATTCAATCTTTCATCACCTAATCTTTTTGTTATCCTTATAACCTTTACTCTTTCCTGTATTCACCTTTAATTTTCTTCTTTTGCACACCCTACCAAATTCATCCACCAATCTCTGCAACTTCTCTTCAGAATCTCCCAAGAGCACAGTGTCATCAGCAAAGAGCAGCTGTGACAACTCCCACTTTGTGTGTGATTCTTTATCTTTTAATTCCACGCCTCTTGCCAAGACCCTCGCATTTACTTCTCTTACAACCCCATCTATAAATATATTAAACAACCACGGTGACATCACACATCCTTGTCTAAGGCCTACTTTTACTGGGAAATAATTTCCCTCTTTCCTACATACTCTAACTTGAGCCTCACTATCCTCGTAAAAACTCTTCACTGCTTTCAGTATCCTACCTCCTACACCATACACTTGTAACATCTGCCACATTGCCCCCCTATCCACCCTGTCATACGCCTTTTCCAAATCCATAAATGCCACAAAGACCTCTTTAGCCTTATCTAAATACTGTTCACTTATATGTTTCACTGTAAACACCTGGTCCACACACCCCCTACCTTTCCTAAAGCCTCCTTGTTCATCTGCTATCCTATTCTCCGTCTTACTCTTAATTCTTTCAATAATAACTCTACCATACACTTTACCAGGTATACTCAGCAGACTTATTCCCCTATAATTTTTGCACTCTTTTTTATCCCCTTTGCCTTTATACAAAGGAACTATGCATGCTCTCTGCCAATCCCTAGGTACCTTACCCTCTTCCATACATTTATTAAATAATTGCACCAACCACTCCAAAAGTATATCCCCACCTGCTTTTAACATTTCTATCTTTATCCCATCAATCCAGGCTGCCTTACCCCCTTTCATTTTACCTACTGCCTCGCGAACTTCCCCCACACTCACAACTGGCTCTTCCTCACTCCTACAAGATGTTATTCCTCCTTGTCCTATACACGAAATCACAGCTTCCCTATCTTCATCAACATTTAACAATTCCTCAAAATATTCCCTCCATCTTCCCAATACCTCTAACTCTCCATTTAATAACTCTCCACTCCTATTTTTAACTGACAAATCCATTTGTTCTCTAGGCTTTCTTAACTTGTTAATCTCACTCCAAAACTTTTTCTTATTTTCAACAAAATTTGTTGATAACATCTCACCCACTCTCTCATTTGCTCTCTTTTTACATTGCTTCACCACTCTCTTAACCTCTCTCTTTTTCTCCATATACTCTTCCCTCCTTGCATCACTTCTACTTTGTAAAAACTTCTCATATGCTAACTTTTTCTCCCTTACTACTCTCTTTACATCATCATTCCACCAATCGCTCCTCTTCCCTCCTGCACCCACCCTCCTGTAACCACAAACTTCTGCTGAACACTCTAACACTACACTTTTAAACCTACCCGTACCTCTTCGACCCCATTGCCTATGCTCTCATTAGCCCATCTATCCTCCAATAGCTGTTTATATCTTACCCTAAATGCCTCCTCTTTTAGTTTATAAACCTTCACCTCTCTCTTCCCTGATGCTTCTATTCTCCTTGTATCCCATCTACCTTTTACTCTCAGTGTAGCTACAACTAGAAAGTGATCTGATATATCTGTGGTCCCTCTATAAACATGTACATCCTGAAGTCTACTCAACAGTCTTTTATCTACCAATACATAATCCAACAAACTACTGTCATTTCGCCCTACATCATATCTTGTATACTTATTTATCCTCTTTTTCTTAAAATATGTATTACCTATAACTAGACCCCTTTCTATACAAAGTTCAATCAAAGGGCTCCCATTATCATTTACACCTGGCACCCCAAACTTACCTACCACACCCTCTCTAAAAGTTTCTCCTACTTTAGCATTCAGGTCCCCTACCACAATTACTCTCTCACTTGGTTCAAAGGCTCCTATACATTCACTTAACATCTCCCAAAATCTCTCTCTCTCCTCTGCATTCCTCTCTTCTCCAGGTGCATACACGCTTATTATGACCCACTTCTCGCATCCAACCTTTACTTTAATCCACATAATTCTTGAATTTACACATTCATATTCTCTTTTCTCCTTCCATAGCTGATCATTTAACATTACTGCTACCCCTTCCTTTGCTCTAACTCTCTCAGATACTCCAGATTTAATCCCATTTATATATATTATATTATATATATATATATATATATATATATATATATATATATATATATAATATATATATATATATATAAGACAGAGAAAGATAATGCAATGTCAGTGGCAGCAAGATAAGATTTCGTTCGGATTTTTAACCCCGGAGGGTTAGCCACCCAGGATAACCCAAGAAAGTCAGTGCGTCATCGAGGACTGTCTAACTTATTTCCATTGTGGTCCTTAATCTTGTCCCCCAGGATGTGACCCACACCAGTCCACTAACACCCAGGTACCTATTTGCTGCTAGGTGAACAGGACAATAGGTGTAAGGAAACGTGTCGAAATGTTTCTACCCGCCGGAAATCGAACCCGGGCCCTCCGTGTGTGAAGCGGGAGCTTTAGCCACCAGGCCACCGGGCCTGGTTACGTTTGGTTACGATTGGTTACGTTGAGTAAGAAACAAGACCTCAACAACGATGCACCGTCAACAGGAACAATAACAAAGACAGTGCCAACAGGAGTCCCAACAACAACAGTAACAAAGACAACAGTAGCAACATTAAAAGTAACACCTGAGGTAGCATTAACATTAACACAGGGCCAGCAACAAGTACCAGTAGCTGCGTACGAACACACCTGTAACCAGCGGGGTCCCGCAGGGGTCAGTCCTAGGACCAGTGCTGTTTCTGGTATTTGTGAACGACATGACGGAAGGAATAGACTCTCAGGTGTCCCTGTTTGCAGATGACGTGAAGTTGATGAGAAGAATTCACTCGATCGAAGATCAGGCAGAACTACAAAGGGATCTGGACAGGCTGCAGACCTGGTCCAGCAATTGGCTCCTGGAGTTCAATCCCACCAAGTGCAAAGTCATGAAGATTGGGGAAAGGCAAAGAAGACCGCAGACGGAGTACAGTCTAGGGGGACAGAGACTACAAACATCACTCAAGGAAAAAGATCTTGGGGTAAGTATAACACCAGGCACATCTCCTGAAGCACACATCAACCAAATAACTGCTGCAGCATATGGGCGCCTAGCAAACCTCAGAACAGCATTCCGACATCTTAATAAGGAATCGTTCAGGACCCTGTACACCGTGTACGTTAGGCCCATATTGGAGTATGCGGCACCAGTTTGGAACCCACACCTAGCCAAGCACGTGAAGAAACTAGAGAAAGTGCAAAGGTTTGCAACAAGACTAGTCCCAGAGCTAAGAGGTATGTCCTACGAGGAGAGGTTAAGGGAAATCAACCTGACGACACTGGAGGACAGGAGAGATACGGGGGACATGATAACGACATACAAAATACTGAGAGGAATTGACAAGGTGGACAGAGACAGGATGTTCCAGAGACTGGACACAGTAACAAGGGGACACAGTTGGAAGTTGAAGACACAGATGAACCACAGGGATGTTAGGAAGTATTTCTTCAGCCACAGAGTAGTCAGTAAGTGGAATAGTTTGGGAAGTGATGTAGTGGAGGCAGGATCCATACATAGCTTTAAGCAGAGGTATGATAAAGCTCACGGTTCAGGGAGAGTGACCCAGTAGAGACCAGTGAAGAGGCGAGGCTAGGAGCTATGAATCGACCCCTGCAACCTCAACTAGGTGAGCACACACACACACACACACACACACACACACACACACACACACACACACACACACACACACACACTATTGAACCGTCACTGAGTGAGAGTACACAATTTCACACCTAGGTGTGAAAAAGAATCGAGTTACAGGCCTCGTACCTAGGTGTAAACTTACAAAAATATGAGAGTCCTGGTCGTGGACCAGGCCGCGGGGACGTTGACCCCCGGAATACCCTCCAGGTAGACTCCAGGTGTCACTTTAGTAGACATCTGGTTCGGAGACCCGACACTTGTCCAGGTGTCTTTATTGTGGTAAGGTTTCGCCACACATTGGTTTCATCAGTCCAATACAATTGTACTCACCAACCACAGTTGGTGAGTACAATTAGATGACTACTCACACAATAGATATCTGTGTATCTATCTGTTTGCTGACGTGGTAGTAATGAGAGGAGCAGACATCATTATATATTAGTCCTTGAACCAGTGAGTAATTCACTGCAAGACGTAGTGCAGGCTCGAACTTCCGTCTCTTAATAGAATCATTAGAAATGTACAGGTATGCACATTTAATAGATAGAATGTTCTTGTCGATACATGGGACAATCTGACGAGTAGAGTAAAGGGAGGTAAATCCTTGGGTAGCTTTGAAAAGCGACTTAGAAGAGAGAGAGAGAAGTCTGAGTTTGCATAGTTCACAAGAATCTGTGGATATAGATAATTCAGCAACAGAGTACCTTCATAGTCCTTTATAAAGAATATTTGTGAAGATCTGAAGGAGTTTGAAGTTATCAGTCCCTCAATCTCTTCAAGATTGATGGACTGATTACATCGACTCCAAGCTGAGGGATTGATTACCTCAAACTCCTTATGATCTTCACCATTCTACTTTGTAAAGGACTAATGAAGCCACTGATTGGCGAAACGTTTCCTCAGTAAAGACATCCAAGTGTTGTACGTGTCTAATTTATCACCGGTCACCCAGACTGGCCGACACATTTCACTGCTACACTTACGCAAGCCATCTTGTGCGATGGACTCTGACAGGGCAAACACAGCTACCTGTAGTTACGACGCCGCACTCATATAGAATAGCGGAACTGTATACTTTTTTACCACCCTCTCTTCTCTCCCTCTCCATATTTCATCCTGTGTCAGCTCCCCCTCTTTACCTCTCTCCCACAAAACCATCCCCCTAGCTTGGCAGCAGACATCACGTCAGTTGATCCCAGCACAGAGTGCTATCTCTACTCGCCTTCACATCATCAGAATCAGCACCCTCTCTCTCTCTCTCTCTCAGTCATTGCCAAGTAAGACAAAATATCGAGGGTATCCTCCAGTCTCTTCAGTTTACACAAGCAGACTATAATTATTTAAAATTTATCTTTGTAAATCCTAATTACTTGTGCATTATAATCCATATATTTTAGTAACAGTATCAAGTAAGATTACTCAGGTATACACAGTTACAAAGAATATTCATAGCAGCGTAGTATAGAGGACCTAAGATAACCAGGAAAGTCAGACGAAGTGAATAATTTCCACTGGAGTTCTTGCAATAATTATTACATATATCTAAAAGCAAGTATCTTAACGATGTAAAAGTGAGAATGAAATACGATAATACTAGGGGAGAGGTGTGGGTATAGTGTACACAATAAACTAGCCCCTGCTATCCAAAGGAAGGAGTTAAACTATGTATACAAACTAGCCACATCCGTCCACAATCAATACACAATAAACTAGCCAGAACTAAAACTTTCGTGGATAGGAACCACTGCGTCCCATTCCAGCTAGAAACCATCCGCTTACTAGCCAGGTTTAGCTGGTCTTAACCTGACTTACGAAAATTAGCTAGAGCCCCGCCCTAGTAGCATAAATCACAGCCAAACAGAAAAAAAACCGTAATTTTTCTCCAAAATAAGAATGGCACACCAAGTGGAAGGTCAAACATATGCACTAAAGCGCTAAAGTATTAGGTGTCATACAACCCCTAAGGTACGGAAGGTTGGATGTTTGAAAGTAGCGGGTAGCTACAGTGTGTTTGATCAGGATTAAGTCACTGGCATCAAGGAGAGGCATAAGAGTTGATGGGTAGATAGTGTTGTACAAGCTTTACGAGTAGACAGAATCTTGCCACGGAAGTGTGCGTTAGTGAGAAGCTGCTGGATAGTGTATATAGTTGGTAGACAGTGTGTATATAGTTGATAGCCAGTGTGTATATAGTTGATAGCCAGTGTGTATATAGTTGATAGACTGTGTATACAGATTGATAGTATGTATATAGTTGGTAGACAGTGTGTATATAGTTGATAGACAGTGTGTATATAGTTGGTAGACAGTGTGTATATAGTTGATAGCCAGTGTGTATATAGTTGGAAGACAGTGTGCATATAGTTGATAGACTGTGTATACAGTTGATATTGTGTATACAGTTGATATTGTGTATATAGTTGAAAGACAGTGTGTATATAGTTGATAGACTGTGTATACAGTTGATAGTGTGTATATAGTTGGTAGACAGTGTGTATATAGTTGATAGCCAGTGTGTATATAGTTGGTAGACAGTGTGTATATAGTTGACAGAGAGTGTGTATATAGTTGATAGACACTATTTATATAGTTGATAGACAGTGTGTATATAGTTGACAGTGTGTATATAGTTGATAGACAGTGTGTGTATATAGTTGATAGACAGTGTGTATATAGTTGATAGTGTGTATATAGTTGATAGACACTGTGTATATAGTTGATAGACAGTGTGTATATAGTTGACAGACACTGTGTATATAGTTGACACTGTGTATATAGTTGATAGACAGTGTGTATATAGTTGATAGACAGTGTGTATATAGTTAATAGAGAGTGAGTATATAGTTGATAGACAGTGTGTATATAGTTGATAGTGTGTATATAGTTGATAGACACTGTGTATATAGTTGATAGACAGTGTGTATATAGTTGACAGACACTGTGTATATAGTTGACACTGTGTATATAGTTGATAGACAGTGTGTATATAGTTGATAGAGAGTGAGTATATAGTTGATAGACAGTGTGTATATAGTTGATAGACAGTGTGTATATAGTTGATAGACAGTGTGTATATAGTTGATAGTGTGTATATAGTTGATAGACACTGTGTATATAGTTGATAGACAGTGTGTATATAGTTGACAGACACTGTGTATATAGTTGACACTGTGTATATAGTTGATAGACAGTGTGTATATAGTTGATAGAGAGTGAGTATATAGTTGATAGACAGTGTGTATATAGTTGATAAACACTGTGTATATAGTTGATAGACACTGTGTATATAGTTGATAGACAGTGTGTATATAGTTGATAGACACTGTGTATATAGTTGATAGACAGTGTGTATATAGTTGGAAGACTGTGTACACAGTTGATAATGTGTATATAGTTGATAGACACTGTGTATATAGTTGGTAGACAGTGTGTATATAGTTGATGGACAGTGTGTATATAGTTGATAGACAGTGTGTATATAGTTGATAGACAGTGTGTATATAGTTGATAGACAGTGTGTATATAGTTGACAGACAGTGTGTATACAGTTGATAGACAGTGTGTATATAGTTGACAGACAGTGTGTATATAGTTGACAGACAGTGTGTATATAGTTGACAGATATCGTGTATATAGTTGATAGATATTGTGTATATAGTTGATAGACAGTGTGTATATAATTGCTAGTTTGAATACAGTATATATTTGATAGACTATGTATCACTGTAGTTCAGAGTCATGTATCATCGCTGTGTCTTCCTGTTATGTATCACCGCTGTGTCTTCCTGTTATGTATCACCGCTGTGTCTTCCTGTTATGTATCATCACTGTGTCTTCCTGTTATGTATCACCGCTGTGTCTTCCTGTTATGTATTATCGCTGTGTCTTCCTGTTATGTATCATCACTGTGTCTTCCTGTTATGTATCATCACTGTGTCTTCCTGTTATGTATCATCGCTGTGTCTTACTGTTATGTATCATCGCTGTGTCTTCCTGTTATGTATCATCGCTGTGTCTTCCTGTTATGTATCACCACTGTGTCTTCCTGTTATGTATCACCGCTGTGTCTTCCTGTTATGTATCACCGCTGTGTCTTCCTGTTATGTATCATCACTGTGTCTTCCTGTTATGTATCATCGCTGTGTCTTCCTGTTATGTATCATCGCTGTGTCTTCCTGTTATGTATCACCGCTGTGTCTTACTGTTATGTATCATCGCTGTGTCTTCCTGTTATGTATCATCGCTGTGTCTTCCTGTTATGTATCACCGCTGTGTCTTACTGTTATGTATCATGGCTGTGTCTTCCTGTTATGTATCATCGCTGTGTCTTCCTGTTATGTATCATCGCTGTGTCTTACTGTTATGTATCATCACTGTGTCTTACTGTTATGTATCATCACTGTGTCTTACTGTTATGTATCATCGCTGTGTCTTACTGTTATGTATCATCACTGTGTCTTACTGTTATGTATCATCGCTGTGTCTTACTGTTATGTATCATCACTGTGTCTTACTGTTATGTATCATCGCTGTGTCTTACTGTTATGTATCATCACTGTGTCTTACTGTTATGTATCATCGCTGTGTCTTACTGTTATGTATCATCACTGTGTCTTACTGTTATGTATCATCGCTGTGTCTTACTGTTATGTATCATCACTGTGTCTTACTGTTATGCATCATCACTGTGTCTTACTGTTATGTATCATCGCTGTGTCTTACTGTTATGTATCATCACTGTGTCTTACTGTTATGTATCATCGCTGTGTCTTACTGTTATGTATCATCGCTGTGTCTTACTGTTATGTATCATCACTGTGTCTTCCTGTTATGTATCATCGCTGTGTCTTACTGTTATGTATCATCACTGTGTCTTACTGTTATGTATCATCACTGTGTCTTACTGTTATGTATCATCGCTGTGTCTTCCTGTTATGTATCATCGCTGTGTCTTCCTGTTATGTATCATAGCTGTGTCTTCCTGTTATGTATCACCGCTGTGTCTTCCTGTTATGTATCATCACTGTGTCTTCCTGTTATGTATCATCGCTGTGTCTTCCTGTTATGTATCATCGCTGTCGTCCTGCTATGTATCATAGCTGTGTCTTCCTGTTATGTATCATAGCTGTGTCTTCCTGTTATGTATCACCGCTGTGTCTTCCTGTTATGTATCATAGCTGTGTCTTCCTGTTATGTATCATCGCTGTGTCTTCCTGTTATGTATCATCACTGTGTCTTACTGTTATGTATCATCGCTGTGTCTTCCTGTTATGTATCATCACTGTGTCTTCCTGTTATGTATCATCACTGTGTCTTCCTGTTATGTATCATCGCTGTGTCTTCCTGTTATGTATCATCACTTTGTCTTCCTGTTATGTATCACCGCTGTGTCTTCCTGTTATGTATCATCGCTGTGTCTTCCTGTTATGTATCATCGCTGTGTCTTCCTGTTATGTATCATAGCTGTGTCTTCCTGTTATGTATCATCACTGTGTCTTCCTGTTATGTATCATCACTGTGTCTTCCTGTTATGTATCACCGCTGTGTCTTCCTGTTATGTATCATCACTGTGTCTTCCTGTTATGTATCATCACTATGTCTTCCTGTTATGTATCATCACTGTGTCTTCCTGTTATGTATCATCGCTGTGTCTTCCTGTTATGTATCATCGCTGTGTCTTACTGTTATGTATCATCGCTGTGTCTTCCTGTTATGTATCATCACAGTGTCTTCCTGTTATGTATCATCGCTGTGTCTTCCTGTTATGTATCATCGCTGTGTCTTCCTGTTATGTATCATCGCTGTGTCTTCCTGTTATGTATCACCGCTGTGTCTTCCTGTTATGTATCATCGCTGTGTCTTCCTGTTATGTATCACCGCTGTGTCTTCCTGTTATGTATCATCGCTGTGTCTTCCTGTTATGTATCATCGCTGTGTCTTCCTGTTATGTATCATCACTGTGTCTTCCTGTTATGTATCACCGCAGTGTCTTCCTGCTATGTATCACCGCTGTGTCTTCCTGTTATGTATCATCGCTGTGTCTTCCTGTTATGTATCACCGCTGTGTCTTCCTGTTATGTATCACCGCTGTGTCTTCCTGTTATGTATCATCGCTGTGTCTTCCTGTTATGTATCACCGCTGTCTTCCTGTTATGTATCACCGCTGTGTCTTCCTGTTATGTATCATCGCTGTGTCTTCCTGTTATGTATCATCACTGTGTCTTCCTGTTATGTATCATCGCTGTGTCTTCCTGTTATGTATCATCGCTGTGTCTTCCTGTTATGTATCACCGCTGTGTCTTCCTGTTATGTATCACCGCTGTGTCTTCCTGTTATGTATCACCGCTGTGTCTTCCTGTTATGTATCATCGCTGTGTCTTCCTGTTATGTATCATCACTGTGTCTTCCTGTTATGTATCATCGCTGTGTCTTCCTGTTATGTATCATAGCTGTGTCTTCCTGTTATGTATCACCGCTGTGTCTTCCTGTTATGTATCATCGCTGTGTCTTCCTGTTATGTATCATCGCTGTGTCTTCCTGTTATGTATCACCGCTGTGTCTTCCTGTTATGTATCACCGCTGTGTCTTCCTGTTATGCATCATCGCTGTGTCTTCCTGTTATGTATCATCGCTGTGTCTTCCTGTTATGTATCACCGCTGTGTCTTCCTGTTATGTATCACCGCTGTGTCTTCCTGTTATGTATCACCGCTGTGTCTTCCTGTTATGTATCATCGCTGTGTCTTCCTGTTATGTATCATCGCTGTGTCTTCCTGTTATGTATCACCGCTGTGTCTTCCTGTTATGTATCATCACTGTGTCTTCCTGTTATGTATCATCGCTGTGTCTTCCTGTTATGTATCATCACTGTGTCTTCCTGTTATGTATCATCGCTGTGTCTTCCTGTTATGTATCATCACTGTGTCTTCCTGTTATGTATCATCGCTGTGTCTTCCTGTTATGTATCATCACTGTGTCTTACTGTTATGTATCATCGCTGTGTCTTCCTGTTATGTATCATCACTGTGTCTTCCTGTTATGTATCACCGCTGTGTCTTCCTGTTATGTATCATCACTGTGTCTTCCTGTTATGTATCACCGCTGTGTCTTCCTGTTATGTATCATCACTGTGTCTTCCTGTTATGTATCACCGCTGTGTCTTCCTGTTATGTATCATCACTGTGTCTTCCTGTTATGTATCACCGCTGTGTCTTCCTGTTATGTATTATCGCTGTGTCTTCCTGTTATGTATCACCGCTGTGTCTTCCTGTTATGTATCATCACTGTGTCTTCCTGTTATGTATCATCGCTGTGTCTTCCTGTTATGTATCATCGCTGTGTCTTCCTGTTATGTATCATCGCTGTGTCTTCCTGTTATGTATCATCACTGTGTCTTCCTGTTATGTATCACCGCTGTGTCTTCCTGTTATGTATCATCGCTGTGTCTTCCTGTTATGTATCATCACTGTGTCTTCCTGTTATGTATCATCGCTGTGTCTTCCTGTTATGTATCATCACTGTGTCTTCCTGTTATGTATCACCGCTGTGTCTTCCTGTTATGTATCATCGCTGTGTCTTCCTGTTATGTATCATCACTGTGTCTTACTGTTATGTATCATTGTTCCTCAGAGGAGTGACTAATAAATTTACTAATAATTAACAACAATTAGTATTTCCTCGACTTTCTGTCTGTGTACTCACCTAATTGTGGTTGCAGGGGTCGAGACTCAGCTCCTGGCCCCGCCTCTTCACTGATCGCTACTGGGTTCTCTCTCTCTCTGCTTCCTGAGCTTTGTCATACCTCTTCTTAAAACTATGTATGGTTCCTGCCTCCACTACTTCACTTGCTAGGCTATTCCACTTGCTGACAACTCTATGACTGAAGAAATACTTCCTAACGTCCCTGTGACTCGTCTGAGTCTTCAGCTTCCAGTTGTGACCCCCTTGTCCCTGTGTCCCCTCTCTGGAACATCCTATCTCTGTCCACCTTGTCTATTCCCCGCAGTATCTTGTATGTCGTTATCATATCTCCCCTGACCCTTCTGTCCTCCAGTGTCGTCAGTCCGATTTCCCTTAACCTTTCCTCGTACGACATTCCCTTGAGCTCTGGGACTAGCCTTGTTGCAAACCTTTGTACTTTCTCTAACTTCTTGACGTGCTTGACCAGGTGTGGGTTCCAGACTGGTGCTGCATACTCCAGTATGGGCCTAACATACACAGTGTACAGTGTCTTGAACGATTCCTTATTAAGGTATCGGAACGTTATTCTCAGGTTTGCCAGGCGCCCGTATGCTGCAGCGGTTATTTGGTTGATGTGTGCCTCCGGTGATGTGCTCGGTGTTATGGTCACCCCAAGGTCTTTCTCCCTGAGTGAGGTCTGTAGTCTTTGTCCACCTAGCCTATACTCTGTCTGCGGTCTTCTTTGCCCCTCCCCAATCTTCATGACTTTGCATTTGGCTGGATTGAATTCGAGAAGCCAGTTACTGGACCACATGTCCAGCCTGTCCAGGTCTCTTTGCAGTCCTGCCTCATCCTCGTCCGATTTAATTCTTCTCATCAACTTCACATCATCTGCGAACAGGGACACTTCAGAGTCTATTCCTTCCATCATGTCGTTCACATATATCAAAAATAGCACTGGTCCTAGAACTGAGCCCTGTGGGACCCCGCTCGTCACAGGCGTGTGTGTGTGTGTGTGTGTGTGTGTGTGTGTGTGTGTGTCTGTGTGTGTCTGTGTGTGTCTGTGTGTGTGTGTGTGTGTGTGTGTGTGTGTGTGTGTGTGTGTGTGTGTGTGTGTGTGTGTGTGTGTGTGTCTGTGTCTGTCTGTACTCACCTATTTGTACTCACCTATTTGTGGTTGCAGGGGTCGATTCACAGCTCCTGGCCCCGCCTCTTCGCTGATTGCTACTAGGTCCTCTCTCTCCCTGCCCCATGAGCTCTATCATACCTCGCCTTAAAACTATGTATGGTTCCCGCCTCCACTACGTCACTTTCTAGGCTATTCCACGGCCTGACTACTCTATGACTGAAGAAATACTTCCTAACATCCCTTTGATTCATCTGAGTCTTCAACTTCCAATTGTGACCTCTTGTGTCTGTGTCCCTTCTCTGGAACATCCCGTCTTTGTCCACCTTGTCTATTTCGCGCAGTATTTTATATGTCGTTATCATGTCTCCCCTGACCCTCCTGTCCTCCAGTGTCGTCAGGCCGATTTCCCTCAACCTTTCTTCGTAGGACAATCCCCGTAGCTCTGGGACTATTCTTGTTGCAAACCTTTGCACTTTCTCTAATTTCTTGACGTGCTTGACTAGGTGTGGATTCCAAACTGGTGCTGCATACTCCAGTATGGGCCTGACGTAAATGGTATACAGAGTCTTAAACGAATCCTTACTGAGGTATCGGAACGCTATCCGTAGGTTTGCCAGGCGCCCGTATGCTGCAGCAGTTATCTGATTGATGTGCGCCTCAGGAGATATGCTCGGTGTTATGCTCACCCCCAGATCTTTTTCCTTGAGTGAGGTTTGCAGTCTTTGGCCATCTAAACTATATTGTGTCTGCGGTCTTCTTTGCCCTTCCCCAATCTTCATGACTTTGCATTTGGCAGGGTTAAATTCAAGGAGCCAGTTGCTGGACCAGGCTTGTAGCCTGTCCAGGTCTCTTTGTAGTCCTGCCTGATCCTCGTCCGATTTGATTCTTCTCATTAACTTCACATCATCTGCAAACAAGGACACTTCTGAGTCTATCCCTTCCGTTATGTCGTTCACATATACCAAGAACAGCACAGGTCCTAGGACTGACCCCTGTGGAACCCCGCTTGTCACAGGCGCCCACTCTGACACCTCGTCGCGTACCATGACACGTTGTTGCCTCCATGTCAGGTATTCTCTGATCCATTGCAGTGCCTTTCCTGTTATGTGTGCCTGATCCTCTAGCTTTTGCAGTAACCTCTTGTGAGGAACTGTGTCGAAGGCCTTCTTGCAGTCCAAAAATATGCAGTCGATCCACCCCTCTCTCCCTTGTCTTACTTCTGTCACCTTGTCATAAAACTCTAGTAGGTTTGTGACACAGGATTTTCCTTCCCTGAAACCGTGCTGGTTGTCAATTATACACTTGTTTCTTTCCAGGTGCCCCACCACTCTCCTCCTGATGATCTTCTCCATGACCTTGCATACTATACACGTTAGTGATACAGGTCTGTAGTTTAGTGCCTCATGTCTGTCTCCCTTTTTAAAAATTGGGGCTACATTTGCCATTTTCCATACCTCAGGGAGTTGCCCAGTTTCAAATGATGTGTTGAAGATCTTTGTTAATGGCTCACACAATATCTCTGCTCCCTCTTTAAGGACCCATGGAGAGATGTTGTCTGGTCCCACCGCCTTTGAGGTGTCAAGTTCGCATAGCAGCTTCTTCACCTCCTCCTTGGTTATATGTACCTCATCCAGCACTTGCTGGTGTGCCCCCCTGTTCTGATTTCCTGGAGTCCTACTGCTTTCCACTGAAAATACCTCTTTAAATCTTGTGTTGAGCTCCTGACATACCTCTTGGTCGTTTCTTGTGAATTCCCCATCACCCTTCCTCAGTCTGATTACCTGGTCCTTGACTGTTGTTTTCCTCCTGATGTGGCTGTACAACAGCTTCGGGTCAGTCTTTGCTTTTGATGGTATGTCATTTTCATATTGTCTCTGAGCCTCCCTTCTTATCTGTGCATATTCGTTTCTGGCTCTTCGGCTGATTTCTTTTTTTTCCTGAGTTCTCTGTCTTCTGTACCTTTTCCATTCTCTAGTACACCTAGTTTTTGCCTCCCTACACCTTTGGGTGAACCAAGGACTCGTTCTGTTCTTCCCATTATTTCTGTTTCCCTTGGGAACAAACCTCTCCTCTGCCTCCTTGCATTTTGTTGCTACAAAATCCATCATTTCTTGTACTGGTTTTCCTGTCAGTTCCCTCTCCCACTGAATGTCTTGAAGGAAGTTCCTCATGCCTGAGTAGTTCCCCCTTTTGTAGTTTGGGTTTTCCCAGCCTATTCCTGCTACTCTCTCCACTTGTAGCTCAACTATGTAGTCGAAGCACAGAACCACATGATCACTAGCTCCCAGGGGCCTTTCATACATGATACCCTCGATGTCCGAACTACTCATGGTGAATACAAGGTCCAGCCTTGCTGGTTCATCCTCTCCTCTCTCTCTGGTAGTGTCTCTAACATGTTGACGCATGAGGTTTTCCAGTACCACATCCATCATCTTGGCTCTCCATGTTTCGGGACCCCCATGGGGGTCTGTGTCTGTCTGTGTGTGTCTGTGTCTGTCTGTCTGTCTGTGTCTGTGTCTGTGTCTGTGTTTCACCAAATCGATTTTTATATGTATGTTCCTATGCCTGTTATATGTATGTACACGTGTACACACAGGTGCGAGCGATTACACACACACACACACACACACACGCACACACACACACACACACACACACACACACACACACACACACACACACACACACACACACACACACACACACACATTGCAGTGATGTATAAGCCATAACAGAACTGCAGGCCACGAGAGGAATATGAAGAGAGCAACAGAGCAATGGTGGACACACTTGCTGAGGTGGCAAGAAGAGCTCACTCCAGCAGAACAAAGTTGCTGGTTATGGGGGATTTCAACCACAGGGAGATTGACTGGGAAAACCTGGAGCCACATGGGGGTCCCCAAACATGGATAGCCAGGATGTTGGACGTGGTGCTGGAAAACCTCATGCACCAACATGTTAAGTACACTACCAGAGTGAGAGGGGAAGATGAACCAGCAAGATTGGACCTTGTGTTCACCCTGGGCAGTTCAGACATTGAGGACATCACGTATGAGAGTCCCCTAGGAGCTAGTGACCAAGTGGTTCTGTGCTTTGAATATATAGTAGAGCTGCAAGTGGAGAGAGTAACAGGAGTTGAATGAGAAAAGCCTGACTATAAATGAGGGGACTACATAGGGTTGAGGAACTTCCTGCAGGAGGTGCAGTGGGACTGAATACTGGCAGGAAAGCCAATAAACGAAATGATGGAATATGTAACAACAAAATGCAAGGAGGCAGTGGAAAGGTTTATTCCCAAGGGCAACAGTAACAACGGGAAGACCAGAACGAGCCCCTGGTCTACCCGACGGTGTAAGGAGGCAAAAACAAAGTGCAATAGAGAATGGAAAAAGTACAGAAAGCAGAGAACACATGAAAATAGGGAGATCAGTCACAGAGCCAGGAGCGAGTATGCACAGGTAAGGAGGGAGGCCCAGCGAAAGTATGAAAATGACATAGCATCGAAAAGCAAGGCTGACCCGAAACTGTTGTATAGCCACATCAGAAGGAAGACAACAGTCAAAGACCAGGTGATCAGATTGAGGACAGAAGGTGGAGAACTCACAAAAAATGATCAGGAGGTATGTGAGGAGCTAAACAGGAGATTTAAGGAAGTTTTTA
Source organism: Cherax quadricarinatus (assembly GCF_038502225.1). Taxonomy (NCBI): domain Eukaryota; kingdom Metazoa; phylum Arthropoda; class Malacostraca; order Decapoda; family Parastacidae; genus Cherax; species Cherax quadricarinatus. The sequence continues at coordinate 6,554,091 of NC_091386.1, forward strand.
CAGTAGAGACAGGAAGGGCTGTGGGAAGACAGCACGGAAGGGAATATCAAGAGGGAATATACCAACAAGTGTTGGATGACATACGAACAACCGAGGAGGAGGTGCAGAAGCTGCTAAGTGACCTTCATACCTCAAAGGCGATGGAACCGGACATCTCCTCATGGGTCCTTAGAGAAGGAGCAGAGATGCTGTGCATGCCCCTAACCACAATCTTCAAGACATCTCTTGAAACTGGGCAACTACCTGCGAAATGGAAGACAGCAAATGTAGTCCCCATATTTAAGAAAGGAAACAGAAATGAGGCACTTAACTACAGACCTGTGTCTCTGACATGTATTGTGTGCAAAGTCATGGAGAAGATTATCAGGAGGAGAGTGGTGGAACACCTGGAACGGAACAAGATTATAAATGAAAACCAGCATGGGTTCATGGAAGGCAAAACATGTGTCACAAACCTCCTGGAGTTTTATGACAAGGTAACAGAATAAGACACGAGAGAGAGGGGTGGGTTGATTTCGTTTTCCTAGACTACAGGAAGGCCTTTGACACAGTTCCCCACAAGAGATTAGTGCAGAAGCTGGAGGATCAGGCGCATGTAACAGGGAGGGCACTGCAATGGATCAGGGAATACCTGACAGGGAGGCAGCAACGAGTCATGGTACGTGAAGAGGTATCACAGCTGGCTCCTGTGACGAGCGGGGTCCTACAGGGGTCAGTTCTAGGACCAGTGCTATTTTTGATGTATGCGAACGACATGATGGAAGGAATAGACTCTGAAGTGTCCCTATTCGCAGATGATGTGAAGTTGATGAGAAGAATAAAATCGGATGAGGATGAGGTAGGACTGCAAAGAGACCTGGACAGGCTGGACATGTGGTCCAGAAACTGGCTTCTCGAATTCAATCCTGCCAAATGCAAAGTCATGAAGATTGGGGAGGGGCAAAGAAGACCGCAGACAGAGTATAGGCTAGGTGGACAAAAACTACAGACCTCACTCAGGGAGAAAGACCTTGGGGTGACCATAACACCGACCACGTCACCGGATGCACACATCAACCAATTAACTGCTACAGCATATGGGCGCCTGGCAAACCTGAGAATAGCGTTCCGATACCTTAATAAGGAATCGTTCAAGACACTGTACACTGTGTATGTTAGGCCCATACTGGAGTATGCAGCACCAGTCTGGAACCCACACCTGGTCAAGCACGTCAAGAAGTTAGAGAAAGTACAAAGGTTAGCAACAAGGCTAGTCCCAGAGCTCAAGGGAATGTCGTACGAGGAAAAGGTTGAGAGAAATAGGACTGACGACACTGGAGGACAGAAGGGTCATGGGAGACATGATAACGACATACAAGATACTGCGGGGAATAGACAAGGTGGACAGAGATATGATGTTCCAGAGAGGGGACACAGAAACAAGGGGTCACAACTGGAAGCTGAAGACTCAGACGAGTCAGAGGGACGTTAGGAAGTATTTCTTCAGTCATAGAGTCGTCAGGAAGTGGAATAGCCTAGCAAGTGAAGTAGCCGAGGCAGGAACTATACATAGTTTTATGAAGAGGTATGACAAAGCTCAGAAAGCAGAGAGGGAGAGGACCTAGTAGCGATCAGTGAAGAGGCGGGGCCGGGAGCTGAGTGTCGACCCCTGCAACCACAATTAGGTGGTTGCAGGGGTCGAGACTCACACACACACACACACATACACACACACACACACACACACACACACACACACACCAGTTTGGAACCCACACCTGGTCAAGCACGTCAAGAAATTAGAGAAAGTGCAAAGGTTTGCAACAAGGTTAGTTCCAGAGTTAAGGGGACGGCACTGGAGAACAGGAGGGTCAGGGGAGACATGATAACGACATTCAAAATACTGCGCAGAATAGACAAGGTGTACAGAGATGGAACACAGAAACAAGGGGCCACAATTGGAAGCTGAAAACTCAGACGAGTCAAAGGGTTGTTAGGAAGTATTTCTTCAGTCACAGAGTTGTCAGAAAGTGGAATAGTCTGGCAAGTGATGTAGTGGAGACAGGAACCATACATAGTTGTAAGACGAGGTATGATAAAGCTCATGGAGCAGGGAGAGGGAGAACCCAGTAGCGGTCAGTGAAAAGGCGGGGCCAGGAGTTGAGTCTCGACCCCTGCAACCACAATTAGGTGAGTACATGTAAGACAGGGCAGAGGGTCGGGTGGATTGCATTTTCTAGACTTCAATGAGGTATTTGACACTATTCCACACAAATGCCAATAACTTGAGAAGCAAGGAATGCCTGTGTACAACACCGTAATTCACACAACCATTTAATTAACTACAGAAACTCAAGACTTATCGCCACAGAAGACAACACTCAACACAGAAGAATCCTGGAATCATCGCTTATCTCTATAACCAACAATTTCAACCAGAACAACGGCTTCTATAACATAGCTGAACCACTCGCCAAGAAACTTCTTCATCGCTATCCCACATAAGAACATAGAACACTGCAGAAGGTCTACAACTTGTCCAATACCCCTGCCAAGCTACCCAAGACTCTATAACCCCACCCGGTAGATCATCAGATGCAGCATTCTCCACCTGACCTCAACATTCTGACTATAAATACTCCCGTACCTTCCAACCCCAGGTAGATCCGTGTGTGACTTGAAAAAGCCCACTGTGTGGGTGAAACGTTGTCAATAAAGGATCACATTATACTGCATTTGTGTTTATATTTCCAACTTGAGAAGCAATCAGAAATAACAAGGAACGTACTAGTGAGAATCAAGGAGTACCTTGATGCTGGGAAACAGAGTAACTCCACGAGGACATATCAGAATCGGGAGGACTGTGAAACGGTGTTCCGCATGCCTCAGTGTTAGCACCAACACTGTTTCTGGTTCACGTGATAGACATTTCAGGTGGTATCGAATCAAATGTCTCTCTTTCTGTTGACGATATAAAATTGATAGGGCTAAAAATAGAAGACGGGAAAAAGGCTACACATAGATGTGAAAAGACTGCGAGATTGGTCAGTAAGTGGCTGCTAGACTTCAACCCTAGCAAAAAGTACGGTTATGAAGACTGGGGAAAGAGCAAGAAGACCGAACTCTGAGAAAAGACTCGGGGGAAAGAAGCTGCAGACCTCATTCAGAGAGAGAGATCTGAGGGTAAGCACAGTGAATAGCATATCACCAGAGGCTCACATAAACTGGGTAACCTCTCTAGCCTTTTGGAATCTCAGAGTCATTCATGACCCTCTACACAACATATGTCAGGTCCATCTTGGAGTATGCAGCACCAATGAGGAATCCACACCTGAGGAAGCAGGTTAAAAAACTGTAGAAAGTGCAGAGGTATGCAACAAAACTAGTTCCAGACGTATGAACTAACGACCCTGGAGGACAGAAAAATAACGGGAGATATAATAACGTCATACAAAATACTCAGGGAAATTGGTAGGATAGACAAGGAGGTATAATTGGAAGTTAGAGACACTGATAAGTCACAGGGATGTCAGGAAGTATTTCACCAGCCTCAGGATGGTTGGGAAGTGGAATGACCTCGATGATTAAGTGGTTAAGGCAGACACCATACACAGTTTGAAGACCATGAACGACACAGCCCCTGCAGTGCAATGTTACGTTCCGTCTGTGTCCCTGCATTGCTCTGTTACGTTCCGTCTGTGTCCCTGCAGTGCTGTGTTACGTTCCGTCTGTGTCCCTGCAGTGCTGTGTTACGTTCCGTCTGTGTCCCTGCAGTGCCCTGTTACGTTCCGTCTGTGTCCCTGCAGTGCTGCGTTACGTTCCGTCTGTGTCCCTGCAGTGTCCTGTTACGTTCCGTCTGTGTCCCTGCAGTGCTGTGTTACGTTCCGTCTATGTCCCTGCAGTGCTCTGTTACGCTCCGTCTGTGTCCCTGCAGTGCTGTGTTACGTTCCGTCTGTGTCCCTGCAGTGCCCTGTTACGTTCCGTCTGTGTCCCTGCAGTGCCCTGTTACGTTCCGTCTGTGTTCCTGCAGTGCTCTGAGACACAGACGGAACGTAACTTAGATGACTCACGTCCCTGTTACTCATCTAAGTTTTCAACTTCCAGTTGTGACCCCTTGTTGCTGTGACCCCTTGTTGCTGTGTCCCCTTGTTGCTGTGTCCCCTTGTTGCTGTGTCCCCTTGTTGCTGTGTCCCCTTGTTGCTGTGTCCCCTTGTTGCTGTGACCCCTTGTTGCTGTGTCCCCTTGTTGCTGTGTCCCCTTGTTGCTGTGTCCCCTTGTTGCTGTGTCCCCTTGTTGCTGTGTCCCCTTGTTGCTGTGTCCCCTTGTTGCTGTGTCCCCTTGTTGCTGTGTCCCCTTGTTGCTGTGTCCCCTTGTTGCTGTGTCCCCTTGTTGCTGTGTCCCCTTGTTGCTGTGTCCCCTTGTTGCTGTGTCCCCTTGTTGCTGTGTCCCCTTGTTGCTGTGTCCCCTTGTTGCTGTGTCCCCTTGTTGCTGTGTCCCCTTGTTGCCGTGTCCCCTTGTTGCTGTGTCCCCTTGTTGCTGTGTCCCCTTGCTGCTGTGTCCCCTTGTTGCTGTGTCCCCTTGTTGCTGTGTCCCCTTGTTGCTGTGTCCCCTTGTTGCTGTGTCCCCTTGTTGCTGTGTCCCCTTGTTGCCGTGTCCCCTTGTTGCTGTGTCCCCTTGTTGCTGTGTCCCCTTGTTGCCGTGTCCCCTTGTTGCCGTGTCCCCTTGTTGCTGTGTCCCCTTGCTGCTGTGTCCCCTTGCTGCTGTGTCCCCTTGTTGCTGTGTCCCCTTGTTGCTGTGTCCCCTTGTTGCTGTGTCCCCTTGTTGCCGTGTCCCCTTGTTGCTGTGTCCCCTTGTTGCTGTGTCCCCTTGTTGCTGTGTCCCCTTGTTGCTGTGTCCCCTTGTTGCTGTGTCCCCTTGTTGCTGTGTCCCCTTGTTGCTGTGTCCCCTTGTTGCTGTGTCCCCTTGTTGCTGTGTCCCCTTGTTGCTGTGTCCCCTTGTTGCTGTGTCCCCTTGTTGCTGTGTCCCCTTGTTGCTGTGTCCCCTTGTTGCTGTGTCCCCTTGTTGCTGTGTCCCCTTGTTGCTGTGTCCCCTTGTTGCTGTGTCCCCTTGTTGCTGTGTCCCCTTGTTGCTGTGTCCCCTTGTTGCTGTGTCTCCTTGTTGCTGTGTCCCCTTGTTGCTGTGTCCCCTTGTTGCTGTGTCCCCTTGTTGCTGTGTCCCCTTGTTGCTGTGTCCCCTTGTTGCTGTGTCCCCTTGTTGCTGTGTCCCCTTGTTGCTGTGTCCCCTTGTTGCTGTGTCCCCTTGTTGCTGTGTCCCCTTGTTGCTGTGTCCCCTTGTTGCTGTGTCCCCTTGTTGCTGTGTCCCCTTGTTGCTGTGTCCCCTTGTTGCTGTGTCCCCTTGTTGCTGTGTCCCCTTGTTGCTGTGTCCCCTTGTTGCTGTGTCCCCTTGTTGCTGTGTCCCCTTGTTGCTGTGTCCCCTTGTTGCTGTGTCCCCTTTTTAAAACATTCTGTCCCTATCCACTTTGTCACTTCATCTCAGTATTTATATGTCGTTATCATGTCCCCTCTATCCCTCCTATCCCCCAATGTCGTCAGGTTGAATTCCCTTAACTTCTCCTCATAGGACATGCCCTGTAACTCCGGGACTAGTCTTGCTGCAAACTTTTATCTTCTCTCCATTTTTTGACGTGTTGGACCAGGTGTAGGTTCCATACTGGTTCTGCATACTCCAATATGAGCCTGACGTACACTGTGTAGTGTCTTAACTGTTTCCTGAATTTGATGTTGCCAGGCGCCAATATGCTGCAGCAGTTATTTGGTTGATGTGTGCCTCAGGAGATGTGTTCGGTATGATGCTCACCCAAGATCCTTTTCCATGAGTAAGGTTTGCAACCTTTCACTCCCGAGCCTGTACTCCATCTGCGGTCTTCTTTGTCCTTCCCAAGCTTCATAACTTTGTACTTGGTGGGGTTAAACTCCAGGAGCCATTTGTCTGGCCAGGCTTGCAGAATATCCAAATCCTCTAGTAGTCCTACCTGATCCTGGTTCGCTTGTATTCTTCTCATTAGCTTTGCATCTTCTGCAAACAGGGACACCTCGGAATCTATTCCTTACGATACGTCATTCACGTATACAAGAAACAAACCATACCCCCGGCCGGGATTGAACCCGCGGTCATAGAGTGTCAAAACTCCAGCCCGTCGCGTTAGCCACTAGACCAGCTAGCCACAATAAGATTCATCCAACTATATATATTTCTACACCATAGGAAGGTTAGTTCACTGCCGTCATGTTGACGGCAGTGAAGGGACTTGAGCTAGAGTTCGTCACGGCCACGCTAGCTGGAGATTCGTCTGTAAAAACTTGCATTTGTGGTCACAGAGGTGCCTGTGCTAACCTTCCTATGGTGTAGAAATATACCTAGTTGGATGAATCTTATTGTGGCTAGTTGGTCTAGTGGCTAACGCGACGGGCTGGAGTTTTGAGACTCTATGACCGCGGGTTCAATCCCGGCCGGGGTTATGGTTTGTTTGCAATCGTGTCATTACGATTTCTTGAGTCACAAGAAACAGTATTGGACCTAGGACTGACCCTTGTGGAACTCCACTCGATACATGTCATGTATCATGACACTGCAGTACGTTCCCGGTTATTTCTGCCTTTTCCTCCAGCTCATACACCTCTCTCCTGTGTGGTACTGACTGTGTGTGTGTGTGTGTGTGTGTGTCACTACAGATGATCCACAGAGGTCATATACATAAACAAGACGCAGGTGTTGCACATGTGTTCTGTTTACCTGTTTGACACTTTTGTATACCATTAGCATATCAAAGTGAACGTTGAACTCACTCATTTATGAGATAGCTCCCTACCTGAACCCCCTTACTTTAGGGCCATGAAGGGCATGAGGACCAAATACCCTGGATATACCCCTGGTAGTACTAATCAAGGGATGAGTTCAGAAGACTGCTAAGTGCCCTGTATGTACGCAAGTTCAATGTGAACAGTGAGAGGAACTTCCCCTTTAAGAAACTGGGAAGTTTAATTGTGTGTATTACAGAATGTTAGGTATTGCAGAATGTTAGGTATTGCAGAATGTTAGGTATTGCAGAATGTTAGGTATTGCAGAATGTTAGGTATTGCAGAATGTTAGGTATTACAGAATGTTAGGTATTGCAGAATGTTAGGTATTGCAGAATGTTAGGTATTGCAGAATGTTAGGTATTGCAGAATGTTAGGTATTGCACAATGTTAGGTATTGCAGAATGTTATGTATTGCAGAATGTTAGGTATTGCAGAATGTTAGGTAGGTATTGCAGAATGTTAGGTATATTGCAGTTAATGTTTAGGTATTGCAGAATGTTAGATATTGCAGAATGTTAGATATTGCACAATGTTAGGTATTGCAGAATGTTAGGTATTGCACAATGTTAGATATTGCAGAATGTTAGGTATTGCAGAATGTTAGGTATTGCACAATGTTAGATATTGCACAATGTTAGGTGTTGCAGAATGTTAGATATTGCAGAATGTTAGGTATTGCAGAATGTTAGATATTGCACAATGTTAGGTGTTGCAGAATGTTAGGTGTTGCAGAATGTTAGATATTGCAGAATGTTAGATATTGCAGAATGTTAGGTATTGCACAATGTTAGGTATTGCAGAATGTTAGGTATTGCAGAATGTTAGATATTGCAGAATGTTAGGTATTGCAGAATGTTAGGTATTGCACAATGTTAGGTATTGCAGAATGTTAGGTATTGCAGAATGTTAGGTATTGCAGAATGTTAGGTATTGCAGAATGTTAGATATTGCACAATGTTAGATATTGCACAATGTTAGATATTGCAGAATGTTAGATATTGCAGAATGTTAGATATTGCAGAATGTTAGATATTGCACAATGTTAGATATTGCACAATGTTAGATATTGCACAATGTTAGATATTGCAGAATGTTAGATATTGCACAATGTTAGATATTGCACAATGTTAGATATTGCACAATGTTAGATATTGCAGAATGTTAGATATTGCACAATGTTAGATATTGCAGAATGTTAGATATTGCAGAATGTTAGATATTGCACAATGTTAGGTATTGCAGAATGTTAGGTATTGCAGGATGTTAGATATTGCACAATGTTAGGTATTGCAGAATGTTAGGTATTGCAGAATGTTAGGTATTGCAGAATGTTAGGTATTGCAGAATGTTAGATATTGCACAATGTTAGGTATTGCACAATGTTAGATATTGCAGAATGTTAGATATTGCAGAATGTTAGGTATTGCAGAATGTTAGGTATTGCACAATGTTAGATATTGCACAATGTTAGATATTGCAGAATGTTAGATATTGCAGAATGTTAGGTATTGCACAATGTTAGATATTGCAGAATGTTAGATATTGCAGAATGTTAGATATTGCAGAATGTTAGGTATTGCAGAATGTTAGATATTGCACAATGTTAGATATTGCACAATGTTAGATATTGCACAATGTTAGATATTGCACAATGTTAGATATTGCAGAATGTTAGATATTGCAGAATGTTAGGTATTGCACAATGTTAGATATTGCAGAATGTTAGATATTGCAGAATGTTAGATATTGCAGAATGTTAGGTATTGCAGAATGTTAGATATTGCACAATGTTAGATATTGCACAATGTTAGATATTGCACAATGTTAGATATTGCAGTATGTTAGGTATTGCAGAATGTTAGGTATTGCACAATGTTAGATATTGCACAATGTTAGATATTGCAGAATGTTAGATATTGCAGAATGTTAGGTATTGCACAATGTTAGATATTGCAGAATGTTAGATATTGCAGAATGTTAGATATTGCAGAATGTTAGGTATTGCAGAATGTTAGATATTGCACAATGTTAGATATTGCACAATGTTAGATATTGCACAATGTTAGATATTGCAGTATATTAGGTATTGCAGAATGTTAGGTATTGCACAATGTTAGGTATTGCAGAATGTTAGGTATTGCACGATGTTATATATTGCAGTATGTTAGGTATTGCACAATGTTAGGTATTGCAGAATGTTAGATATTGCAGAATGTTAGGTATTGCAGAATGTTAGATATTGCAGAATGTTAGATATTGCACAATGTTAGGTATTGCAGAATGTTAGGTATTGCAGAATGTTAGATATTGCACAATGTTAGGTATTGCACAATGTTAGATATTGCACAATGTTAGGTGTTGCACAATGTTAGATATTGCAGAATGTTAGATATTGCAGAATGTTAGGTATTGCACAATGTTAGATATTGCAGAATGTTAGATATTGCAGAATGTTAGATATTGCAGAATGTTAGGTATTGCAGAATGTTAGATATTGCACAATGTTAGATATTGCACAATGTTAGATATTGCACAATGTTAGATATTGCAGTATGTTAGGTATTGCAGAATGTTAGGTATTGCACAATGTTAGATATTGCACAATGTTAGATATTGCAGAATGTTAGATATTGCAGAATGTTAGGTATTGCACAATGTTAGATATTGCAGAATGTTAGATATTGCAGAATGTTAGATATTGCAGAATGTTAGGTATTGCAGAATGTTAGATATTGCACAATGTTAGATATTGCACAATGTTAGATATTGCACAATGTTAGATATTGCAGTATATTAGGTATTGCAGAATGTTAGGTATTGCACAATGTTAGGTATTGCAGAATGTTAGGTATTGCAGTATGTTATGTATTGCAGAATGTTAGGTATTGCACAATGTTAGGTATTGCAGAATGTTAGATATTGCACAATGTTAGGTATTGCACAATGTTAGATATTGCAGAATGTTAGATATTGCAGAATGTAAGGTATTGCAGAATGTTAGGTATTGCACAATGTTAGATATTGCACAATGTTAGATATTGCACAATGTTAGATATTGCAGTATGTTAGATATTGCAGAATGTTAGGTATTGCACAATGTTAGGTATTGCAGAATGTTAGGTATTGCAGTATGTTAGGTATTGCACAATGTTAGGTGTTGCAGAATGTTAGGTATTTAGGAAACACTGAAGGCTGCTAACATTTAGGAGTACCACGTCACCAGGACCAGTGCTGGCGGAGGTGTAACCACGATTACTGTTATTCATTATTTATCGTCTGATTTCTTTAAATTTTATTTGTTATAATCAGCGTACATGGCAGTGTTAGGGAAAAAAGCTTGATTTAAAAAAGCTGTGACTTTGTAAATGGTCCAAGTCGGACCGAAACGTCGTCGTAAGCTTCTCTTTCCTATGTGCGGGTTATTTATGTATTGGATCCCCAGGGGTGATGATCCATGGAACCATCCATAAGTAAACTATGGTCACCCTAGTTACCCTATGGTGCAGTGTTACCTTGGTAACACCTTCAGTTCCATAGTCTCCTCTGGTATATTCTCCTACATAATTATTTCTTCCCATTTCTCTATTCGTTCCAGTGTGTTCTGTTCCGGGATTTTCACTTCTTGGAATCTACTGCTGAGGTGTTATATTTCGTTATTATTTTCCATAAGTGATCTACGTATCTTTAGTCTGGCTGTGAGTTCTTGGAATTCCATTATCCTCCTCATAACCTGTGACATGATAAAGCTCACTATCTTTGGTCTGGCTGTGAGTTCTTGGAATTCCATTATCCTCCTCATAACCTGTGACATGATAAAGCTCACTATCTTTGGTCTGGCTGTGAGTTCTTGGAATTCCATTATCCTCCTCATAACCTGTGACATGATAAAGCTCACTATCTTTGGTCTGGCTGTGAGTTCTTGGAATTCCATTATCCTCCTCATAACCTGTGACATGATAAAGTTCACTATCTTTAGTCTGGCTGTGAGTTCTTGGAATTCCATTATCCTCCTCATAACCTGTGACATGATAAAGCTCACTATCTTTGGTCTGGCTGTGAGTTCTTGGAATTCCATTATCCTCCTCATAACCTGTGACATGATAAAGCTCACTATCTTTGGTCTGGCTGTGAGTTCTTGGAATTCCATTATCCTCCTCATAACCTGTGACATGATAAAGTTCACTATCTTTAGTCTGGCTGTGAGTTCTTGGAATTCCATTATCCTCCTCATAACCTGTGACATGATAAATCTCACTATCTTTAGTCTGGCTGTGAGTTCTTGGAATTCCATTATCCTCCTCATAACCTGTGACATGATAAAGCTCACTATCTTTAGTCTGGCTGTGAGTTCTTGGAATTCCATTATCCTCCTCATAACCTGTGACATGATAAAGCTCACTATCTTTAGTCTGGCTGTGAGTTCTTGGAATTCCATTATCCTCCTCATAACCTGTGACGTGATAAAGCTCATTATCCAACCATGTAATCCTGTTGAGGTATTTCTATTTACATTGTGCCTTATCCTGAATCTTTTCCGAATTATTCTTCGTCTTTAATGCTCACTCTTTACTGGCTCTCCTGCCTATCATCATGTTTATCAGCTTGAAGTGATCCTGGAGAGAGTATACCGAGAGAAAGTATCGGAGGGTCAACGCCCCCGCTGCTCATTTTCCATACTTCGTCGAAGATCTGGAAGAACTAGACCTGAGTGTTTCTTATTTACAAACACAGCTATTACCTTCCCATCATGTTAATATCTGATGGTCTGTCACTGACTTGTTCTCTTATTGTCCCCCTCCTCCAGCAGGCAGATCATGTTAATATCTGATGGTCTGTCACTGACTTGTTCTCTTATTGTCCCACTCCAGCAGGCAGATCATGTTAATATCTGATGGTCTGTCACTGACTTGTTCTCTTATTGTCCCCCTCCAGCAGGCAGATCATGTTAATATCTGATGGTCTGTCACTGACTTGTTCTCTTATTGTCCCACTCCAGCAGGCAGATCATGTTAATATCTGATGGTCTGTCACTGACTTGTTCTCTTATTGTCCCCCTCCAGCAGGCAGATCATGTTAATATCTGATGGTCTGTCACTGACTTGTTCTCTTATTGTCCCCCTCCAGCAGGCAGATCATGTTAATATCTGATGGTCTGTCACTGACTTGTTCTCTTATTGTTCCCTTACAGCAGGCAGATCATGGTTCTCAAGGCATCAACCATCAAGGCAACGCCCTTCACTACATTCCTGCTGTTGGTAATGATCTTCGTCGTGGTGGTGTTCTTCCAGGCTCCTCCTCCCAGTCAGCCTAACAACAGTAATGACACTAACGTCTGGAACGATCACAGTCAACAAACTTTTGCCAGACAAATAGTAAGTTGTCTACCAGATCTTAAAGGAATTAAGTCACTTTGACATCGTGCAAATTCTATTGTCTGAAACTGATGTCCTGTTTTCTAATATTTTATGACTGCTGAATCATCGAAGACAAGTCGAAAAATATTTTGGAGGGGAATATCTTCGCATGCGGATTTATCAAGGTCAGTACCTTGACAAGACAGCCATTAAGAAAACCTTGGATAGTTAAATGTTACATTAAAGGCCTTTTCCCTCAGATCTCTCAATTCCACCTCTCTCCCATCTTATAATATTAAGATTTCCCCCTCTCTTCCATTGTCAGATTTTTTTGGGTTATCCTGGTGGGTAATTTACACTCTATGATAATTGTTCTTATGTGTACCCGAGCCTAAATAAATCCTCAGCTGGAGAGTACAGGTATAAATGGTCTCAGACGGAACGTAACAGAGCACTGCAGAGACACAGACCGAACGTAACAGAGCACTGCATTACCACAGACGGAACGTAACAGAGCACTGCATTACCACAGACGGAACGTAACAGAGCACTGCATTACCACAGACGGAACGTAACAGAGCACTGCATTACCACAGACGGAACGTAACAGAGCACTGCATTAACACAGACGATCGGAAGAACATAACAGAGGAACATAGAGCAGGCCTACTGGCCCATACTACGCGAGTTCTTCTCAAACCCAACCCATCTCACTCAAACACTCGTCCTCACATAGTTTAGCCAAGACACCTCGTGGAAGCCAGCTTATTACGCATTCATTTCTGTGTTTACATCACTTAGTGTATTAGAGTATTCTTGACTGGTAAAGAGTATGTTAAATACTTGTGTTCAAAATCGACAAGTTGAAGAATGAGATACTCACGCATCATAAGGGAAACTTTCCTGGGGTAACGTGTTGATACAAAGTGGCTTCATCTGTCCAAAACAAAGAAGAAAGGTTCACAGAGAGGAGGAGTTTGAGGTAATCAGTCTCTCAGCCTGGAATCGCTGTGTTCAGTCCATCAGACTTCAAGAAAGTACAGCATATGGTCGGAGAAGAGGCTTATATACTGTAGTCAGGTGAGTGGAAGCAGGAGGAGGAGGGGTAATAGTGGTACCATCCACTAGCAACTATTATATAGAATAGTGTAGCAACAGTGCTGGTGTTCCCACAATGTAACTATCATATAGAATAGTGTAGCAACATTGCTGATGTTCCCACAATGTAACTATCATATAGAATAGTGTAGCAACATTGCTGGTGTTCCCACAATGTAACTATCATATAGAATAGTGTAGCAACACTGCTGGTGTTCCCACAATGTAACTATCATATAGAATAGTGTAGCAACACTGCTGGTGTTCCCACAATGTAACTATCATATAGAATAGTGTAGCAACACTGCTGGTGTTCCCACAATGTAACTATCATATAGAATAGTGTAGCAACACTGCTGGTGTTCCCACAATGTATCTATCATATAGAATAGTGTAGCAACACTGCTGGTGTTCCCACAATGTAACTATCATATAGAATAGTGTAGCAACACTGCTGGTGTTCCCACAATGTATCTATCATATAGAATAGTGTAGCAACACTGCTGGTGTTCCCACAATGTAACTATCATATAGAATAGTGTAGCAACACTGCTGGTGTTCCCACAATGTAACTATCATATAGAATAGTGTAGCAACACTGCTGGTGTTCCCACAATGTAACTATCATATAGAATAGTGTAGCAACACTGCTGGTGTTCCCACAATGTAACTATCATATAGAATAGTGTAGCAACATTGCTGGTGTTCCCACAATGTAACTATCATATAGAATAGTGTAGCAACATTGCTGGTGTTCCCACAATGTAACTATCATATAGAATAGTGTAGCAACACTGCTGGTGTTCCCACAATGTAACTATCATATAGAATAGTGTAGCAACATTGCTGGTGTTCCCACAATGTAACTATCATATAGAATAGTGTAGCAACATTGCTGATGTTTCCACAATGTAACTATCATATAGAATAGTGTAGTAACACTGCTGGTGTTCCCACAATGTAACTATCATATATAATAGTGTAGCAACATTTCTGATGTTCCCACAATGTAACTATCATATAGAATAGTGTAGCAACATTGCTGATGTTCCCACAACGTAACTATCAAATAGAATAGTGTAGCAACACTGCTGGTGTTCCCACAATGTAACTATCATATAGAATAGTTTGGCAACACTGCTGGTGTTCCCACAATGTAACTATCATATAGAATAGTGTACCAACACTACTGGTGTTCCCACAATGTAACTATCATATAGAATAGTGTAGCAACACTGCTGGTGTTCCCACAATGTAACTATTATATAGAATAGTGTAGCAACACTGCTGGTGTTCCCACAATGTAACTATCATATAGAATAGTGTAGCAACACTACTGGTGTTCCCACAATGTAACTATCATATAGAATAGTGTAGCAACACTACTGGTGTTCCCACAATGTAACTATCATATAGAATAGTGTAGCAACACTGCTGGTGTTCCCACAATGTAACTATCATATAGAATAGTGTAGCAACACTGCTGGTGTTCCCACAATGTAACTATCATATAGAATAGTGTAGCAACACTGCTGGTGTTCCCACAATGTAACTATCATATAGAATAGTGTAGCAACACTGCTGGTGTTCCCACAATGTAACTATCATATAGAATAGTGTAGCAACACTGCTGGTGTTCCCACAATATAACTATCATATAGAATAGTGTAGCAACACTGTTGATGTTCCCACAATATAACTATCATATAGAATAGTGTACCAACACTACTGGTGTTCCCACAATGTAACTATCATATAGAATAGTGTAGCAACACTGCTGGTGTTCCCACAATGTAACTATCATACAGAATAGTGTAGCAACACTGCTGGTGTTCCAACAATGTAACTATCATATAGAATAGTGCAGCAACACTGCTGGTGTTCCCACAATGTAACTATTATATAGAATAGTGTAGCAACACTGCTGGTGTTCCCACAATGTAACTATCATATAGAATAGTGTAGCAACACTACTGGTGTTCCCACAATGTAACTATCATATAGAATAGTGTAGCAACACTACTGGTGTTCCCACAATGTAACTATCATATAGAATAGTGTAGCAACACTGCTGGTGTTCCCACAATGTAACTATCATATAGAATAGTGTAGCAACACACTGCTGGTGTTCCCACAATGTAACTATCATATAGAATAGTGTAGCAACACTACTGGTGTTCCCACAATGTAACTATCATATAGAATAGTGTAGCAACACTGTTGGTGTTCCCACAATATAACTATCATATAGAATAGTGTAGCAACACTGCTGGTGTTCCCACAATGTAACTATCATACAGAATAGTGTAGCAACACTGCTGGTGTTCCAACAATGTAACTATCATATAGAATAGTGCAGCAACACTGCTGGTGTTCCCACAATGAAACTATTATATAGAATAGTGTAGCAACACTGCTGGTGTTCCCAAAATGTAACTATCATATAGAATAGTGTAGCAACACTACTGGTGTTCCCACAATGTAACTATCATATAGAATAGTGTAGCAACACTACTGGTGTTCCCACAATGTAACTATCATATAGAATAGTGTAGCAACACTACTGGTGTTCCCACAATGTAACTATCATATAGAATAGTGTAGCAACACTGCTGGTGTTCCCACAATGTAACTATATATAGAATAGTGTAGCAACACTGCTGGTGTTCCCACAATGTAACTATTATATAGAATAGTGTAGCAACACTGCTGGTGTTCCCACAATGTAACTATTATATAGAATAGTGTAGCAACACTGCTGGTGTTCCCACAATGTAACTATCATATAGAATAGTGTAGCAACACTACTGGTGTTCCCACAATGTAACTATCATATAGAATAGTGTAGCAACACTACTGGTGTTCCCACAATGTAACTATCATATAGAATAGTGTAGCAACACTGCTGGTGTTCCCACAATGTAACTATTATATAGAATAGTGTAGCAACACTGCTGGTGTTCCCACAATGTAACTATTATATAGAATAATGTAGCAACACTGCTGGTGTTCCCACAATGTAACTATTATATAGAATAGTGTAGCAACACTGCTGGTATTCCCACAATGTAACTATCATATAGAATAGTGTAGCAACACTACTGGTGTTCCCACAATGTAACTATCATATAGAATAGTGTAGCAACACTACTGGTGTTCCCACAATGTAACTATCATATAGAATAGTGGAGCAACACTGTTGTTGTTCTCACAATGTAACTATTATATAGAATAGTGTAGCAACACTGCTGGTGTTCCCACAATGTAACTATCATATAGAATAGTGTAGCAACACTACTGGTGTTCCCACAATGTAACTATCATATAGAATAGTGTAGCAACACTACTGGTGTTCCCACAATGTAACTATCATATAGAATAGTGTAGCAACACTACTGGTGTTCCCACAATGTAACTATCATATAGAATAGTGTAGCAACACTACTGGTGTTCCCACAATGTAACTATCATATAGAATAGTGTAGCAACACTACTGGTGTTCCCACAATGTAACTATCATATAGAATAGTGTAGCAACACAGCTGGTGTTCCCACAATGTAACTATCATATAGAATAGTGTAGCAACACTACTGGTGTTCCCACAATGTAACTATCACATAGAATAGTGTAGCAATAATGCTGGTGTTCCCACAATGTAACTATCATATAGAATAGTGTAGCAACACTGCTGGTGTTCCCACAATGTAACTATCATATAGAATAGTGTAGTAACACTGCTGGTGTTCCCACAATGTAACTATCATATAGAATAGTGTAGCAACATTGCTGATGTTCCCACAATGTAACTATCATATAGAATAGTGTAGCAACATTGCTGATGTTCCCACAACGTAACTATCAAATAGAATAGTGTAGCAACACTGCTGGTGTTCCCACAATGTAACTATCATATAGAATAGTTTGGCAACACTGCTGGTGTTCCCACAATGTAACTATCATATAGAATAGTGTACCAACACTACTGGTGTTCCCACAATGTAACTATCATATAGAATAGTGTAGCAACACTGCTGGTGTTCCCACAATGTAACTATCATACAGAATAGTGTAGCAACACTGCTGGTGTTCCAACAATGTAACTATCATATAGAATAGTGCAGCAACACTGCTGGTGTTCCCACAATGTAACTATTATATAGAATAGTGTAGCAACACTGCTGGTGTTCCCACAATGTAACTATCATATAGAATAGTGTAGCAACACTACTGGTGTTCCCACAATGTAACTATCATATAGAATAGTGTAGCAACACTACTGGTGTTCCCACAATGTAACTATCATATAGAATAGTGTAGCAACACTGCTGGTGTTCCCACAATGTAACTATCATATAGAATAGTGTAGCAACACACTGCTGGTGTTCCCACAATGTAACTATCATATAGAATAGTGTAGCAACACTACTGGTGTTCCCACAATGTAACTATCATATAGAATAGTGTAGCAACACTGTTGGTGTTCCCACAATATAACTATCATATAGAATAGTGTAGCAACACTGCTGGTGTTCCCACAATGTAACTATCATACAGAATAGTGTAGCAACACTGCTGGTGTTCCAACAATGTAACTATCATATAGAATAGTGCAGCAACACTGCTGGTGTTCCCACAATGAAACTATTATATAGAATAGTGTAGCAACACTGCTGGTGTTCCCAAAATGTAACTATCATATAGAATAGTGTAGCAACACTACTGGTGTTCCCACAATGTAACTATCATATAGAATAGTGTAGCAACACTACTGGTGTTCCCACAATGTAACTATCATATAGAATAGTGTAGCAACACTACTGGTGTTCCCACAATGTAACTATCATATAGAATAGTGTAGCAACACTGCTGGTGTTCCCACAATGTAACTATTATATAGAATAGTGTAGCAACACTGCTGGTGTTCCCACAATGTAACTATTATATAGAATAGTGTAGCAACACTGCTGGTGTTCCCACAATGTAACTATTATATAGAATAGTGTAGCAACACTGCTGGTGTTCCCACAATGTAACTATCATATAGAATAGTGTAGCAACACTACTGGTGTTCCCACAATGTAACTATCATATAGAATAGTGTAGCAACACTACTGGTGTTCCCACAATGTAACTATCATATAGAATAGTGTAGCAACACTGCTGGTGTTCCCACAATGTAACTATTATATAGAATAGTGTAGCAACACTGCTGGTGTTCCCACAATGTAACTATTATATAGAATAATGTAGCAACACTGCTGGTGTTCCCACAATGTAACTATTATATAGAATAGTGTAGCAACACTGCTGGTATTCCCACAATGTAACTATCATATAGAATAGTGTAGCAACACTACTGGTGTTCCCACAATGTAACTATCATATAGAATAGTGTAGCAACACTACTGGTGTTCCCACAATGTAACTATCATATAGAATAGTGGAGCAACACTGCTGGTGTTCTCACAATGTAACTATTATATAGAATAGTGTAGCAACACTGCTGGTGTTCCCACAATGTAACTATCATATAGAATAGTGTAGCAACACTACTGGTGTTCCCACAATGTAACTATCATATAGAATAGTGTAGCAACACTACTGGTGTTCCCACAATGTAACTATCATATAGAATAGTGTAGCAACACTACTGGTGTTCCCACAATGTAACTATCATATAGAATAGTGTAGCAACACTACTGGTGTTCCCACAATGTAACTATCATATAGAATAGTGTAGCAACACTACTGGTGTTCCCACAATGTAACTATCATATAGAATAGTGTAGCAACACAGCTGGTGTTCCCACAATGTAACTATCATATAGAATAGTGTAGCAACACTACTGGTGTTCCCACAATGTAACTATCACAAAGAATAGTGTAGCAATAATGCTGGTGTTCCCACAATGTAACTATCATATAGAATAGTGTAGCAACACTGCTGGTGTTCCCACAATGTAACTATCATATAGAATAGTGTAGCAACACTGCTGGTGTTCCCACAATGTAACTATCATATAGAATAGTGTAGCAACACTACTGGTGTTCCCACAATGTAACTATCACATAGAATAGTGTAGCAATAATGCTGGTGTTCCCACAATGTAACTATCACATAGAATAGTGTACCAACACTGCTGGTGTTCCCACAACGTAACTATGATATAGAATAGTGTAGCAATACTGCTGGTGTTCCCACAATGTAACTATGATATAGAATAGTGTAGCAATACTGCTGGTGTTCGCCGAAAAATCAACTATTCAACAAGTGTGGTCAGGAGGACGCCGGCCCAGCAACCACCCCACTCACCACCACTCAAGGCGACACCACAACAATAACAACAAACATGGCTGCCACCAGCCCATCCTCCCCTCTCTTCCCCGGATTCAGCCTACCAAGTAGTCTCTCAGGTATGACCAGCGATCCAGATACCCTAAAGTCATGCATCTCCAACTTAGTTATTGAAAATATGAATCTTCGAGAGACGCTAACAAAACAAGACACCAGGATGACACAACTCGAGAACAAAATCCTCAGTCTTGAACAAAAGTTATCAACACCAGGAATGACTAACTGTGACAAGACCATCCAGACAGTCATAGCTATAGCCATACCCAACAAAGGTTGAAGAAGCAGTAAAAGAATGGAAGAACAACTTAGATAACCAGTTCAGTGACTACTTTGCTCTCCAAGAAGATAAAACTGAACAAGATAAACTATCGGACGCAGTAATAGTTAACAGTCCACTTTTTCCCAGTGATATGAACCAAACAAACAGTAAAGAAATTACTCTGCAGATCATAAAGGACCAAACAAGTGTTATTGTACCAGAGTCTGAAATAAAAGAAGCCAGGCTACTAGGATCCCATGGTAGAAAAAGTGTTATGCTTAGATTCCACTCACATGACAGGAAAAAAGACTTAATTATTGCATCTATTAAAGTAAAGAAAGAGGTATACATAAACGAGTGTCTTACCAAAAAACGTCAGAACCTCCTGTATAGAGTCAGAAAACTTAAGCGAGAGAATAACGACACAATACATCAATGCTTCACACGAGATGGGAAAATTCTTGTAAGGAAAACAAATGTAGGTCAACTGTACACAATCACGAACGAGAATGATCTATCACGATTTCTCAGGGATACTAATCTTACAGAGAATAACTAAACAATGTCAACTTAAAAGCCTACGTAGTGTAGTGTATGTTTTGCTCCATTATTGTTCAAATTTCATTGTGCAATCTCTTAGTAATTAAATAATCAACTACCTCATTTTGTGATTTTACTAGTAAGCATAAGTCACCTTATGTGATTTTGTTATTTACTATTGTTAGCTTAAACATTAGCTGAATTGATACTTTCTCTGTCCATATTACTACCTCATATATTTTTAAATACTATCAATTGATATTACTAAAATTAATAATTATCATTTTTACTAAAATTTCAATTTACTCTTAACATTTTTGACATTTAATAACCATTACTTGTCTAATTACCTTTACCTGTTTTAATACCACATTTACTATCTTAGAGTACTCTTAATTACCTTGTACTGCCATATAACCTCAAGTATAACTACCAGTGCAATATTGAATGAAATAAACATTACTTTTTCACTTTTTTGTAATCATTATTACTTACTAAAATTTTATTAAACACCATATTTACTACCAGTCAATTTTACTTTTGTACATTAAACATTATTTTATACTTCCCATAACATTTTGTTGCCAAATTTTCAAGTTTGTATATTCAACTCCAACCTTTATATTATCCTTTGTACCTGTGTACCTGTGTACCTGTGTACCTGTGTACCTGTGTACCTGTGTACCTGTGTACCTGTGTACCTGTGTACCTGTGTACCTGTGTACCTGTGTACCAGTGTACCTGTGTACCTGTGTACCTGTGTACCTGTGTACCTGTGTACGTATGTACCTGTGTACCTGTGTACCTCTACCTGTGTACCTGTGTACCTGTGTACCTGTGTACCTGTGTACCTGTGTACCTGTGTACCTGTGTACCTGTGTACCTGTGTACCTGTGTACCTGTGTACCTGTGTACCTGTGTACCTGTGTACCTGTGTACCTGTGTACCAGTGTACCTGTGTACCTGTGTACCTGTGTACCTCTGTACCTGTGTACCTGTGTACCTGTGTACCTGTGTACCTGTGTACCTGTGTACCTGTGTACCTGTGTACCTGTGTACCTGTGTACCTGTGTACCTGTGTACCTGTGTACCTGTGTACCTGTGTACCTGTGTACCAGTGTACCTGTGTACCTGTGTACCTGTGTACCAGTGTACCTGTGTACCTGTGTACCTGTGTACCTGTGTACCTGTGTACCTGTGTACCTGTGTACCTGTGTACCAGTGTACCTGTGTACCTGTGTACCTGTGTACCTGTGTACCAGTGTGTACCTGTGTACCTGTGTACCTGTACCTGTGTACCTGTACCTGTGTACCTGTGTACCTGTGTACCTGTGTACCTGTGTACCTGTGTACCTGTGTACCTGTGTACCTGTACATGTGTACCTGTGTATCTGTGTACCTGTGTACCTGTGTACCAGTGTACCTGTGTACCTGTGTACCTGTGTACCTGTGTACCTGTGTACCTGTGTACCTGTGTACCTGTGTACCAGTGTACCAGTGTACCTGTGTACCTGTGTACCTGTGTACCAGTGTACCTGTGTACCTGTGTACCTGTGTACCAGTGTACCTGTGTACCTGTGTACCAGTGTACCTGTGTACCTGTGTACCTGTGTACCTGTGTACCTGTGTACCTGTGTACCACTGTACCTGTGTACCTGTGTACCTGTGTACCTGTGTACCAGTGTACCAGTGTACCTGTGTACCTGTGTACCTGTGTACCTGTGTACCTGTGTACCAGTGTACCTGTGTACCTGTGTACCTGTGTACCTGTGTACCTGTGTACCAGTGTACCTGTGTACCTGTGTACCTGTGTACCAGTGTACCTGTGTACCTGTGTACCTGTGTACCTGTGTACCTGTGTACCTGTGTACCTGTGTACCTGTGTACCTGTGTACCTGTGTACCTATGTACCTGTGTACCTGTGTACCTGTGTACCTGTGTACCTGTGTACCTGTGTACCTGTGTACCTGTGTACCTGTGTACCAGTGTACCTGTGTACCTGTGTACCTGTGTACCTGTGTACCTGTGTACCTGTGTACCTGTGTACCTGTGTACCTGTGTACCTGTGTACCTGTGTACCTGTGTACCTGTGTACCTGTGTACCTGTGTACCTGTGTACCTGTGTACCTGTGTACCAGTGTACCTGTGTACCTGTGTACCTGTGTACCTGTGTACCTGTGTACCTGTGTACCTGTGTACCTGTGTACCTGGGTACCTGTGTACCTGTGTACCTGTGTACCTGTGTACCAGTGTACCTGTGTACCTGTGTACCTGTGTACCAGTGTACCTGTGTACCTGGGTACCTGTGTACCTGTGTACCTGGGTACCTGGGTACCTGTGTACCTGTGTACCTGGGTACCTGTGTACCTGGGTACCTGTGTACCTGGGTACCTGTGTACCTGGGTACCTGTGTACCTGTGTACCTGTGTACCTGTGTACCAGTGTACCTGTGTACCTGTGTACCTGTGTACCAGTGTACCTGTGTACCTGGGTACCTGTGTACCTGTGTACCTGTGTACCAGTGTACCTGTGTACCTGTGTACCTGTGTACCTGTGTACCTGTGTACCTGTGAACCTGTGTACCTGTGTACCTGTGTACCAGTGTACCTGTGTACCTGTGTACCTGTGTACCTGTGTACCTGTGTACCTGGGTACCTGTGTACCTGTGTACCTGGGTACCTGTGTACCTGTGAACCTGTGTACCTGTGTACCTGTGTACCAGTGTACCTGTGTACCTGTGTACCTGTGTACCAGTGTACCTGTGTACCTGTGTACCTGTGTACCAGTGTACCTGTGTACCTGTGTACCTGTGTACCTGTGTACCTGTGTACCAGTGTACCTGTGTACCTGTGTACCTGTGTACCTGTGTACCTGTGTACCTGTGTACCTGTGTACCTGTGTACCTGTGTACCTGTGTACCTGTGTACCTGTGTACCTGTGTACCTGTGTACCTGTGTACCTGTGTACCTGTGTACCTGTGTACCTGTGTACCTGTGTACCTGTGTACCTGTGTACCTGTGTACCTGTGTACCTGTGTACCAGTGTACCTGTGTACCTGTGTACCTGTGTACCTGTGTACCTGTGTACCTGTGTACCTGGGTACCTGTGTACCTGTGTACCTGTGTACCTGTGTACCTGTGTACCTGGGTACCTGTGTACCTGTGTACCTGTGTACCTGTGTACCAGTGTACCTGTGTACCTCTGTACATGTGTACCTGTGTACCTGTGAACCTGTGTACCTGTGAACCTGTGTACCTGTGTACCTGTGTACCTGTGTACCTGTGTACCTGTGTACCTGTGTACCTGTGTACCTGTGTACCTGTGTACCTGTGTACCTGTGTACCTGTGTACCTGTGTACCTGTGTACCTGTGTACCTGTGTACCTGTGTACCAGTGTACCTGTGTACCTGTGTACCTGTGTACCTGTGTACCTATGTACCTGTGTACCTGTGTACCTGTGTACCTGTGTACCTGTGTACCAGTGTACCTGTGTACCTGTGTACCTGTGTACCTGTGTACCTGTGTACCTGTGTACCTGTGTACCAGTGTACCTGTGTACCTGTGTACCTGTGTACCAGTGTACCTGTGTACCTGTGTACCTGTGTACCTGTGTACCAGTGTACCTGTGTACCTGTGTACCTGTGTACCTGTGTACCAGTGTACCTGTGTACCGGTGTACCTGTGTATCTCTGTGCATGTGTACCTCTCTACCTGTGTACCTGTGTGCCTGTGTACCTGTGTACCTGTGTACCAGTGTTCCTGTGTACCTGTGTACCAGTGTACCTGTGTGCCTCTGCACATGTGTACCTGTGTACCTGTGTACCTGTGTACCTGTGTACCTGTGTACCTGTGTACCAGTGTACCTGTGTACCTGTGTACCTGTGTACCTGTGTACCTGTGAACCTGTTTGCTAGCTAGTACCAACTACCTCATTTTTTATTTACTTTTTATTGTGCAATAAACTGCTCAACTTATTTAATATTACAAATCAGATCTTATTCCTAAACCAATATTATTTCATAGTGACTATCTGTCCATTTAACTTGTTTACCATTACTTAATTGTAGTCCCTTATATATTTTTTTTCCTTTATTTTAGCTTTATATAACTACCTTAGATCATATATTCACAATTGTTAAAATAATCAAGGTGCTATTCTCAGGTGCTAAAGTTAATAAGTTCACTATTTTGCCATTATATTCCAAAGCTCATTTATTTGATTACCACTTTATTGTTCACCACAACTTATATTAGTCCCTTTTATATTATAATTTTATATTATAATTCTAACTTTAAAGAATTACCTTTAAAGTACTACCTACTATCATATTCCCAAGCTCCATTATTTGATCATCACTTTATTTGTTCACCACAAATTATTTTAGTCCCTTTTATATTGTCTCCTTTATTTTAGCTTTAAAAAACTACCTTAGCTCATTATTTTTACATTTGTTAAATAATTCAGGTGCTATTTTTTTTAGCTTTAGAATATTTACTTTATTTTTTACTTAATTCTAACTATAGATTCACTACAAATCTTATGATTACAAGCATTGATCCTGATACCAACTTCTTATTTAATGACTTAAATGAATCAAACAGTTGCTGTAATTACTACACAGCAGAACAATCAAAGGCACTTCTCAGTGCCAACAACAACATAACTATCTTTAACTACAATATCAGATCTTTAAGCAAGCATTACGATGACCTCATAGCATTACTAAATTCCTTACATGCCAATATGTCCATCATTACACTAACTGAAACCTGGCTAAAGCCTGATAGTACAGATGTCTATGCC
Source organism: Cherax quadricarinatus (assembly GCF_038502225.1). Classification (NCBI taxonomy): domain Eukaryota; kingdom Metazoa; phylum Arthropoda; class Malacostraca; order Decapoda; family Parastacidae; genus Cherax; species Cherax quadricarinatus. Next base: position 6,579,341 of record NC_091386.1, read on the forward strand.
ATTCCTGGTTACACAGCCATACACAACTGTAGGCCAGACCAACAAGGGGGTGGCACAGCCATATACTACTCAGACCAACTAGAATGTATCACTAATACTTGCACAAGGGATGAACATGGGGAATATATAATAGCTAAATTCAAATCCAAGTACCTACAAAAACCTCTCACATTGATAAACATCTACAGAGTTCCACAGTCAAACATTAGCCAATTTAGTCAAAATCTAGGAAGTATGATAACTGATGCACGCATGAACAAAGATCACTTACTACTCTCAGGTGACTTCAATATAAATCTCCTGCAAGACCAGGACCCACACGTTACTGAATTCACAAACACAATGAGTAACTGTATGTTACTACCAACAGTAACAAAACCTACAAGAGTTACAGAGACTAGTGTTTCCCTACTTGACCACATCTGGACCAACACCATATCCCCTTTAAAATCAGGCATAATTACAGATAATACCACAGACCACTACCCTACTTTCCTCATAACAACTCTTGGTAAACTACCCCAGGACACTACTAAAGTCACCTTCAGACTTCACAATGAGGCAGCCATTAATAACTTCACAACAGCAGTAACAAACATTGACTGGCACACTGAGCTAGAAATCTATACAGATATTGACGAATGTTTTAATAATTTTCTAAAAAAGACCCAATACCTTTATAACAAGCACTGCCCTAAAAAAACTAAACAGATGACAGCAAAGAGACTGAACAGTCCCTGGCTAACACCCAGCATTCTCAAATCCATAAATACAAAACACCGATATGAAAAACAGTACAGAATGGGTCACATATCCAGAGACCAAACAAAACGTTACTCGTCAATCCTAACCAGCCTGATAAGAAGGGCAAAAAAATTGTATTATGAGAACAGATTATCCAACTTACGAGGTGATATAAAAAAGACCTGGAAGACCCTATCAGAAATTCTGGGAACAAAATAGATATCACGACATAGCGAAATAAAATTAGCAAAATCAGATGAACCCCAACTCCCACCAACAGAAACAGCAAACAGACTCAATGACTTCTTCTCCACTATAGAACAAAACCTTGCCAATAATATCCCAAGCTCAGATACCCCACCAAATGACTACCTCACCGGCAACTACCCGAACACACTGTTCCTAGCTCCGACTAACCCATACGAAGTCTCCCTTATTATCAACGCACTGAAAAACAAGGCAGGAGATTTAAATACCTTACCACCCTTTATATACAAAAAAGTGTCACAAGTGCTATCACCAATCATTGCAACAATCTTTAACAAATCCATTGAATCCTCCACCTTCCCTACAGTTCTCAAAATAGCAAGGGTCACCCCGATCCATAAAGGAGGAGACCAAACAGAGTTGAATAACTATAGGCTAATATCCAACTTACACCCTCTCTCAAAAATCTTCGAAAAATTAATTCATAAACGAATCTACTCCTACCTTATCTCCCAAAACATTTTCAACCCCTGCCAATTTGGGTTCAGGCCTAATAAAAATACTAATGATGCTATTATACACATGCTAGAACATATATACACTGCAATAGAGAAAAAAGAAGTCCCACTGGGGATCTTCATTGACTTACGTAAAGCTTTTGATACAGTTGACCATGACTTGCTCCACAGAAAATTGTCACACTATGGTATAAGAGGGCACTCCCTCAACTACCTCAAGTCTTACCTCAGTAACAGAAGCCAATATGTGTACTCAAATGGGGCAAACTCTTCTGCACAACCAATTACAGTTGGTGTCCCACAGGGAAGTGTCCTTGGCCCTCTTCTCTTTCTCCTATACATAAATGACCTACCAAATGCTTCGCAATTACTCAAACCCACACTTTTTGCAGATGACACTACATACGTCTTCTCTCACCCGAGCCCAGTCACGCTAGCCAATACTGTAAACACCGAATTACAGAAAATATCTACCTGGATGAGGACTAACAAACTTACACTAAACATTGACAAAACCTACTTCATTCAGTTTTGTAACAGAGCTACAGATGTACCTCTTAACATAACGATAAACGGATCACCTATCACAAAGCTAACACAGGGAAAATTCTTAGGAATCCACCTCGATAATAGACTCAAATTTCATACACATATACAACAAATTTCTAAGAAAATTTCCAAGACTGTAGGCATACTATCGAAGATACGGTACTATGTTCCACAGTCAGCCCTCCTGGCCCTATATCACTCTCTTATTTACCCCTATCTCACCTATGGAATTTGTGCATGGGGCTCAACAACAACTAACCATCTCAGACCACTAATTACCCAACAAAAGGCTGCAGTTAGAATGATAACAAATTGTCACTACAGGCAGCACACTCCACCAATATTCAAAACACTCAACCTACTCACCATACAAAACATCCATACTTACTACTGCACCTATTACATACATAGAACACTTAACTCTGATATTAACCCTCCCCTCAAACATCTCCTTGCCAACCTCAACAGAACACATGACCATAATACAAGGCACAGATCACTCTTTGATGTTCCTCGTGTCCATCTCACACAATGCAAAAACTCAATGCACATAAAAGGCCCTAAAATCTGGAATTAATTACCTGTAAATATAAAAGAAACACTACCTGTTTATAAATTCAAGTCTCTTCTCAAAGATCACTTACTCACCCAAAACCAAATAAATACTGAATAACTGAACCTTATAAATTGTATATCTTAAATGTTTC
>NC_091386.1:6582165-6592165 GCF_038502225.1 Cherax quadricarinatus
TTGAGTGATGTTTGTAGTCTCTGGCCCCCTAGACTGTACTCCGTCTGCGGTCTTCTTTGCCCTTCCCCAATCCTCATGACTTTGCACTTGGTGGGATTGAACTCCAGGAGCCAGTTGCTGGACCAGGTCTGCAGCCTATCCAGATCCCTTTGTATTTCTGCCTGGTCTTCGATCGACTGAACTCTTCTCATCAACTTCACGTCATCTGCAAACAGGGACACCTCGGAGTTTATTCCTTCCGTCATGTCGTTCACAAATACCAGAAACAGCACTGGTCCTAGGACTGACCCCTGTGGGACCCCGCTGGTCACAGGTGCCCACTCTGACACCTCGCCACGTACCATTACTCGCTGCTGTCTTCCTGACAAGTATTCCCTGATCCATTGCAGTGCCTTCCCTGTTATCCCTGCTTGGTCCTCCAGTTTTTGCACTAATCTCTTGTGTGGTACTGTGTCAAACGCCTTCTTGCAGTCCAAGAAAATACAATCCACCCACCCCTCTCTCTCTTGTCTTACTGCTGTCACCATGTCATAGAACTCCAGTAGGTTTGTGACACAGGATTTCCCGTCTCTGAAACCATGTTGTCTGCTGGTGATGAGATCATTCCTTTCTAGGTGTTCCACCACTCTTCTCCTGACAATCTTTTCCATGATTTTGCACGCTATACATGTCAGTGACACTGTGTATATCTTTCTGTGTATATACACAGTTTGTTTATGTATAGAATACAGTACCGATAAGAGTTAGACACATGTGCGAAACGTCAATAATAAAGACACCCAGATGTTGTACATGTGTTTGATTCTACCCACAGAGTTGAATCCTTATTTTAGAGATTCGAGTATTCTTAACTGGAGATGAGGAGGGGACATGCAGCCTGAATGATCCCTCGTGTAGCCGATAGGATTTAAACCCCACTAACCGGTTTCTGACTAGTTAGAAACCAGGTGTTGATATACAGCTGTAGACTCCAACCTCCACCACTCACGAGACTTAATAATACCCACAATATTTTTTTTTGAGTTACCCTTAAAATTAGAGAATCAAAATTTCTTATATGGGACGATATTCAGTAGACAAAAATATATTTTATATACATTTGATGTTAAAAATGTATATACAATAAAATTTCAGCTTTAAATTTGTATTTTTCAAAGAATATATATGTCGTGCCGAATAGGTAAAACTGGTCAATTAGCAAGAACTCATTTATAATTAAGTTCTTTCTAAAATTTTCTCTTATACGTTTAAAGACATATTTTTTTATTTTATGTTAATGTAAAAATTAATAATTTTGTACCAAAAGAACCTTAGAAAACTTACCTGACCTTATTATAACAAGCGCAATTTAATTTAGCCTAATACAACTAAATATATTTTAGATAAGTTTACAATAATTTAATAATAAACAAACACAAAGAAATATATATTTTTCGTTAGGTTCAGAATGATTTTTGCGAAATTATTGCATACACAAATTTTCGCATGTCTTATTCGGCAAGAAGAGCGTTGCTATTTAAGCCAAAATCGCAAGTTTTTACCTATATTCGACTGAAGGAAAACACAGAAAACTACCTGGAGCAGGTGCCGTACTGATAGTATAGTCTACAACTAGCGAATCTGAATAATACTGCTGTTACATGCTCTGATTCCATGGCCACAGATCAGTCGATATCGATTTGATGCAGTTCGGGGCTTACTGCGTTTTCTTAATATTCTGTAACTTGCTTTCTGTGACGGTGACCACCTTCCCTTAGGGTGTGAGGGGATGCAGGAGGTAGATGTTTAGGTCAGTAGTGACCCATCACTCTGCCTCATAGAATTTCCCCTCCTATCTGTTACCGTCTTGCAACTTTGCATAGCTCCTGACGACGTACAAAGGGTGCGAAAGATCTAGAGTTGATTTTTCGAACTCTTGTGGCTTGTTCTGCACTATATTATGTGGTAAAATATATATATATATATATATATATATATATATATATATATATATATATATATATATATATCTAAAGGCAAGAAAATGGAAAGATGGGGTGGTAGGGGAAGTGGAATATTTAAATGGCTTCAGGAAGAAATCCAAATATTCTTCCTTGAAGCCTTTTTATCCACTTCTCCGAGGCTGTGGGTCCCGTAATTTACACTAGAGGTGGACCCCATCCCCCCCCAACACGACTGTCTCTCTCTCTCTCTCTCTCTCTCTCTCTCTCTCTCTCTCTCTCTCTCTCTCTCTCTCTTCCACACGGTTTGACAAGGTTAGGTCTTTCTCTCTCTCTCCCTATCACTCTCTCTCTCTCTCTCTCTCTCTCTCTCTCTCTCTCTCTCTCTCTCTCTCTCTCCCTCTCCCTCACCCTCTCCCTCTCTCCCTCTCTCTCTCTCTCTCTCTCTCTCTCTCTCTCTCTCTCTCTCTTTTCCACACGGTTTGACAAGGTTAGGTCTCTCTCTCTCTCTCGGACAGTGAATATAAGACAACTCCTCACACTGAGACCCTCTTCAGTAGATCAAGTATAACCAATCAAACCATACCCCCGGCCGGGATTGAACCCGCGGTCATAGAGTCTCAAAACTCCAGCCCGTCGCGTTAGCCACTAGACCAGCTAGCCACAATAACATTCATCCAACTAGGTATATTTCTACACCATAGGAAGGTTAGCACAGGCACCTCTGTGACCACAAATGCAAGTTTTTACAGACGAATCTCCAGCTAGCGTGGCCGTGACGAACTCTAGCTCAAGTCCCTTCACTGCCGTCAACATGACGGCAGTGAACTAACCTTCCTATGGTGTAGAAATATACCTAGTTGGATGAATCTTATTGTAGCTAGCTGGTCTAGTGGCTAACGCGACGGGCTGGAGTTTTGAGACTCTATGACCGCGGGTTCAATCCCGGCCGGGGGTATGGTTTGTTTACAATCGTGTCATTACGATTTCTTGAGTCAAGTATAACGAATGATACTAAAGAGAACCTAGGTCGTAGGTCACACTATACAGTCCTTTCATATTTTTGACCTCAAGATGGGTTATTTTACATCATGTACCAACAATTACATTCCTTATCTTATTACATTTGAGTCAGAACCTCAGAGACAACTCCATTACCCAGAGACCAGTCTGGTATAAACCCAGAACTGATACAATGTAGCCCCACCAGAGGGCACCAATGTCGCCAAGGTAACAATCTAATGTCTCAACAATTCCATTGTATTAGATAATACACCCAGATACTGGAAAAACTCAATGGAAAAGGTGAAAATAGATTTATTGCTACTGGTGATACCAACTCGGGATTCTTAAATTATCCTCATATATACACATACAATGCGAATAAATTAATCAAGATTCTTCTCAAAAAACCATATATTCATGCATATAAGGCGCGTCTTATATGCTCAAGATCATATAAGCTTATGTTACGCTTTAGCGTAAAATAAGAACAATTATCCCTTAAATATGATAACTGATATACCATCATAACAGTTTTGTCGTGCGTCTTATATGGCGGAACATACACTATAAACACCCACCATGTCTAAAAGAACCATCAGTGACCATTACGGAACCTTAGTCCCACAGCAAGACGAACCATCAGTGACCATTACGGAACCTTAGTCCCACAGCAAGACGAACCATCAGTGACCATTACGGAACCTTAGTCCCACAGCAAGACGAACCATCAGTGACCATTACGGAACCTCAGTCCCACAGCAAGACTAACCATCAGTGACCATTATGGAACCTCAGTCCCACAGCAAGACGAACCATCAGTGACCATTGTGGAACCTCAGTCCCACAGCAAGACGAACCATCAGTGACCATTACGGAACCTTAGTCCCACAGCAAGACGAACCATCAGTGACCATTACGGAACCTCAGTCCCACAGCAAGACGAACCGTCAGTGACCATTACGGAACCTCAGTCCCACAGCAAGACGAACCATCAGTGACCATTACGGAACCTTAGTCCCACAGCAAGACGAACCATCAGTGACCATTACGGAACCTCAGTCCCACAGCAAGACGAACCGTCAGTGACCATTACGGAACCTCAGTCCCACAGCAAGACGAACCATCAGTGACCATTACGGAACCTTAGTCCCACAGCAAGACGAACCATCAGTGACCATTACGGAACCTCAGTCCCACAGCAAGACGAACCGTCAGTGACCATTACGGAACCTCAGTCCCACAGCAAGACGAACCATCAGTGACCATTACGGAACCTTAGTCCCACAGCAAGACGAACCATCAGTGACCATTACGGAACCTCAGTCCCACAGCAAGACGAACCGTCAGTGACCATTACGGAACCTCAGTCCCACAGCAAGACGAACCATCAGTGACCATTACGGAACCTTAGTCCCACAGCAAGACGAACCGTCAGTGACCATTACGGAACCTCAGTCCCACAGCAAGACGAACCATCAGTGACCATTACGGAACCTCAGTCCCACAGCAAGACGAACCATCAGTGACCATTACGGAACCTTAGTCCCACAGCAAGACGAACCGTCAGTGACCATTACGGAACCTTAGTCCCACAGCAAGACGAACCGTCAGTGACCATTACGGAACCTTAGTCCCACAGCAAGACGAACCATCAGTGACCATTACGGAACCTCAGTCCCACAGCAAGACGAACCATCAGTGACCATTACGGAACCTCAGTCCCACAGCAAGACGAACCATCAGTGACCATTACGGAACCTCAGTCCCACAGCAAGACGAACCATCAGTGACCATTACGGAACCTCAGTCCCACAGCAAGACGAACCATCAGTGACCATTACGGAACCTCAGTCCCACAGCAAGACGAACCATCAGTGACCATTACGGAACCTCAGTCCCACAGCAAGACGAACCATCAGTGACCATTACGGAACCTCAGTCCCACAGCAAGACGAACCATCAGTGACCATTACAGAACCTCAGTCCCACAGCAAGACGAACCATCAGTGACCATTACGGAACCTTAGTCCCACAGTCAGTGACCATTACGGAGTCCCACAGACGAACCATCAGTGACCAACCTCAGTTACCATTACGGAACCTCAGTCCCACAGCAAGACGAACCATCAGTGACCATTATAGAACCTCAGTCCCACAGCAAGACGAACCATCAGTGACCATTATGGAACCTCACCCAGCAAGACGAACCATCAGTCAGACAGCAAGACGAACCATCAGTGACCATTACGGAACCTCAGTCCCACAGCAAGACGAACCCGTCAGTGACCATTACGGAACCTTAGTCCCACAGCAAGACGAACCATCAGTGACCATTACGGAACCTCAGTCCCACAGAGATTAGAAAGGCAGAGTTCCATGAACCTCAGTCCCACAGCAAGATCCCACAGTACCATTACGCAATCATACCATTACGGAACCTCAGTCCCGTACATAGAAAAGAGGATCTTACGGAATCTCAGTCCCAACTCAGTGACCATTACGGAACCTCAGTCGCATCAGTGAGCCATTAACTAGTAACACACAAGCGCAAAGGGAAGGGACCACCTAGTATCAGTATCCCACAGCAAGACGAACCATCATCAGTCCCACAGCAAGACGAACCATCATACCATTACGGAACCTCAGTCCCACATCCCATACCATTATCATCCCATCAGTGACCATTACGGAACCTCAGTCCCCATCCCATCAGTGACCATTACGGAACCTCAGTCCCACAGCAAGACAACCATCAGTGACCATATCCCACAGCAAGACGAACCGTCAGTGACCATTATTAGAAAGGCAGAGTTCTGTGGATGTAACAATATACACACATCCCGTACATAGAAAAGAGGATCTTATAACTTGGTCTCAAGCCATAGTAAAGGGAAGGGAACCTATATCAGTCCCATATATATATATATATATATATATATATATATATATATATATATATATATATATATATATATATATATATGTCGTGCCGAATAGGTGAAACTGGTCAATTAGCGAGAATTCATTTAAAACACAGAAACCACGAACATCGAACCCAGAGAACATAGAACCCTGGGAACATAGAACTCAGGGATCATAGAACCCAGGAACATAAAATCCAGGGAACATAGAACCCAGAGAACATAGAACCAGGGAACATAGAACCAGGGAACATAGAACCCAGAGAACATAGAACCCAGGGAACATAGAACTCATGAACATAGAACCCAAAGGAGCATAGAACCCAGGAACATAGAACTCTGGGAACATAAAACCCAGAAACACAGAACCCAGGGACATAGAACCCAGGAACATAGAACCCTGGGAACATAGAACCCAGGGACATAAAACCTAGAAACATAGAACCCAGGGACATAGAACCCAGGAACATAGAACCCTGGGAACATAGAACCAAGGGACATAGAACCTAGAAACATAGAACCAAGGGACATAGAACCCAGGAACAAAGAACCAAAGGAACATAGAACCCAGGAACATAAAACCCAAGGAACATAGAACCAAGGGAACATAGAACCCAAGGAACATAGAACCCAGGAACATAGAACCCAAGGAACATAGAACCCAGGGAACATAGAACCCAAGAAACATAGAATCCAGGAACATAGAACCCAAGGAACATAGAACCGAGGGAACACAGAACCCAAGAAACATAGAACCAAGGAACATAGAACCCAAGAAACATAGAACCCAAGGAACATAGAACCCAGGGAACATAGAACCCAAGAAACATAGAACCCAAGAACATAGAACCCAGGGAACATAGAACCCAAGGAACATAGAACCCAGGGAACATAGAACCCAGGGAACATAGAACCCAAGGAACATAGAACCCAGGGAACATAGAACCCAAGGAACATAGAGCCCAGGAACATAGAACCCAAGGAACATAGAACCCAGGGAACATAGAACCCAAGGAACATAGAGCCCAGGAACATAGAACCCAAGGAACATAGAACCCTGGGAACATAGAACCCAAGGAACATATAACCCAGGGAGCATAGAACCCAAGGAACATACAGCCCAGGAACATAGAACCCAGGGAACGTAGAACCTAAGGAACATAGAACCCAGGGAACATAGAACCCAAAGAACATAGAACCCAAGGAACATAAAACCCAATGAACATAAAACCCAGGGAACATAGAACCCAAGGAACATAAAACCCAGGGAACATAGAACCCAGGGAACATAGAACCCAGGGAATATAGAACTCATGGAACATAGAACCCAAGGAACATAGAACTCATGGAACATAGAACCCAGGGAACATAGAACCCAGGGAACATAGAACCCAGGGAACATAGAACCCAGGGAACATAGAACCCAGGGAACATAGAGCTCATGGAACATAGAACCCAAGGAACATAGAACCCAGGGAACATAGAACCCAGGGAACATAGAACTCATGGAACATAGAACCCAGGGAACATAGAACCCAGGGAACATAGAACCCAGGGAACATAGAACCCAGGGAACATAGAGCTCATGGAACATAGAACCCAGGGAACATAGAACCCAGGGAACATAGAACCCAGGGAACATAGAACCCAGGGAACATAGAAGCCAGGGAACATAGAATCCAAGGAACATAGAATCCAAGGAACATAGAACCCAGGGAACATAGAAGCCAGGGAACATAGAACCCAGGGAACATAGAACCCAGGGAACATAGAACCCAGGGAACATAGAACCCAGGGAACATAGAACCCAGGGAACATAGAACCCAGGGAACATAGAGCTCATGGAACATAGAGCTCATTGAACATAGAACCCAAGGAACATAGAACCCAGGGAATATAGAACCCAGGGAACATAGAACCCAGGGAACATAGAACCTAGGGAACATAGAGCTCATGGAACATAGAACCCAGGGAACATAGAACCCAGGGAACATAGAACCCAGGGAACATAGAGCTCATGGAACATAGAACCCAGGGAACATAGAACCCAGGGAACATAGAACCCACAGAATATTTGGACGCTGTTAGTAAGGTTATTTAGACCTAGTTACACATAATTACAATTATCAGACATTGTGTGGATTACAAAGACAAAAGAATCACAATAATGTAACTGGAACAACACACACATAATACTGCTGAGACGTTTCGCTCACACAGTAGCTTCTTCAGTCCTAGAGACAGAATATTGAAGATCAGGCTAGGGGACTAATTACTTCTAAATCTTGATTTTCAATGGTCTTCTCCGTATTGGACTGACGAAGCCACAGGTTGGCGAGACGTTGCCACAGTATACCCAGGTGTTGCATATGTGTCCCTTGTATTAACTTGCCGCTGTTCTTGGACCATTTATGCAGGATGTCAACTTCACATGGGTCGTTTCTGACTGAGTAAACTGGTGGTTTGAGCTAGATTCGGGAAGAATTAAACACCTGAACAACACCTGTGTGTTATTATCTACTCACGCAGGTGTTACAGGTGTCTCACTCCACATGCTATTGCTATTGTATATAATTATTGTATTAACCAGGAGGAAAGGGAGAGAGGAAGGGAGAGAGGGAGGGAGAGAGGGAGGGAGAGAGGGAGGGAGACCTGGAGGTTACCTGGAGGTTATTCCGGGGATCAACGCCCCCGCGGCCCGGTCCATGACCAGGCCTTCCGATGGATCAAGGCCTGATCAACTAGGCTGTTACTGCTGGCCGCACGCAGTCCAACGTACGAGCCACAGCCCGGCTGATCCGGCACTGACTTTAGGTATCTGTCCAGCTCTCTCTTGAAGGCAGCCAGGGGTCTTGAAGGCAGCCAGGGGTCTTGAAGGCAGCCAGGGGTCTTGAAGGCAGCCAGGGGTCTTGAAGGCAGCCAGGGGTCTTGAAGGCAGCCAGGGGTCTTGAAGGCATCCAGGGGTCTTGAAGGCAGCCAGGGGTCTTGAAGGCAGCCAAGGGTCTTGAAGGCAGCCAGGGGTCTTGAAGGCAGCCAGGGGTCTTGAAGGCAGCCAAGGGTCTTGAAGGCAGCCAGGGGTCTTGAAGGCAGCCAGGGGTCTTGAAGGCAGCCAGGGGTCTTGAAGGCAACCAGGGGTCTTGAAGGCAGCCAGGGGTCTTGAAGGCAGCCAGGGGTCTTGAAGGCAGCCAGGGGTCTTGAAGGCAGCCAGGGGTCTTGAAGGCAGCCAGGGGTCTTGAAGGCAGCCAGGGGTCTTGAAGGCAGCCAGGGGTATTGAAGGCAGCCAGGGGTCTTGAAGGCAGCCAGGGGTCTTGAAGACAGCCAGGGGCTTATTGGCAATTCCCCTAATGCTTGATGGGAGGCTGTTGAACAGTCTTGGGCCCCGGACACTTATGGTGTTTTCCCTTAGTGTACCAATGGCGCCCCTACTTTTTATTGGGGGCATTTTGCATCGCCTGCCCAGTCTTTTACTTTCGTAGGGAGTGATTTCTGTGTGCAGATTTGGGACCATTCCTTCCAAGATTTTCCAAGTGTAGATTATGATATATCTCTCCCTCCTGCGTTCCAACGAGTACAAATCAAGTGCTTCCAAGCGTTCCCAGTAGTTAAGGTGCTTGACAGAACTTATACGTGCAGTAAAAGATCTCTGTACACTCTCTAGATCTGCGATTTCATCTGCTTTGAATAGAGATGTTAATGTACAGCAGTATTCCAGCCTAGAGAGAACAAGTGATTTGAAAAGGATCATCATTGGCTTGGCATCTCTCGTTTTGAAAGTTCTCATTATCCATCCTATCATTTTCTTTGCACGTGCGATCGTGGCACTGTTGTGATCCTTGAAAGTGAGATCCTCAGACATTACTACTCCCAGGTCCCTTACATTATTTTTCCGCTCTATTGTATGGCCGGAGTCAGTAGTATACTCTGTTCTAGCTATTATCTCCTCCAGTTTTCCATAACGGAGTAGTTGGAATTTGTCCTCATTGAACATCATATTGTTTACCGTTGCCCACTGGAAAACTTTGTTTATATCTTCTTGGAGGTTAACCGCGTCCTCAGCAGATGACAGCCTCATGCAGATCCTAGTATCATCCGCAAAGGATGATACGGTGCTGTGGTGTATATCTCTGTTTATGT
>NC_091386.1:6899665-7007165 GCF_038502225.1 Cherax quadricarinatus
GCCAAAAGGGCTATACAGCGCCGCAGGGTAGGGAAGGAAGCAAGAGTATTGGGCAGCAGAAGGGAGGAAGGATGATCAGTAGGTTACAGAAAACAGCGGGGCAGGGGATAATACGGGGGTAGAGGGTAGCAAGAGATTGAGGTAGAAAGGGCTGAAGGTATCAGAATTTGTGAAGTAAGTTGTTGTTGTCAAAAAGTCAATGAGAGAGTCCGGATGAAAGGTGGGTCCATCAGCGAGAAGGGAAGGTAAAGAGAGAGAAGCGGAGCGAAGACGACGACGGAGGTAAATTCTGCGTGCTCGTTGATAAAGTGAGCAGTCCAACAGAATGTGGCTGACTAATAATGGAGCTTGGCAATTCTCACAGAGAGGAGCAGGGCGCCTCTCTATAAGATATCCATGAGTAAGACGAGTATGGCCAATGCAAAGACGGGAGAGAGTAGTCTCCCAACCTCGACACTGGTGATAAGAAGACGGCCAGTAACCTATACTCGGTTTAATGGATTGAAGTTTGTTACCGAGCATAGTAGATAGTCCATAAATGGGATACCTCTATATGAAACTGGTAGGTCATATACTGCTGACCGCCCAGCAGTGTCTGCCTGTTCATTGCCCTGTACGTCAACATGACCAGGGACCCAACAAAAAACAATATCTTTATGCTTGGTAAAGATGCGGCGTAGCCAAAGTTGGATATGGGGGACTAAGGGGTGAGGTGTATCAAATTTCTGTATAGCCTGTAAAGCACTAAGGGAGTCTGAGACCACCACAAATGATGACACAGACATAGATGCAATACGGATAAGTGCTGCAAGGATGGCATGCAATTCAGCAGTAAAAATACTAGCTGAAGATAGTAAATGTCCTCGTACAATGCTGTCTGGAAACACTGCTGCGAATCCTACTCCGTCAGAAGACTTAGAGCCATCTGTGTACACAGCAATGGCATGAGAATGAGAGTGAAAGTGGTCAAGAAAAAGAGAGCGGGAAGCGACCGTAGACAGTTGGGCTTTCGAGCAAGGGAGGGAGAAAGAACAGACTCGAACAGCTGGAACTTCCCAGGGGGGTAGGGAAAAGTGAGATGGTACATGAACATAGAAAGGTGGTAATTGAAGAGAAGACGAGAGCGAATGAAGGCGAAGAGAGAAGGGATGGAGTAAACAGGGGCAGCGAACAAATAAAGAATGTCTACTAATATCAGTGATCATTCTATAAATGGAAGGATTGTGGAGATCATGAGAGCGTACATAGTAGCGAAGGCAATGGGCATCACGGCGATCGGATAAGGATGGAACGTTCGCTTCTGCATAGAGGCTCTCAACAGAGGAAGAGCGAAAAGCACTGAGGCATAAACGTAATCCTTGGTGATAAGATAAGATTTCGTTCGGATTTTTAACCCCGGAGGGTTAGCCACCCAGGATAACCCAAGAAAGTCAGTGCATCATCGAGGACTGTAACTTATTTCCATTGGGGTCCTTAATCTTGTCCCCCAGGATGTGACCCACACCAGTCGACTAACACCCAGGTACCTATTTGCTGCTAGGTGAACAGGACAATAGGTGTAAGGAAACGTGTCGGAATTTCCACCCGCCGGGAATCGAACCCGGGCCCTCTGTGTGTGAAGCGGGAGTTTTAGCCACCAGATCACCGGGTTAAGGCTAGAGAGAGTAGCAGGAGATGCTGCTGAATAGATCTGGTCACCATAATCAAGTTTCGATAAAATGAGGGTGGAATGTAGGCGAAGGAGGGTTCGACGATCAGCTCCCCATGAAAGATGAGCAAGGGTTTTAAGAATGTTCAGCCGGCTGTGACAAGTTGCCTTCAGAGAGGTAATGTGAGGTTTCCAGGATAACCTACGGTCAAAGAGGAGGCCCAGAAACTTGACTATCACGTTCAGGGATACAGGAGCCACAGTTTTACAAAGGATGATCGGAGATGACAGAGCGTCTAGTGAAAGTAATTTGGTGGGTTTTAGTGCTGGAAAATTTAAACCTATGTGTGGTGGCCCAATTGAAAACACGGTCGACCGCATGATGGAGAGAAACTGTAATGAGGTGACAGTCAGCGCCTGCACAGGCAATAGCAAAGTCATCAACATAGAGTGATGACCAAATATTTGATGGAAGACTAGAGGCCAAATCATTAATAGCAAGGAGAAAAAGTGTTGTGCTCGCTCAGAACACATCCCAGGGGGGACACATTCAGCTTGGATAAAGTCCGGGGAGAGCACATTATTAACCCGAACATGGAAATGTCTATCAGTTAAAAAGTTCTTAAGGAAGGATGGTAGATTGCCTCGGAGGCCTAAGGAGTGGGCTTGGGCCAAAATATTATACCTCCAAGATGTGTCATGTGCCTTCTCAAGGTCAAAAAATATGGCAATAACTGAGTGGTTATTCGCAAAGGCATTACGAGCATACATATCCAAGCGTAGTAAGGGGTCTATGGTAGACCGTCCCTTATGAAAGCCATATTGACGAGTGGAGAGACTGTTGTGTGTCTCTAAATACCACACTAAACGTCTATTTACCAGCCGTTCCATCACTTTTCAAACTGCACTGGTAAGAGCAATGGTACGATAGTGGGAGGCTTCGTGTCCCGTAGTGCCTGGTTTGCGGAAAGGGAGAACAATGGCAAATTTCCACGGCTGTGGAAGAACTACTTGTGACCAAATAAGATTGAAAAGGCGTAATAGGACTGCAAGGGCTGACTGATGTAAATGTTGTAGCATACGAATATGAATGTCGTCGGGCCCAGCTGCCGATGATCGGCAAGCTGAGACTCTTGCCTCCAGTTCTTGAAGTGTAAAAGGCACATTATACTGTTCTTCTCTGAGTGAAGAAAAGTCCAAGGGTGCTAACTCTCTGGCAGACTTTGAGGAAAGAAACGAGGGGCATAGATGGAGCCCCTGAGAAATACGGACCAGATGTTTGCTATATCAACACCGGCAACCCACAGAACAGGAGCCGGGGCAGGAGAATATTTACCACTCAGTTTTCGTACATTTTTAGAGACTGCACTCATAGAGGAAGCAGAGGTGATGGCGGAGACAATCTCACCAGCAAGTGCGTTTAGTGTCGTGGATGACACGGCGAGCGATCGCACGCTTCTGCTTAAAATCAATAAGTCTCTCAGTGGTTCTATTGTACCAGTACCTGCCCCATGCAGTGCGTTTCAAATGTACTGCATGAGCACAAGCAGGAGAACACCAAGGCACGCATTTCTGAGAATGCCTGCCCGAAGTTTGGGGCTCTGGTGGCCTGGTGGTTAACGCTCTCGCTTCACACGGTGAGGGTCTGGGTTCGATTCCCAGCCAGAGTAGAAACATTGGACGTGTTTCTTTCCACCTGTTGTCTATGTTCCCCATCAGTAAAATGGGTACCTGGGTGTTAGTCGACTGGTGTGGGTCGCATCCTGGGACACTGACCTAAGGAGGCCTGGTCACAGACCGGGCCGCGGGGGCGTTGACCCCCGGAACTCTCTCCAGATAAACTCCAGAAACTCTCTCCAGATATAGAATGAGAAGCTGCGGTTAAAACGGAGGACGAGAAGAGGTGTAAAAGCTCATCAATGGAGGATGAAGAAGGAACCTCACTAAAAACAGTTGTGAGCAAAGGTTCCAATTTGCCTGATCAAATTGCCAGCGTGGGATACGAAGAGGTGGTGAATATGAAGGGGAAGTAAGAATGATTGGGAAATGATCGCTGTCATGTAAATCCGGGAGAACAGACCAGGCAAAGTCTAATGCGGCGGAGGAAGAGCAGACTGAGAGATCGATGCAAGAGTGTGTGTGAGTCTGAGGATCAGAATGGGTGCGAGTACCTGTATTTAAAACATGGAGGGGGTGGGTGGCAAGAAAAGCCTCTAACTGAATGCCACGGGAATCACAGTGAGACCCCTCCCAGAGGAAATGATGGGCATTAAAATCTCCAAGTAACAGAATCGGTGGTGGTAATGACGAAACAAGAAAGGCAATATCCGGAATAGATAATGCCCGAGAAGGAGAGAGATATAAAGAACATAGTGTATACCACCTATGCAAGTGGATATGGGCTGCTGTGTAATGCAGCAAAGTACGAACAAATAGCTGATGGTACTGAATATCAGTGTGTAGAAGAAGGGCACTTTCATTAAAGGTCCCATCAGGAAAAGGATCTGAAGAATACAATAAATTATAGCCTGAGATGGGAGAGATAACAGCAGAGTGCAATTTTGGTTCCTGTAAGCAAACACCAACAGGGGAAAACTGGGAGAGTAACATCTGAAGCTCACCCCGATTACCCCTGAGGCCATGTATATTCCACTGTAAATAGGCCATGATTGGCAATGATAAAGATACTTGAAATCCGCAGGTAAGGGTTCCTACGGACTAGAGGGGTTAGAAAAGTCCACATGCGGAGGCAGCAGAAAACGTTCAAGCAGTGAAGGAATGGTGCGCTGTGAAGAAAGGAGTTGCACAGATGGAGGAGAGGAGAGAGAAGGAACAGAGAGTGGATCAGTGTCCATTGATGGTTTGGTCTCTGCAATATATTCAGAGACTGCTTCAAGTGTTTCGGAATTCAGAGACGTCATATGGGAGACAATATTGGAGATGGTAGGGGGAGGATGAGTAAAGATTGAAACTGTAATGGACTGTACCAAGGTAGGGAGGGGCGAAAGGGTGGAGGGAACTGGAGAAGCGTGGAAGGGGACAGAAGAGGCAGAAACCTGGGAGGTGGCAGAAGAGGAAGAAACTTGAGAGGGAACAGGGGAGGTAGGTATAGTATGAGGAGGGTGAACCTCTACACTTGTTACAGAGCCAATGAGAGGGGAAGAACCCGGTACAGAGACAGGGAAGGTAAAATGACGTGGAAGAAGGGAAGGAGGGGTTAAAGGACCTTTTTTTGACTTCTGAGAAGTAGAGGGACGATTGGGAGGTGTCGTACGAGGTCTCGTCGATACTGAGGCTTGTGAGGGAGAACACGAAGAAGCGAGAACAGACTGAGGAGTTGAAGTAGGGACGTCTGAGCCTAGGACAGCAAAAGAATTAGATACAGGAGTGACTATGGGAGAAGTAACCACAGAGGAGGCTGTAGAAGATGGGACCCCAGAAGTGGGGGGATATTTTGAAACATGGGAATAAGAAACACGAGGTAGTCTCTTTCCTGGAGACGGAGATGAGAAACTGCCATGGCATAAGGGAGACCTTCTGCTTCTTTGAGGTAACGGATTTCCCGCTCATTTAACTAGACTTGGCATCGGCGAGAGTATGAAGGGTGAGCCTCATGACAATTAAGGCAAGAGGGAGGTCGACTGCAAGATGTATTAGAATGGTCATCGGAACCACAGACTGGGCATTCAGCTATGGATCTGCAATATTTCACTGGATGGCCAAATCGCCAGCAATTTCTACACTGTTGCAGTGTAGGGATCACCTTTCGAACTTGTAACTGATGTCCTGCTACATAAACTGAGGATGGGAGTTCACAGCTGTCAAAAGTTAAACGAGCCACATTGCTAGGGTATCGTCTCCGCCCGCGGGCAGGAAGAACATAAGTGTCTACCTTGAGGATTGGGAGATCTTAGAGTTCCAGCTGTTCAAGAATGTCATTGCCACATGTCTGAAAATTCTGTTGAACTATGGTATGGGGCAGAATGATGGTACCACTACAAGAATTGAGGGAATGATGTTTTTCAATAGTGACAGGAACAGTATCTATATGGGAAAGAAGAGAAAGATCATGAGCTTGGGTAGCATTTTGTACAGTGATGATGCACGTACCGCTCTTAAGAGCATGAAAAGAAATATCTTTACCAGCATGGCATAGGAGTGCCTTGCCAATACTGTGGTTGGAAAGATAGGCGGTAGAGGAAGTCAGTCGTAAAGTGAAGAATTTAGTTCATTGTGCAGTCTGAAACTGAGCGTGGAAAGGGAGTGCAGGATGTGTCGATCTTTTCTGAGAAGAACGAGAAGGTGGAGAAGTATCATCAGCATTAGCAGGTAATTGTCGTTGGCGTTTAGGCGTGGGACCAGAGTTGGTCCGATGTGGAACGGGCCGGCGATTCAAAAATTGCCGCACCATAGATGGAGAGGCTGGAAGCATAGTCAAAGGAGAGCAGAGGTCAGATAAATCAAAGGAGTCAGTCGAGACCTCAGTACCTGAAGCGGGTGAGGAAACAGCACCGGCAAGAGGTACAGAGGCATGAGGAGTGTCTGAAGAGTGGTCCAAAGACGAGGCGGGGTCAGAATGGGGTGCGGTATCAAGAAGAGGCCCGGGGGTAGCAGGTTCATAGATTGGGTTCTCCATGGCTAGGTTACTTCTTTCTTTTTGTTTTTAAGAAAAAAAAAATAAAATAAAATAAAAATAAAAAAAGAATAAAAAAAAGGGGGGACCGGGGAGGGATGGTTCCTAGGAGGAATGAAAGGGCCAGAAATCTCCCTCCATGCCCAAGAGGGCCTCAGCACCGCAAGTAGCGTAGATGCAGCATGGAACCCGTGCCATACCCTACCCATCATGCCAGTGAACCAGCATTCTGGGATAGCAACCTCACATCTGCCGAGCTACTTCAGTGGACAAAAGAGAGGGTGGCCGGATATCTGCCACAAAGCATACCCCCTTCGGCCACCACCCCCGGAATCTGAAAGGTGGCTTCCAGAGATACACCCGTCGCCCGAAAGATACCCAAAGCCACTCTCCGGGATACCGGAGAGGGATCAGAACATCCCCATGCGGTCCAGATTCCACGGCAAACTACGCCACCGCCAAGAACCTCAATGGAATGGGATGGACTCTGGTACCCTTTCCCCTACCTAGGAACTAGCGCACCTGTGGGAAAAATCCCGAAGGCCAAAAAGAGGAAGGGCAAAAGGGAGGGGTGGGGAGGAGGAGGAGGAAAAGGAAAAGGGGAGGATGGGACAGGGAAGGGGGGATTGGGGGGTAATTAGGTTCGGTCTGAGGAAGGAGACCGACAGGTCTAATTCCTCAGACCAAGAGCCTCTTCACCACGCCAAGGAACCCCCCTTGAAGAGGAGATGGAAGAATAGCATAGTGCTCAGAACAAATGCCTGGGGGACACCTTCAGCTTGGACGAAGTCCGGGAGAGCACATTATTAACCCGAACACGGAAATGTCTTTCAGTTAAGAAGTGCTGAAGGAAAAATGGTAGATTACCTTCGAGGCCTAAAGAGTGGGCCTGGGTCAACATGTTATATACCCAAGTTGTGTCATATGCCTTCTTAAGATCAAAAAAGATGGCAAAACTGAGTGATTATTGGCAAAGGCATGACGAACATATTTTTTTTTTTATTTAAAACTCAGGTACAAAATATATGGGTACATAATCAATATGTAACAAGATACAGGCAGTGAACAATAATCAACTGTGACTACACAAATACGGAAGAAGCACATATATAATGACATCAGAACTATTACAATATAAAAATTAAATACAGAGACATCAAGTGTGAACAAAAGGGTCTCCTAACTATAAAACATAACACACAGGGCATCCTGTGGAAAGGTTTACATTCCAACTGTTGCAAATTACCCTTAAGCGATCCATGCCTGATTACAACATACTGAAATAAAGAAATACGATAATCTCTTCGTGTCTTAAAAAATTCTACCACAAAAAGAAAGTCTACCGACCTGATTTTATAAATCTTATAACCCCTTTTTCTCTTCATGACAATTGCAATATAATCTGATGACCGACCCCAATATTATATATGTGTAAGTACATATTTTACTATACATAAAAACAAATAAAAAATAACATTCCCAAAAAGTATACTCATAAGAGTATAATTACCTTACAATACCATGATAAATACCATCGAATCTGATGTCCTTCCTTAGATCATATATGTTTAAATACATATTTTACAATATATAAAAAATGACAAGATTACATACCGGAAAATAAAACTCAGAGTATAATTATCATCCTACATGGCTACCCACACCTGCGTTAATACTTTTCCTTTATGTAAAAAACTTACAGACTTATACTAAACATGTTCCTATAAAAAACCATTCGACTCAACTCCCGTACATCACCTTTATTATTAAATAAAAGTTTCCCCTTCGAAAATCCACCGTCGACCATTCCCAAACTCGCTATCACACCAAATTGTCTTACTTTAAATAATACCACTTACGGCTTATGTTACACATTACTAAATAATGTCAGTAAGGTCACAGGATCTAACAAAAACCAACATAGATATATAATAATTGTGTCACATGACACTGTGGCTGTCTTAATAAGTTGTTAATATACATATACAGTGGACCCCCGGTTAACGATATTTTTTCACTCCAGAAGTATGTTCAGGTGCCAGTACTGACCGAATTTGTTCCCATAAGGAATATTGTGAAGTAGATTAGTCCATTTCAGATCCCCAAACATACACTTACAAACGCACTTACATAAATACGCTTACATAATTGGTCGCATTCGGAGGTGATCGTTATGCGGGGGTCCACTGTATACACAAACATATATATGCATAGATAAATAATATATATATATATATATATTATAGGTAGTAGGTTGGTAGACAGCAACCGCCCAGGGAGGTACTACCGTCCTGCCAAGTGAGTGTAAAACGAAAGCCTGTAATTGTTTTACATGATGGTAGGATTGCTGGTGTCCTTTTTTCTGTCTCATGAACATGCAAGATTTCAGGTACGTCTTGCTACTTCTACTTACACTTAGGTCACACTACACATACATGTACAAGCACATATATACACACCCCTCTGGGTTTTCTTCTATTTTCTTTCTAGTTCTTATTCTTGTTTATTTCCTCTTATCTCCATGGGGAAGTGGAACAGAATTCTTCCTCCGTAAGCCATGCGTGTTGTAAGAGGCGACTAAAATGCCGGGAGCAAGGGGCTAGTAACCTCTTCTCCTGTATATATTACTAAATTTAAAAGGAGAAACTTCAGTTTTTTCTTTTGGGCCACCCCACCTCAGTGGGATACGGCTGGTACGTTGAAAGAAGAAGAAGAAGATATATATATATATAAATATATATATATATATATATATATATATATATATATATATATATATATATATATATATATATATATAATATAATATATATATATATAATATATATATAATATATATATATATATATATATATATATAATATATATATATAATATATATATAATATATATATATAATATATATATAATATATATATATAATATATATATAATATATATATATATATATATATATATATATATATATATATATATATATATATATATATATATATATATATATATATATATATATATATATAATCGTGTATGCACCTGGAGAAGAGAGGAATGCAGAGGAGAGAGAGAGATTTTGGGAGATGTTAAGTGAATGTATAGGAGCCTTTGAACCAAGTGAGAGAGTAATTGTGGTAGGGGACTTGAATGCTAAAGTAGGAGAAACTTTTAGAGAGGGTGTGGTAGGTAAGTTTGGGGTGCCAGGTGTAAATGATAATGGGAGCCCTTTGATTGAACTTTGTATAGAAAGGGGTTTAGTTATAGGTAATACATATTTTAAGAAAAAGAGGATAAATAAGTATACACGATATGATGTAGGGCGAAATGACAGTAGTTTGTTGGATTATGTATTGGTAGATAAAAGACTGTTGAGTAGACTTCAGGATGTACATGTTTATAGAGGGGCCACAGATATATCAGATCACTTTCTAGTTGTAGCTATACTGAGAGTAAAAGGTAGATGGGATACAAGGAGAATAGAAGCATCAGGGAAGAGAGAGGTGAAGGTTTATAAACTAAAAGAGGAGGCAGTTAGGGTAAGATATAAACAGCTATTGGAGGATAGATGGGCTAATGAGAGCATAGGCAATGGGGTCGAAGAGGTATGGGGTAGGTTTAAAAATGTAGTGTTAGAGTGTTCAGCAGAAGTTTGTGGTTACAGGAAAGTGGGTGCAGGAGGGAAGAGGAGCGATTGGTGGAATGATGATGTAAAGAGAGTAGTAAGGGAGAAAAAGTTAGCATATGAGAAGTTTTTACAAAGTAGAAGTGATGCAAGGAGGGAAGAGTATATGGAGAAAAAGAGAGAAGTTAAGAGAGTGGTGAAGCAATGTAAAAAGAGAGCAAATGAGAGAGTGGGTGAGATGTTATCAACAAATTTTGTTGAAAATAAGAAAAAGTTTTGGAGTGAGATTAACAAGTTAAGAAAGCCTAGAGAACAAATGGATTTGTCAGTTAAAAATAGGAGAGGAGAGTTATTAAATGGAGAGTTAGAGGTATTGGGAAGATGGAAGGAATATTTTGAGGAATTGTTAAATGTTGATGAAGATAGGGAAGCTGTGATTTCGTGTATAGGGCAAGGAGGAATAACATCTTGTAGGAGTGAGGAAGAGCCAGTTGTGAGTGTGGGGGAAGTTCGTGAGGCAGTAGGTAAAATGAAAGGGGGTAAGGCAGCCGGGATTGATGGGATAAAGATAGAAATGTTAAAAGCAGGTGGGGATATAGTTTTGGAGTGGTTGGTGCAATTATTTAATAAATGTATGGAAGAGGGTAAGGTACCTAGGGATTGGCAGAGAGCATGCATAGTTCCTTTGTATAAAGGCAAAGGGGATAAAAGAGAGTGCAAAAATTATAGGGGGATAAGTCTGTTGAGTGTACCTGGTAAAGTGTATGGTAGAGTTATAATTGAAAGAATTAAGAGTAAGACGGAGAATAGGATAGCAGATGAACAAGGAGGCTTTAGGAAAGGTAGGGGGTGTGTGGACCAGGTGTTTACAGTGAAACATATAAGTGAACAGTATTTAGATAAGGCTAAAGAGGTCTTTGTGGCATTTATGGATTTGGAAAAGGCGTATGACAGGGTGGATAGGGGGGCAATGTGGCAGATGTTGCAAGTGTATGGTGTAGGAGGTAGGTTACTGAAAGCAGTGAAGAGTTTTTACGAGGATAGTGAGGCTCAAGTTAGAGTATGTAGGAAAGAGGGAAATTTTTTCCCAGTAAAAGTAGGCCTTAGACAAGGATGTGTGATGTCACCGTGGTTGTTTAATATATTTATAGATGGGGTTGTAAGAGAAGTAAATGCGAGGGTTTTGGCAAGAGGCGTGGAGTTAAAAGATAAAGAATCACACACAAAGTGGGAGTTGTCACAGCTGCTCTTTGCTGATGACACTGTGCTCTTGGGAGATTCTGAAGAGAAGTTGCAGAGATTGGTGGATGAATTTGGTAGGGTGTGCAAAAGAAGAAAATTAAAGGTGAATACAGGAAAGAGTAAGGTTATGAGGATAACAAAAAGATTAGGTGATGAAAGATTGAATATCAGATTGGAGGGAGAGAGTATGGAGGAGGTGAACGTATTCAGATATTTGGGAGTGGACGTGTCAGCGGATGGGTCTATGAAAGATGAGGTGAATCATAGAATTGATGAGGGAAAAAGAGTGAGTGGTGCACTTAGGAGTCTGTGGAAACAAAGAACTTTGTCCTTGGAGGCAAAGAGGGGAATGTATGAGAGTATAGTTTTACCAACGCTCTTATATGGGTGTGAAGCGTGGGTGATGAATGTTGCAGCGAGGAGAAGGCTGGAGGCAGTGGAGATGTCATGTCTGAGGGCAATGTGTGGTGTGAATATAATGCAGAGAATTCGTAGTTTGGAAGTTAGGAGGAGGTGCGGGATTACCAAAACTGTTGTCCAGAGGGCTGAGGAAGGGTTGTTGAGGTGGTTCGGACATGTAGAGAGAATGGAGCGAAACAGAATGACTTCAAGAGTGTATCAGTCTGTAGTGGAAGGAAGGCGGGGTAGGGGTCGGCCTAGGAAGGGTTGGAGGGAGGGGGTAAAGGAGGTTTTGTGTGCGAGGGGCTTGGACTTCCAGCAGGCATGCGTGAGCGTGTTTGATAGGAGTGAATGGAGACAAATGGTTTTTAATACTTGACGTGCTGTTGGAGTGTGAGCAAAGTAACATTTATGAAGGGATTCAGGGAAACCGGCAGGCCGGACTTGAGTCCTGGAGATGGGAAGTACAGTGCCTGCACTCTGAAGGAGGGGTGTTAATGTTGCAGTTTAAAAACTGTAGTGTAAAGCACCCTTCTGGCAAGACAGTGATGGAGTGAATGATGGTGAAAGTTTTTCTTTTTCGGGCCACCCTGCCTTGGTGGGAATCGGCCGGTGTGATAATAAAAAAAAAAAATAATATATATAATACATATATAATATATAATATATATAATACATATATAATATATAATATATATATTCTTTCTTCTTTCTTTCAACACACCGGCCGTATCCCACCGAGGCGGGGTGGCCCAAAAGGAAAAACGAAAGTTTCTCCTTTTACATTTAGTAATATATACAGGAGAAGAGGTTACTAGCCCGTTGCTCCCGGCATTTTAGTTGCCTCTTACAACACGCATGGCTTACGGAGGAAGAATTCTGTTCCACTTCCCCATGGAGATAAGAGGAAATAAACAAGAATAAGAACTAGAAAGAAAATAGAAGAAAACCCAGAGGGGTGTGTATATATGTGCTTGTACATGTATGTGTAGTGTGACCTAAGTGTAAGTAGAAGTAGCAAGACGTACCTGAAATCTTGCATGTTCATGAGACAGAAAAAAGGACACCAGCAATCCTACCATCATGTAAAACAATTACAGGCTTTCGTTTTACACTCACTTGGCAGGACGGTAGTACCTCCCTGGGCGGTTGCTGTCTACCAACCTACTACCTATATATATATATATATAATATATATATATATATATATATATATATAATATATATATATATATATATATAATATATATATATATATATAATATATATATATATATATATATATATATATATATATATATATATATATATATATATATATATAATATATATATATATATATATATATATATATATATATATATATATATATATATATATATATATATATATATATATATATATATATATATATATATGTATATATATATATATATATATATATATATATATATATATATATGCACACACACACATACACAAATACATACACAGACACACCGTTTATCATGCTTAACACAATTGAAAATTTTTTTGATAACATGTTTTTTGTCCTTGTATATACTGTAAAATACACAAAATATGAACAGTATGTAAAACCGACATGAGCTCGAATTAGTTGGTGTAGCCAAACGCTCATAATACGTTGATTATCCCATCTTTAGTCGTGCTACTGCACAGGACACTTTACCTTAATAATTCTTTGTTAAGCACAACACTAGTGTTGCACTACAGTTGCAACACTGTAGTGTTGCACTACAGTTGCAACATACCTCTCAAAAACAACACCACGTCTGACATAACCTTCCAAACCATACAAACTCTCCAGATAACCTTACCTCATGCACTCACCCTCCAATACTTATATATCTCCGCTAAAAAGGAAAACTGTCCCTTAAACTATACTTAGTGTGGCACATTAACGAGTCCCTTTACTGTAATATTTCTGTATGAGTCCAGAAAATGCGTTCTCCACTGTTCCCCATAAATGAGTTTATTTCTACATACTGTATGATATATTCCTGCCGCAATCGCCCTAATTCTAATCTCCCACCTTTGTCCCTCAATCCCCAAGAAAAATACAAGAAATCTGCCACTATGTACATAAGAGCTCTTCTCACGTCTTCAGAGACCCCTCTTACTTCGAATGTTAGGGCTCTCAGAATCTCTACATTACCCCCGCCCATCAACCTGAAAACTCTTGCCAGCCACAACCGTACCTCCCCCAACTCTTTACAGAAATAAACTGCATGAAAAGCTGTTTCCGGTTCCTCACACTTTTCGCATGTCGCTTCCCTCACCAAACCCATTACACACAAGGCAGACTTTGAAGCTAAAATTCCCATTATAAATCTATAAACTAACTCCCTCACCCTCGGCATTAATCTAAGCTTCCAGAAATCATACCAAATCTTACTCCAATCATACAAGGGGTATACCAATACCCCTTGCATGGTTTCCGGTTTCCTACTCATCTCCACCAACCTTCCCACCTTAAGTTTTGCTGCCTCTCCGACGACTAACAATAACCTGAGCATAGTCTTGCATTCAATTAATTCCTTTCCTCCCCACCACTGTCGCACATCCTCCATCACTTTCCCAACTCTTACCCCTCTCACCCCCCCTCCTGCACAAACCTCTGTTTTGCATACATGGCCTTTACTCTCGGCCCCAGTGCCAAAAGTCCTACTCCTCCTCTTCGTACATTTGATATGACCACCTCTTTACTGAGCCATGCCCTCCCAAAACCCCACACATAACGGAGCGCCCTCCTCTGTATCTCATGTATCTCCTGCACCCGTAAAGGATACACCACAGCAACATTCCACACTTTACTATACACCAATGAATTTATTATAATCGCCCTTTGCAATAAAGTAACATCCCCCGCTCTTAGGCTCTGTATCCTTTTCACTACCTTCTCTCCTACCAACTCCGAGTTCACTCGACGAGCCTCCTGCTCATCAGCCATATATAGAACTCCACAAATTTTCAACCGTTCTGCCTCTTCCCATCCAAACTCCAACCCCATTCCACCCCCCACCCAAGCACCTATCTCTAATAATTTTGATTTAGCTCTGTTGATGCTCATTCCTGATGCCCTCCCAAAAACCTTCAAGACCCTCCCTAACATTCTCAATCCTTCTACACCAGTGATCAGTACAGTTGTATCGTGCACATATCCTACCACCACATTAAACCCCACCCTCTCCCCATGTAAAATCCCCTTTCCCTCAATCATTTCATAAAACGGGTGCTGTATGCATGCAAACAAAATTCAAGACGTAGGACACCCCTGCCTCAGACACCTCTCCATTTCCAAAATCCTGCCCAACCTACCATTAATTTGCACTTGTATCACCGCCCCAGAATACAGTATCTCAACCCACTTTACAACTCCCTCACCAAAACCCAGACGTCTCGAACTGGCCCCCAGAAACTCCCTATTCACACCGTCATATGCATTCTCCCAATCAATACCTAAAATTCCACCCCCATTGCAACCCTTCTCGCCTCCTCCCGTCCCTTATGTTTATAAAAACCTGCTATACCTGGTTTAGCTTTATTTTCCCACCATTCCAAGATACTCGTCTCCTCCTTCCTGGCACCCCACAAATTTTGCCACCATTCACCAAACTCCACACTCACCACCTCACTCCTCACTAGTCTCGCATTTAACTTCCAAAACCCTGATTGTATCTTAACCACATCCCCCCAATCCAGCTCAGCCAAAACTGCCCTATGGTCAGGAAACCCCATGTCCACTGTTCTTACTTCCCTCACACTAACTGACTCCGATGAATAGATTCTATCTAAACGCACTGAATAACCTCTTCTGACAAAGGTAAACTCTATTCTCCAGGCCCCCCTCCCCTCACATCCCTAACCCCCGCATCCTGCAAAACATTGCGTAATGCCCCTAACACACACCCCGCCCCCCTCGGCTCCACGTCCCCCCCCCCCTTATGACAGTTCCAATCTCCTCCAATTATAGTGACTAAACCCCGTAAATGATACAACAAAATGTCTCTTACAAAATCCTCTTTTATTCTGACTGTGCTCTCCGCTGGCATGTAAACCCCTATAAAACATACTCTCGTTTCACCCCACTCACCATCCACCCTCACCACCCTCCCCCCCTCCACCCACTTTATTATATGTAAGGAACTGTTTTCCTTCACAACCACAGCCAATTCTCCTTTTAACCTCATAGACCCACTCACATATAACTTATAACCTTTCAGTAATAATGCACAGCCGAGCTTATAATTATGTTCTTGTATAAAACATACATCTACATTATACCTCCTGAGGAACCATTCCATCCAGACTTTTCACTTCATTCCTCAATCCATTTACATTAATTTTGCTACCTTGAATTACTTTAATAGCGGCAGCTTTCCCTTCCGCCTTGGTAGATGCCCTACTATACTTTCCTGGTGAAGAGGTTCTCGTTTGGCAGCCTACCTGTTCAACCCCTCTACCCCCCCCTTGTCTTTAGAACTATTCATCCCTTCATTACTATGGAAAATTTTATAGGGGTGATTACCTTTATGTACCTCAACATTACATGCATAGAAGTAAACTCATTGGGAGACAACCATATTGTTTACCGTAGTCACCCCGTGTAGACATGTGAGAAAACTTAACCCCCCCTGGTCACGGCAAGTGGTTCCTTCGACCTCACAATCTTATCCATATCTATCCAAGACCAGTGTGGATTGGATAGCACCCACAAGTACGGTGCTACTAATTAATTGTGGACTGTATAGATTATATTAGTGTAACTGAATGAAGGAAGGGGGTAGGTAGGTCACACATGGATATATCCATCAAGGAAAAACACTTGTACATAATCTCACCACTTACCAGATATTCTCTGGTGGTCACTTGATGTAGCTGGATCACTCATAACCTATCCAATTACAACATACCTAACTAGCCAGCATCAGTCTGCTATAACTAGAAGGGTTACTTAACTGTGGGTGATTGATACTCCTTATTTCCTCCATTCACCATGTCATTTCGATGTCCTGCTACACCCACACGGTTCTTATTCCAGCAGGACAAGGTATCCGTTGGTTTGTCCCGGTTTAGAAGTTGTGACTCAATAAACTTCACTTTCCTCGTCACGGGAACAACGTGGTCTAGCGTGTTCACTCGGAGCAAGGCGACTTATTTCACTTCACGCATTCTCTTAACTTAGCGTTATTATCATTAATTACATTACAATTCACAAGACAATTTAATGTCTCAAAATTATTATACACATTAGAGATCACTCCATTAAGATCTGAGACCGATGAGTGATGATTAAACCAAGGGTAATTTTCCCCGGGACACAGTCCATGGCGATGCGCCAGTCACCCGGTCCTACCCTTATTCACTCGTTTTACCACTATTACGGTGGTCCCGTAAATCACGTTCCCTCACTCTCCACCAGGAACAGTTACGACACTTCCTATTATGAAATGAGGCCTATATTAATCCTTAGGCCGCCGTGAGCGCCAATATCCTGGTTCCATGCTTTCCCAGCCTCCTCACTACATTCAAAACACTGCCGCCTCCCCCATGCCCCGGGTCGACCTCTTCCCCCGCACATCCGCGCATACGCAAAGGGAACTCTCGGTTCTATCCTATTTTCAAATACATTTTTGACCCATATCGACACATTAAACACCTATTAGGCACTATAGCTTCAGAAAATTAAAATATTTTCCACAATTACCCTTCCCCTCTCTCCCCGTTTGGCTCACTGTTACGCGCCCCTACTTCACTCCATATACAAAAATAAAAGGCCTGGTTAAAATAAGTTCTGTAATAATATATCGCGAACCACTTTATTACTAGCTAGATAAAGCAGGTTCGACTATATATTATTATCGGGTACAGTATGAATCATCAAAAGTACTCTCATTGTATTATACTGTATTATATTATATTATTATTAGGTTAGGTATTACGAATGTGTAACCACTACTGTAGTGACCAATTGGTGGTTCTAGAATTGACGCCACGCGTCGCCTTCTGGCCGAGCTGAAGTCATACTATGAAGTAGTTGAGTGAGTCAGTCAGCTCCTAGCTCTGACTCGGTACGGGTCTTCAACCTAAAGCTTAAACTAAAACTTTATACCAAGTCTATTGTCTTGCCTTTGCCATTAGTTTCCTGAAGTCTGGTAATTCATGTCACTTATGAAAGATAACTATTTCGTTACCCCAGACCTTTCTAAAAGAGTTAAATGGTGAGATTAGAAGATTATTAATTGAAATTATTGTAACATACTCTGTTAATGAGAATTTGAACGTAAGATTGGGTTTCTTGCTGTATAGTATTTCATTTATAATTGCTTGTGGTTATTTTAATTCACTAACCAAATACCAATGAAGCTAAATGATTGGTAATAAAATAAAACTAACAAAAAAAATGGAGTTATTTGTGCCCCTATTGTTACGGTGAAGATTAAGTCGTAACACTCACTTCCTTTTTCCAAGACTTTACCCCTGATCTCTGTCCTGGAGTGAGAACGTCGTTCATCTCCGACGTTCCAGCCGATCGCTTACGCAAACTTCCGTCACCACACACTTCATCTCTCGTTCCCTCCCTATGTACTTCTGCCACAACTGTGTGCACAGTGCCATTAGTGCGCAAATTTTCCCCAACCACCAAATCATTATGTGATGTCACCGACATGTGTGTACTCCTTGCTTCCTCCAGACCACCCTCAACTTCACTTAGAAAGGAGTTTATAACCTCCAGCAATCCATCCTGTGGTCCTTCACACTCGTCATCACTCGTTCTCGTCGTCGCTGATGCAGTCTCTGTGTCAACCGGTAACGTTACACATTCGTTCATTGCCTCTTCTGCCTTATCAACTTCCTCACTCCAACGACAAGGTGTCATTTTGGGGAGTACCCCAGACTCCGACGCCTCTATACCTTGCTGCCGACTTATAGGCAATGGTATCGGATCCCTCCTTCCTGCTTTCGTATGGCATTGGGCTGCCATATGGTCATAAGACCCACACAATCTGCATGTCTTCCTCTGTCCTGAGTAATACACGTAGACCTGAGTCCTGAAGACGTCCAGTAGCACATACGATGGAATTGGCTGCCGTAAGGTCATTTTCAGTGTAAATGATCCCTCAGGCAACCCCTCATAAGGTCCATTTTTCCATAGTTACGAAAACTGCTACCACATCATGCTCTGTTGCCTCAAATGGTACATTCCTTACTTTTACCCACGTCATGTAACTCGACACATCATGGAGGTATACCTCCACTGCAGTGTTCACGGCCAGTCTTCTCTCTTGATATTTGTTAACGATGCTAGAGTAGAAGCCGGCCTCCTTAAACTCGATGAAGATCCTTGTAATTCCATTTATGGCTACTCCACACAATTCGTCATTTGGTATGCCATATACCTTGCCGATGATCGTAGGCAGGAGCACCTGCATCGCTGAACTTGTAAGCGTTCCACGAACCAATTCGACACACACCGTATTTACATGGCGACCATGTCTATCCACCATTTTGAATATTCAAAACAGGGAAAACTGCGCAGAAAGCCAGCCTAGACAGGAGTGTCTGCGCAGCAGGTCCACACGGCCCGAGAGCGATGCGAACAATGAACATACATATTGAAGTGAAGGGGTGAATAATAGAACGGCCCTTACGAAAGCCATATTGACTAATGGAGAGACTATTGTATCTCTAAATACTACATCAATCGTCTATTTACCAGACGTTCCATCACCTTGCACACAACACTGGTAAGAGCAATGGGACCATAGTGGGAGGCATCATGTTCCATAGTACCTGGTTTACGGAAAGGGAGAACAATGACAGATTTCCACAGCTTGGGAAGAACGGCTTGCTAACAAATAAAATTAATTAAACCATACCACGGGTGGGGTTTGAACCCGCGGTCAGAATCAAAACTCCAGACCGTCACATTAGCCACTGGGCTAACGCGGACAGTGGTGCCTATGCTAACCTTCCTATGGTGTAGAAATATACCTTGTTGGATGAATCTTGTTGAAGCTAGCTGGCCCAGTGGCTAACGCATCGGTCTGGAGTTTTGAGACTAACCACGAGTTCAAATCCCACCTGTGGTATGATTTGTTTGCAATTGTGTCATTACAATTTGTGAGTCAAGTAAAATTAAATAGGTATAATAGGAGAGCAAGGGCTGACTGATGTAAATGCTGGAGCATACGAATGTGAATGCCGTCAGGCCAAGCTATCTATGATCGACAAGTGGTGTGTGTTGACTCCAATTCCAGAAGTGTAAAAGCCACAATGCAAGACTCTTCTCTACTAATAGAAAAGTCTAAGGGCTCAAACTTTATGGCAGACTTTGAAGAAAGAAACGAGGGGCATAGCTGGAGCCCTTGAAAGATACGGACAAGACAAGTACCGATTTCAGTGGCAACGTCAAGAGGGTGTACGATAGCGACACCGGCAACCTGAAGAACAGAAGCCGTTTAGAGAGGGTATTTGCCACTCATTTTCTGTACTTTTTTCTAGACTGCGCTTATACACGAAGTTGAAGTGATGGTAGAAACAATCCCATTTAGCTTCATGGATGACACGGCGGGCGACTGCTGCAGTCTGCTTAAAATCAAGGAGGCGCTCTGTGGTTTTATTGTACCTATATCTGCCCCAGGAAGTGCACTTCAGACGTACTGCACAAGCACAGGCAGGAGACCACCAAGGCACGCACTTCTGAGAATGCCTGCCCGAGGTTTGGGGTACAGAATGTGAAGCTGCAGTTAAAACTGAGGTCGAGACAAGGCGTAACAGCTCATCAATGGAGAATGAAGAAGGATCCTCACGAATAACAGTTTGACGCTAGTAAAGGTCCCAAATTGAGAGATCAATCCAAAAGTGAGGGAGTACGAGGGTCAAAATGGGAGTACCCGTGTATTTAAAGCATGAAGGGATAGAGAAGTGAGAAAAGCCTCTAACTGAATGCACCAAGATGATAGAGGGAAATTGGGATGTTTCCATCTAGGTAATCACTTGCTCGGGTATTGGTGCCTGGAATTTTAAAGGCGAGACCAGATCTTATGGTTGAGAAGTCATTTATCATGTTAGCTGTATCAACAGGCTGGAGGTGCAGTTTGTTTGATTTAGTTAGAACAATATCTCTAGCTTTGTTCAGTTTATGGGTGTCTAGGATCTGAGTGTGTCTTCCAGGTCTGTTTTATATCTCCTCTCATTTCGGTGAATCTATTAGAATAGTAAGAGATAAGATAAGATAAGATTTCGTTCGGATTTTTAACCCCGGAGGGTTAGCCACCCAGGATAACCCAAGAAAGTCAGTGCGTCATCGAGGACTGTCTAACTTATTTCCATTGGGGTCCTTAATCTTGTCCCCCAGGATGCGACCCACACCAGTCGACTAACACCCAGGTACCTATTTGCTGCTAGGTGAACAGGACAACAGGTGTAAGGAAACGTGTCGAAATGTTTCCACCCGCCGGGAATCGAACCCGGCCCTCCATGTGTGAAGCGGGAGCTTTAGCCACCAGGCCACCGGGCCACCTACAGTTCCTTAGACTTTCTTACACTGGTGTTTGGTTGATGACCAGGTGGTCATCAACCAAATCTTTAAATGGGCCGCAGAAAACAATATGAAGTTCAACAATGAGAAATTTTAACTACTCGGACATAGAAAACGTGAGTATAAAACAAATTCCAATCATACAATAGAATGATTATGTCAGAGGATCTCATTCTCAAAGACCACAACATTGTATCAATCGTATCTGCTAGAAAAATGACAGGATGGATAATGAGAAACTTCAGGTCGTTTGTTCTGTATAGGTTGGAATGTTGCTGCACACTAACAGCACCTTTCAAGCCAGGTGAAATTGCTGACCTAGAAAATGTACAGATAACCTACATGGCATGCATAACTGTGATAAAATACCTTAATTACAGGGAATGCTTGAGGTTCCTTAACTTGTACTCCCTAGAATGCAGGTGAGAGAGATACATGATTATATACACTTGGAAAATTCTAGAGGGATTAGTACTAATCACTGCCTATGAAAGCAAAAGACTCGGCAGATGATGCAACATCCCCCCAATGAAAAGCAGGGGTGTCACTAGCATGATAAGAGACAACACAATAAGTGTCAGGGGCCCAAGACTGTTAAACTGCCTCCCAGCACACATAAGGGGGATAACCAATAGACTCCTGGCTGTCTTCAAGCAGACTGGAGTGGAGTGGAACCACAGTCGATGGCCTCCACTCCAAACCAACAGATACAGATACTAATGCCGGAAAAAATCCCCCCCCCAGTACCAACAATACCACCAGTCCGATAACATTCTTCTTTGCAAATATACAGGGTCTAAAGCCAGCAACAAACAACAAAATACCTTTCATCCGTGGACTGCTTGCAGAGGCAAAGGCAATGTTCGCGGCTTTCACTGAGACCCACATAAAGGATCACTTGGACAACGAAATATGGATCCCAGGTTACAACCTATACAGATGTGACAGAATGAACAGGCAAAGGGGGGGGGGTTGGTCTGTACATTGCAAAGTCACTTGTTTGCACAGAACTGCTAAATGCCTCAAATGATGTAGTGGAAGTTTTAGCAGTAAAGGTCGAGAACCAAAACCTAGTCATTGTGGTAGTCTACAAGCCTCCGGATGCAACATCCCAGCAATTCCAGGAACAGCTGTTAAAAATTGACCACTGTCTGGAAAACCTTCCAGCTCCTGCACCCAACATCTTGCTCCTGGGGGATTTCAACTTAAGGCACCTAAAATGGAGGAATATAGCAAATAATATTGTTGCAGTAATAACACCAGGAGGCAGCTCTGGTGAAAACTCGCACTCACGCGAGCTTTTAAATCTCTGCACAAAATTCAATTTAAACCAGCAAATAATAGAGCCTACTAGACTGGAGAATACACTAGACCTCATCTTCACTAACAATGATGATCTGATAAGAAATGTCACCATATCAAAAACAATATACTCAGATCACAACATAATTGAGGTTCAGTCATGTATGCGTGGAGCCCCAGACCGACATAATGAGATTAGTCACGAGGGAGCATTCACCAAATTCAACTTCAATAACAAAAACATAAAGTGGGACCAAGTAAACCAAGTCCTAACCGATATAAGCTGGGAAGATATACTAAGCAACACAGACCCCAACTTATGCCTAGAACAGATTAACTCGGTGGCACTCGATGTATGCACAAGGCTTATTCCTCTAAGAAAAAGGAGGAGTAGATCTAAAACAGAAAGAGACAGGCGCTCCCTTTACAGGCGACGGAAAAGAATAACAGAGCGGCTAAAAGAGGTCAATATATCTGAAATGCGTAGGGAGACACTGGTCAGAGAAATAGCAAGCATCGAACTTAAGCTAAAAGAATCCTTTAGGAATCAGGAATCGCGGGAAGAACTAAAAGCCATAAATGAAATCGAAAGAAACCCAAAGTATTTCTTCTCCTATGCCAAATCAAAATCGAGAACAACGTCCAGTATTGGGCCCCTACTTAAACAAGATGGGTCCTACACAGATGACAGCAAGGAAATGAGTGAGCTACTCAAGTCCCAATATGACTCAGTTTTTAGCAAGCCGCTAACCATACTGAGAGTCGAAGATCAAAATGAATTTTTTATGAGAGAGCCACAAAATTTGATTAACACAAGCCTATCCGATGTTATCCTGACGCCAAATGACTTCGAACAGGCGATAAATGACATGCCCTTGCACTCTGCCCCAGGGCCAGACTCATGGAACTCTGTGTTCATCAAGAACTGCAAGAAGCCCCTATCACGAGCCTTTTCCATCCTATGGAGAGGGAGCATGGACACGGGGGTCGTCCCACAGTTACTAAAAACAACAGACATAGCCCCACTCCACAAAGGGGGCAGTAAAGCAACAGCAAAGAACTACAGACCAATAGCACTAACATCCCATATCATAAAAATCTTTGAAAGGGTCCTAAGAAGCAAGATCACCACCCATCTAGAAACCCATCAGTTACACAACCCAGGGCAACATGGGTTTAGAACAGGTCGCTCCTGTCTCAACTATTGGATCACTACGACAAGGTCCTAAATGCACTAGAAGACAAAAAGAATGCAGATGTAATATATACAGACTTTGCAAAAGCCTTCGACAAGTGTGACCATGGCGTAATAGCGCACAAAATGCGTGCTAAAGGAATAACAGGAAAAGTCGGTCGATGGATCTATAATTTCCTCACTAACAGAACACAGAGAGTAGTCGTCAACAGAGTAAAGTCCGAGGCAGCTACGGTGAAAAGCTCTGTTCCACAAGGCACAGTACTCGCTCCCATCTTGTTCCTCATCCTCATACTTGACATAGACAAGGATGTCAGCCACAGCACCGTGTCTTCCTTTGCAGATGACACCCGAATCTGCATGACAGCGTCTTCCATTGCAGACACTGCAAAGCTCCAGGCGGACATCAACCAAATCTTTCAGTGGGCTGCAGAAAACAATATGAAGTTCAACGATGAGAAATTTCAATTACTCAGATATGGTAAACATGAGGAAATTAAATCTTCATCAGAGTACAAAACAAATTCTGGCCACAAAATAGAGCGAAACACCAACGTCAAAGACCTGGGAGTGATCATGTCGGAGGATCTCACCTTCAAGGACCATAACATTGTATCAATCGCATCTGCTAGAAAAATGACAGGATGGATAATGAGAACCTTCAAAACTAGGGAGGCCAAGCCCATGATGACACTCTTCAGGTCACTTGTTCTATCTAGGCTGGAATATTGCTGCACACTAACAGCACCTTTCAAGGCAGGTGAAATTGCCGACCTAGAAAATGTACAGAGAACTTTCACGGCGCGCATAACGGAGATAAAACACCTCAATTATTGGGAGCGCTTGAGGTTCCTAAACCTGTATTCCCTGGCACGCAGGAGGGAGAGATACATGATTATATACACCTGGAAAATCCTAGAGGGACTAGTACCGAACTTGCACACGATAATCACTCACTATGAAAGCAAAAGACTTGGCAGACGATGCACCATCCCCCCAATGAAAAGCAGGGGTGTCACTAGCACGTTAAGAGACCATACAATAAGTGTCAGGGGCCCGAGACTGTTCAACTGCCTCCCAGCACACATAAGGGGGATTACCAACAGACCCCTGGCAGTCTTCAAGCTGGCACTCGACAAGCACCTAAAGTCAGTTCCGGATCAGCTGGGCTGT
The DNA here is from genome assembly GCF_038502225.1 of Cherax quadricarinatus. Classification (NCBI taxonomy): domain Eukaryota; kingdom Metazoa; phylum Arthropoda; class Malacostraca; order Decapoda; family Parastacidae; genus Cherax; species Cherax quadricarinatus. The sequence continues at coordinate 6,924,442 of NC_091386.1, forward strand.
GGCTCGTACGTTGGTTTGCGTGCAGCCAGCAGCAACAGCCTGGTTGATCAGGCTCTGATCCACCAGGAGGCCTGGTCACAGACCGGGCCGCGGGGGCGTTGACCCCCGGAACTCTCTCCAGGTAAACTCCAGGCTCTGGACAAGCACCTAAAGTCAGTACCTGACCAGCTGGGCAGTGGTTCGTACATTGGGTTACGTGTAGCCAACAGTAACAGCCTGGTTGATCAGGCCCTGAGCCACCATAAGGCCTGGTCACAGACTGGGCCACGGGGGCAATGACCCCCAGAACCCTCTCCAGGTATACTAGCTTGGTGAGGACTGACGTAGTGAGTTTAATAAATTCAATGGTATTTCTTATCGATGGATCTTAGAATGCTGTTAGCAAGCCATGGGTAACTCAGTCGTTTATTAGTGATGTTTAGCTTTTATGGGACAATGCGAAATTGTCTTCCTACGGGGGCGTTGACCCCTGGAACTCTCTCCAGGTAATACCATCAGCAATAGAAAATTCTGTAGGCCAGTCAACCGAGCTTAGCTCTGCAGTGAAGTTACTTACTGAAGCCTCATCATGGAGTCGAAAAGAGAATTTACAATGTTTGTTAGGAGGAAGGTAAGGTAGTGGATAGTGTTGTCTGATTATTCCTAATTTAGGGGGAACTAGTATATTTGTCCATAAAAGGTCAATTATGGTTGCACGCATCTCAGTTAGCCTTACTGGTTTTGTTATACGATTTCGTTCGGATTTTTAACCCCAGAGGGTTAGCCACCCAGGATAACCCAAGAAAGTCAGTGCGTCATCGAGGACTAACTTATTTCCATTGGGGTCCTTAATCTTGTCCCCCAGGATGCGACCCACACCAGTCGACTAACACCCAGGTACCTATTTGCTGCTAGGTGAACAGGACAACAGGTGTAAGGAAACGTGTCGAAATGTTTCCACCCGCCGGGAATCTAACCCGGGCCCTCCGTGCGTGAAGCGGGAGCTTTAGCCACCAGGCCACCGGGCCACTGTAAAGATCACCGGGCCTTTAAAGGCCACCTGGAGTTTACCTGGAGAGGGTTTCGGGGGGTCAACGCCTCCGCCCCTGGTTAGTCATCTCTTAGGTCAAAGTTAATGTTGAAGTCTCCAGCTAGAAGCAGATGGCGCTTGTTTATTTGTTTACTAATGTTTCTAGTTTGTCACAAAGTCGGGATATTAGTATGAGGCATCCTGTACATGGCACGAATTGTTATAGGAGTCAATGTTTTTTTACAGAGAAATTTGCAAATATATATTCACCATATTCACCACTAACAAGTTGTGATACAACATGATAGATCGTTAAAATAATAAACAGTGAAACTACCTCCAATTTGTTCTGGCCTGCAGCTGTAAATTGCTGTGTATCCTGGTAGTGTGTAGATGTTTATTGTGTCTTGCTTAAGCAAGGTTTTAATAAGAAAAACACAGAAGTTTGTCTTTAATGAACCTAAGAGTGCCAGGAGGTCATCATAGTGTTTACTTAGGGATCTAATGTTGTAATTCAAAATTGTAATATTTCTGGCGTTTCTGTGGACAGTAATGGCTTCTGTTACCTTGAGTACACCTGGAGTGTGTTTCAGGGGTCGCAGCACCCGCTGCTTGGTCTGAGACCAGGCCTTGTGGTGGATCAGGGTCTAATGAACCAGGCTGTTACTGTGGCCGCATGCAAACTGACTTACGAACCACAACCCGGCTGTTGCTGTGTTGTAAAGACAGTTACTGCCAGATAAATGTTGATTGCGATGTAGGTTATGTAGATTTAGATCCTTGTCGATGTCAGTATTTAGGTTAACTGGTAAATATATAAATTATAATTAATTGAAGAAGGGTGATAAGAGGTAACAATAATATCTGTAATATACACATCTCAGTGTATATATCAAGTGTGTTGGATAAACCTCGAGTGCGTTCCATTAAACACAGAGGATAGAAGGGATAGGAAGAAGGAAAAGGTGAGTAAAGGAGAATGTTCATAGGAACAGGTGGAATTCAACACCTTTTCTTCGGGTACCTGAAGACCATAAGAGTGTTCTTAAAATGTGCTATGTCGACCATAGCTCTTAACTTCTCGGCCACTTTGTCTGTCACTAGACCCCGGGACAGCATTTCCTTCCTGATGTAGTCATTGGAGTGGCAGTTGACATGGCCATGTCCCGGTTGTCCCAGCACCGCCCACGACAACACCACACCTGGAACACAGGTCATTCTAGGTCAAGAAGACACCACTCAAACCTGCAATAGGTCAGTTTAGGTCAAGGGGAATACCCACAACACTTGCAGGTGTAGCAAAGGCAAGAAACCAACAACTAGGAAGACTCACCTACACACGCATGTTTAACGAGGTTGTCTAAAAAGTTCTTTTCTCCTGACTGAGGGATGTGTTCGCCCACCTCCAGGCTCATCACCCAGTCAAAAGGACCTCCGAGGTTGACGGGACTCGAAAGGTCCACGTATGCTATCTTCCCTCTGGTAAACTCATCAATGTTTGCCGCTCCGTCCCAACCTGGAGAGATAAAAGGTCGCAAAAGGAATAAAAAAAGACTTAATACCGTAACTGGAACAAGACACAAATACCCTGGACATTTTTGAAAAAGGTTTCAAGGTAGTCTTCTTACGGTTAATAGTCTAAGGCGGCAGGTAGTTTAAAAAGGCATTATGTTTACGAGGGAAATGGTATAAAATGTCCTTTCGTAGGACAAACACACACATGCAGTAAAATGCGATCCTTTGACAATGTTTCGCCCACATGGTAAGTTTTATTAAATCTCAAACAGATCTACCTGGGGAGAGGACGAGCCTATATTAGTGTGTGAAGATCAACCTCTATCAGGACGTTTCGCTCAAGACTGCACTTCTATCTAGTGTATAACTGATAAAAGACCTGTCTTGACCGGAACGTTGCAAGGAGGGTTCCTCTAGTTAAATATGTTTATTATGCACCCCATCATACCTATCCTGTGGGCGGTAGTCAAAGGATTACAGAGGTACATAATGGGTCCAGGGGCTGTACCCCAAAGTTCTGACGGCTGAACATGTTACAAAGGTAATGAATTATCTACACGTCTAAACATGATCACAATCGTGACCAAATTACAAAGAAATGAGCCATTCATACGTCCACACCCAGTCACAACTGTATTGAGTTATTAGTGCAAATAGTAACTGGGTCACACAGACACACAGAGGAGCTGTGAATCGACCCCTGCAACCATAAATAGGCGAGCACGCACATAGAACTCCACCCCTACAGAAACTTCCCCATAGTTCCTCGCCAGGTCTCCCGCTACCCCAACCCCAATGTTCTCCCTAGACCACAGATTTAGAAAAGAAATTGAAGGTTTGGTATACGACTGCAGATGGAATAAATAAATGTGAGGAGCGGCATGGAAGAATCAAGGAGACGTCCTCAGACATCATAGCACTCACAGAAACGAAACCCACCGGGATAACAGACTCAATCTTCCCACCTGCATATCAGATCCTGAGGAAAGATAGAGGGAGCAGATGGGAGTAGTTGCACTGCTCATTAAAAACCGATGGGGAGTTGAAGAAATGGAAGGAGTGGACAAAATTGGTGAAAGGGACTACATAGTAGGTACAATTCAGTCTAGGGAACATAAGGTAGTCACTGCAGTGATGTATAACCCGCCACAGAACTTCAGGAGCCCAAGAGAAGAATATGAAGAGAGCAATAGATCAATGGGATGGGAAAAGCCAAACTATAAAAGGGGGGGGACTACATAGGTATGAGGAACTTTCTGCAGGAGGTACAATCGGAAAGAGAACTGGTAGGAAAGTTAGTAAATGAAATGGACTATGTAACAACAAAATGCAAGGATACAGAGGAAAGGTTTGTTCCCAAGGGCAACAGAAATAATGGGAAGACCAGAACGAGCCCTTGGTTTACCCAAAGGTGTAGGGGGGCAAAAACTAAGTGCACTAGAGAATGGAAAAAGTACAGAAGACAAAGGACCCAGAAAAATAAAGATATTAGTTGAAGAGCCAGAAACGAGAATGGACAGATAAGGAGGGAGGCCCAGCGACAGTACGAAAACGATATAGCATCAAAAGTTAAGTCTCACCCAAAGCTGCTGTATAGCCACATCAGGAGGAAGACAACAGTCAAGGACCAAGTAATCAGGCTGAGGAAGGGAGGTGGGGAGTTCACAAACGACCAAGATGTATGTGAGGAGCTCAACATGAGATTTAAAGAAGTATTTACACTGGAGACAGAAAGGACTCTGGGAAGTCAGAACAGAGGGGGACACCAACAAGTGTTGGATGACATACACACAACTGAGGTGAAGAAGCTGCCCACCCAGTTCGGCCACCAGTCCCCCACCCAGTTCAGCCAACAGTCCCCCACCCAGTTCGGCCAACAGTCCCCCACCCAGTTCGGCCAACAGTCCCCCACCCAGTTCGGCCAACAGTCCCCCACCCAGTTCAGCCAACAGTCCCCCACCCACTTCGGCCAACAGTCCCCCACCCAGTTCGGCCAACAGTCCCCCACCCAGTTCGGTCAACTGTCCCCCACCCAGTTCGGCCAACAGTCACCCACCCAGTTCGGCCAACAGTCACCCACCCAGTTCGGCCAACAGTCCCCCACCCAGTTCGGCCAACAGTCCCCCACCCAGTTCGGCCAACAGTCCCCCACCCAGTTCGGCCAACAGTCCCCCACCCAGTTCTCGGCCAACAGTCCCCCACCCAGTTCGGCCAACAGTCCCCCACCGAGTTCGGCCAACAGTCCCCCACCCAGTTCGGCCACCAGGCTCCACTCACACCAGTCACCAGGCTCCACCCAGACCAGCCACCAGGCTCCACCCAGATCAGCCACCAGGCTCCACCCAGACCAGTCACCAGGCTCCACCCAGACCAGTCACCAGGATCCACTCACAACAGTCACCAGGCTCCATGTAGTGATACTGGTCCTGTGGGGAGCAGCAGCAGGATAATACTGCACCACCTCTTGGGGCCCTTAACAACAACAACAGTTTGGTGTGTGTCATGGGCGCCAACACATGGTGTGTGATTCTCTCCTATATCCATTTATCAGTGATGCAGATTACATGGTGAGTTTAAATATGTGGCCTGTAGTTATTATTAGATGTACTAGTCATTATATTTTGTTGTTGCAGAAGTACTATGAAGATTCTATGTTCAATAAAGCCTAGAGATAAGGCCTGTGTTTCTATCACAACAATTTATTGAACATAGAATCCTGGGCTACCTGGTGGTGATCCTGAGCTAGACTACATCACAACAAGGAGCGTTTACTGAAACCTGAGAGGCTAGACTGTGACCTCAGCTTATCAACGGCTGCTCAGGAATGGAAGCACTGGTTTAAGATTTTCGAAAACTTCTTGGGAGCCCTTCCTAAAGAAGATCTAGATAAACTAAGTCTGCTCATCAATTTTGTGTCACCTAAGATATACGAGGCTATTTCTGAGTGTAATACCTACGAAGATGCTATCAAAACCCTCAAGTCTCAGTATATTAAACCTACAAATGAAATCTTTGCACGCTATCGCCTTGCAACTCGCCGCCAGCAGATTGATGAATCCTTAGAGGAATACCTTCAAGCAGTGAAAATTTTAGGTAAGGACTGTCACTTCCAAGCAGTGACAGCTGCTCAGTATTGTGAAGAGTCCATCAGGGATGCTTTTATCAGTGACCTGCAATCACCAATAATAAGGCAGCGTTTATTGGAGAATAAAACTCTCGACTTAGCCGCTGCCTTGACCAGGCAAGAGCTCTAGATTCAGCCCAGAAGAATTCTGAAGTATACAGTACCACTCAGCCTTCTCGAGTGGTAAGTGCTGCAATTCCTGACCAAGACTCTTGCAATGAAGTTACTGTGGAACCTGCCTCAGTGACAGCAGCAGCAGGTACGGTGTTTCTCTCTTCTGGTTTTTCAAGACATCCACGTCCAAAGTGTTCTGCTCGTGAAGCAATGTGCCATAAATGCCACAAGAAAGGTCACTTTGCAAAAGTATGTCGTGCTAATGCATCAACAAGAGCTAGTGCCTCCACACATTCCAGTGATCATGCGACTCTAGCAACAGTGACTTCTGCGGCTACTCCAAATTCACTGTCAAAGGCAGTTGTGAAAGTATTCATCAAAGGAACAGAAGTAGATGGTCTTATTGATAGTGGCAGCTCAGAGAGTTTCATCAACCTTGACTTCGTTAAACGCCACTCCTTGACTGTACATCGCCCATCAGGTACCGTTTCCATGGCATCAACATCTCTCTCTATTCAGACCTTAGGGTTTTGTAAGGTAAATCTCAGAGTTAATGGAAAGGATTATCAAGATGTACATTTAGCTATTCTGCCACAACTGTGCTCTGATGTTATCCTTGGTCAGAACTTTCAGAAGCTGCATGATAGTGTCACCTTAACATATGGAGGTGAACTGCCTCCTCTTGTTGTCTGTGGACTTAGCACTTTAAGGGTAGACCCACCAAAGCTGTTTGCAAATCTTACCGCGGATTGCCATCCTATATCAGCTAAGTCACGCCGCTATTCTTATGAGGATCGGATGTTCATTGAGAAAGAAACTCAGAGGCTGCTGAAGGAGGGTATTATAGAACCGAGTGATTCCCCTTGGCGTGCACAGGTTGTTGTTGTTAAAGATGGTTATAGGAAACGGAGACTGGCTATCGATTACTCTGAGACAATCAACAAATTTACACTTCTTGATGGGTACCCTCTACCTCGAATTGACGATACAGTGAACAAAATTGCTCAGTACTATGTGTTTAGCACAATTGATCTACAGAGTGCCTATCATCAAGTCCCTATAAGGAATGAAGATAAACCATACACAGCGTTTCAGGCTAGTGATGGCCTGTATCAGTTTACCAGAGTCCCTTTTGGAGTCACCAATGGGGTAGCCTGCTTCCAACGAATTATGGATTCACTCATTCAGGAAGAGCAACTCATGGGAACTTACGCGTATTTAGATAATGTTACCATTTGTGGCAAGACCCAGGAGGAACATGATGCAAACCTTGATAAGTTTTTGGAAGCCGCCAAGAAGAAAAATATCAGTTACAATGAGGAAAAGTGCACTTTTTCAACTAAAAGGCTTAGCATCCTTGGTTATGTAGTGGAAGGAGGTTCAATATTCCCAGACTCTGAACGACTACGACCTCTACGGGAACTTCCAATGCCTCAAGACAAAAAGTCACTCCGAAGAACTCTTGGTCTCTTTGCTTATTACTCACAATGGATCTACAACTATTCAAGTAAAGTCCGCCCATTGAGTGCTACCACATTTCCTGTGACAAAGGAAGCAGAAGCCGCTTTCCATACTCTCAAACAGGACATTGAAAACTCAGTAGTTCAAGCCATTGATGAGTCCCTACCATTCGAAGTGGAAACGGATGCATCTGACATTGCCATTGCTGCAGTCTTATCTCAGGCAGGACGACCAGTAGCCTTCTTTTCGAGAACTTTTCAAGGATCAGAGAAATGTTATGCTGCTGTAGAAAAGGAAGCCCAGGCCATCATAGAAGCAGTTCGCCACTGGAGGTGTCATAGCGTGTCAGCGTGCCTCGTTGTGCTCCCGGTTTTTCTGGTGTTTTCACGGTCGCTCTTACGTGCTAGAACTTTAATTTGTGTCATCAATCCTATACGATACATCCCTCTAGCGCCTGGAACCAATCTTGGGCGGAAAACATTATATACTGAGTAAAAAAAAGGAGAATTAGTGTGCACTTCCTAGCAGAGTTTACTGCCAGAGGGGAATCATAGGCCTGTCCCGTGTGGAAAAATAATAATATTGAACTTTGTGTCAGAGGAAAGAAAGTCTCCCTGAAAGCATTGAGTATACATAGTGTATAGTGTATACTACAGTGGCTCCCTAGTATATTGATGATAAAGGCTAAAGTGTCATTTGAAAACAGGTGAATTTGTAAATGAAGTGATAAGCCTATAGAGGCAGGTGCCAGAAGTCGCCAGAAACTTACCACAGGTCAGCTGTTTTTAATAATCTTCCTGGCTTGCTAGTGTACTCGCATATAATCTAGTGATACCAGTGAATAGCAGAATACAGTGTTGTAGTAGCAACTAACCAGTATTATAATGGTACTTAGTGAAGTGGAGTGACTTTCATTAGTTTCTTTTTCTTGAAATACCAGACGTTACTGTGAATTTCATATAACCTGTAGTTACCAGCGGTTGCAATATACACAACGAGAAGCAATTATTACTACAGAAAAAGCGCCCTTCCTCCAAAATTTGCACCAGTCAACTATAGTGATAATATAGCATTTATTGTGGTGGAGACGGAAAAAAAAAATAGAGAAGCTAGATACAGCGATTGATAAACAAAGGTGGAGGCTCGACCGTTCGTCATTGTAGGAGTGCCAGCAGTCACCGGCTCTTCAACACGCAAGTTATACTTTTGTATCAATCAAATCACATATTACTCGGGTAGATAATTTCCAGTAGATCCTTCATGTGTTAGCTCAAATCACCGACCAGTATGGTTTAAATAAGTGACCCACTGATCAGATCAGATAGACTGGTCCGAACCCTTGACGGGTCCGAACCCTTGACTGGTCCGAACCCTGGACTGGTTTCAAACGGTTTCGTTGTGCACCACCTAGCAGGTTATTAATAGAATATTCAAGAGGTTGCTAGTAGAATTGCAGTAAATAAACCATTCAAATCATTATGAAGCTGTGTGTAGTCTGTGGTCAGTCAAACAAACGGGCTTCCACATGCATAAATTGTCATTTCTGTGGAAATTGGTGTCACGCCCCTTGTGCAGATATCCAAGAACTAGCTACAAGCAGTATTAAAACAGGGAAGTGTTTTTGGGTATGCCCAAATGAGATAAATCTGTGGACTAAAATCACAAGGGTATTAAAAGAGGTCAACATCAAAGCTGCTTTCATAGAAAACCTGGAAGCTTTCTACAACAGATGGGAACATAAAAAGTCCGGGCTGAATGGTACTGCCCTTGATACTGGCCATGTAGTCAGAAACTGTAAGGCTGGAGATGATGTCCTGGTAGTCAGTAAATGGGGGGCTGATAGTGCTGTCCTGGGAGACAGTAATGGTGAAGCTGGAGGTGCTGTCCTGGGAGACAGTAACGGTGAAGCTGGAGATGCTGTCCTGGGAGACAGTAATGGGGAAGCTGGAGATGCTGTCCTGGGAGACAGTAATGGTGAAGCTGGAGATTTTGTCCAGGTAGTCGGGAATTATACGCAGGAAGGAATACATATGAATGACCGCATAGGGGACAGGAGCCATAGTAGGGAAACAAGTGTAGTCAAAGATAAGATAAAACCAATATTGCAAACTAGAAATACCGCAGGAAATAGCAAACAAGAGGACTCCACTAGCAATAGTGAGGATATATTACCAAAAACAAATGGTGGGAGCTCCATTGTTGGTGCTAGGGAGGATAGAAGTAAGACAGGGAAACATGCACCAACAGGGAATACAGTCACAGAAACCCAAGGCAAACGGAAACCAAGCCTGTGCACATACTATGCACTCGGTATCTGCTGGCATGGGAAATCTGGAAAAACAGATGGGACGTGCAACTATGACCACCCTAGGAAATGCCATGCCCATATGACAACAGGAAAATGCAAACTCCCTTCCTGTAAGCTTTTTCACCCTGAACTGTGTACCTCTTCAGTACAGGAAAGACTGTGCTATAACTTAAATTGCCAGGCATACCATCTAAAGGGGACAAAAAGATACAAAACATCCAGGCCATGGGAAAACCTGGGTAGCCACAGCCACTCAAGAGGGAGAGGTTTTTTAGTGCCAGGAAGGAAAAAAAACTGGCAGGAAATGGCAGAAATCGTACACCAAATCCAGTCATTCCTGGAGTGGAACCACAGTCGATGGCCTCCACTCCAAACCAACAGATACAGATACTAATGCCGGAAAAAAAATCCCCCCCCCAGTACCAACAATACCACCAGTCCGATAACATTCTTCTTTGCAAATATACAGGGTCTAAAGCCAGCAACAAACAACAAAATACCTTTCATCCGTGGACTGCTTGCAGAGGCAAAGGCAATGTTCGCGGCTTTCACTGAGACCCACATAAAGGATCACTTGGACAATGAAATATGGATCCCAGGTTACAACCTATACAGATGTGACAGAGTGAACAGGCAAAAGGGGGGGGGGTTGGCCTGTACATTGCAGAGTCACTTGTTTGCACAGAACTGCTAAATGCCTCAAATGACGTAGTGGAAGTTTTAGCAGTAAAGGTCGAGAACCAAAACCTAGTCATTGTGATAGTCTACAAGCCTCCGGATGCAACATCCCAGCAATTCCAGGAACAGCTGTTAAAAATTGACCACTGTCTGGAAAACCTTCCAGCTCCTGCACCCAACATCTTGCTCCTGGGGGATTTCAACTTAAGGCACCTAAAATGGAGGAATATAGCAAATAATATTGTTGCAGTAATAACACCAGGAGGCAGCTCTGATGAAAACTCACACTCACGCGAGCTTTTAAATCTCTGCACAAAATTCAATTTAAACCAGCAAATAATAGAGCCTACTAGACTGGAGAATACACTAGACCTCATCTTCACTAACAATGATGATCTGATAAGAAATATCACCATATCAAAAACAATATACTCAGATCACAACATAATTGAGGTTCAGTCATGTATGCGCGGAGCCCCAGACCGACATAATGAGATTAGTCACGAGGGAGCATTCACCAAATTCAACTTCAATAACAAAAACATAAAGTGGGACCAAGTAAACCAAGTCCTAACCGATATAAGCTGGGAAGATATACTAAGCAACACAGACCCCAACTTATGCCTAGAACAGATTAACTCGGTAGCACTCGATGTATGCACAAGGCTTATTCCTCTAAGAAAAAGGAGGAGTAGATGTAAAACAGAAAGAGACAGGCGCTCCCTTTACAGGCGACGGAAAAGAATAACAGAGCGGCTAAAAGAGGTCAATATATCTGAAATGCGTAGGGAGACACTGGTCAGAGAAATAGCAAGCATCGAACTTAAGCTAAAAGAATCCTTTAGGAGTCAGGAATCGCGGGAAGAACTAAAAGCCATAAATGAAATCGAAAGAAACCCAAAGTATTTCTTCTCCTATGCCAAATCAAAATCGAGAACAACGTCCAGTATTGGGCCCCTACTTAAACAAGATGGGTCCTACACAGATGACAACAAGGAAATGAGTGAGCTACTCAAGTCCCAATATGACTCAGTTTTTAGCAAGCCGCTAACCAGACTGAGAGTCGAAGATCAAAATGAATTTTTTATGAGAGAGCCACAAAATTTGATTAACACAAGCCTATCCGATGTTATCCTGACGCCAAATGACTTCGAACAGGCGATAAATGACATGCCCATGCACTCTGCCCCAGGGCCAGACTCATGGAACTCTGTGTTCATCAAGAACTGCAAGAAGCCCCTATCACGAGCCTTTTCCATCCTATGGAGAGGGAGCATGGACACGGGGGTCGTCCCACAGTTACTAAAAACAACAGACATAGCCCCACTCCACAAAGGGGGCAGTAAAGCAACAGCAAAGAACTACAGACCAATAGCACTAACATCCCATATCATAAAAATCTTTGAAAGGGTCCTAAGAAGCAAGATCACCACGCATCTAGAAACCCATCAGTTACACAACCCAGGGCAACATGGGTTTAGAACAGGTCGCTCCTGTCTGTCTCAACTATTGGACCACTACGACAAGGTCCTAAATGCACTAGAAGACAAAAAGAATGCAGATGTAATATATACAGACTTTGCAAAAGCCTTCGACAAGTGTGACCATGGCGTAATAGCGCACAAAATGCGTGCTAAAGGAATAACAGGAAAAGTCGGTCGATGGATCTATAATTTCCTCACTAACAGAACACAGAGAGTAGTCGTCAACAGAGTAAAGTCCGAGGCAGCTACGGTGAAAAGCTCTGTTCCACAAGGCACAGTACTCGCTCCCATCTTGTTCCTCATCCTTATATCCGACATAGACAAGGATGTCAGCCACAGCACCGTGTCTTCCTTTGCAGATGACACCCGAATCTGCATGACAGTGTCTTCCATTGCAGACACTGCAAAGCTCCAGGCAGACATCAACCAAATCTTTCAGTGGGCTGCAGAAAACAATATGAAGTTCAACGATGAGAAATTTCAATTACTCAGATATGGTAAACATGAGGAAATTAAATCTTCATCAGAGTACAAAACAAATTCTGGCCACAAAATAGAGCGAAACACCAACGTCAAAGACCTGGGAGTGATCATGTCGGAGGATCTCACCTTCAAGGACCATAACATTGTATCAATCGCATCTGCTAGAAAAATGACAGGATGGATAATGAGAACCTTCAAAACTAGGGAGGCCAAGCCCATGATGACACTCTTCAGGTCACTTGTTCTATCTAGGCTGGAATATTGCTGCACACTAACAGCACCTTTCAAGGCAGGTGAAATTGCCGACCTAGAAAATGTACAGAGAACTTTCACGGCGCGCATAACGGAGATAAAACACCTCATTTATTGGGAGCGCTTGAGGTTCCTAAACCTGTATTCCCTGGAACGCAGGAGGGAGAGATACATGATTATATACACCTGGAAAATCCTAGAGGGACTAGTACCGAACTTGCACACGAAAATCACCCACTACGAAAGCAAAAGACTTGGCAGACGATGCACCATCCCCCCAATGAAAAGCAGGGGTGTCACTAGCACGTTAAGAGACCATACAATAAGTGTCAGGGGCCCGAGACTGTTCAACTGCCTCCCAGCACACATAAGGGGGATTACCAACAGACCCCTGGCAGTCTTCAAGCTGGCACTGGACAAGCACCTAAAGTCAGTTCCGGATCAGCCGGGCTGTGGCTCGTATGTTGGTTTGCGTGCAGCCAGCAGCAACAGCCTGGTTGATCAGGCTCTGATCCACCAGGAGGCCTGGTCTCAGACCGGGCCGCGGGGGCGTTGACCCCCGGAACTCTCTCCAGGTAAACTCCAGGTAAATTATTTAACTGGTAGACATTTCACCATAAGGACTGACCAACGGTCCGTGATGTATATGTTCGACAAGAAGCACAAAAGTAGGATAAAGAATGACAAGATATTACGCTGGAGGATGGAACTATCGTGTTATGACTTTGATATTCTGTACCGACCGGGTCAAGAGAACATCTCACCTGATGCATTCTCTAGGTCCCACTGTGGAGCAGCATGTCATGATTTGCAATCACTCTCAGCTCTCCACAAGGCTTTGTGTCACCCAGGAGTTACATGCCTGTACCATTTTGTCAAATCAAAGAACATGCCCTACTCAGTGGAAGATGTGCGACAAGTGATCAGAGCATGCAGAGTATGTGCAGAGTGCAAGCCAAACTTTCATCAGCCAGAGAAGACTCATCTCATAAAATCCACCCAGCCTTTCGAAAGATTGAATATAGATTTCAAAGGACCTCTCCCAAGCACAAATCAGAATAGGTATTTCCTTAACATAGTAGATGAATATTCAAGGTTTCCCTTTGTATTCCCCTGTGCAAATATGGCTGCTTCAACTGTTATTAGTTGTCTTTCACAGTTGTTCTCTATTTTTGGTATGCCAGCTTATATCCATTCAGACAGGGGATCCTCGTTCATGAGTAACGAACTTCAGGAGTTTTTGGCTAGCAAAGATATTGCCTGCAGCAGAACAACAAGCTACAACCCTCAAGGCAATGGTCAAGTGGAGCGGTTCAATGGTACTATATGGAAGGCAGTTACAATGACATTGAAGTCGCGCAATCTACCTGTTCAACACTGGCAAACTGTCCTACCTGATGCTCTTCACTCTATTAGATCACTGCTGTGCACAGCTACTAATGCAACCCCTCATGAAAGACTCCTCAACTATTCACGTCGTTCCTCTACGGGAGCCTCCGTGCCCACTTGGTTATGTCATCCTGGACCCGTTCTCCTGAAGAGTCACCGTAGGATGAACAAGACGGATCCTTTAGTGGAAGAGGTAGAGCTCCTGCAAGCTAATCCACATTACGCCCACATTCGCTACCAAAATGGTGAAGAGACTACAGTATCTACAAGACATTTAGCCCCAGTTGAAATCCCTATTAGTGTGGAATCTCAAGATACACCAATAGATGTGAAAGATGCTTCGCTTTCTCCTGGAAAGCCCCTTGAGACTACCCCTATGGAAATAGAGGATTCTGCTCCAGCAGTTAATCAAACCCCGCTGGAAAATATCGAACCTGGTGAAGAGGCTCAAGGGCTACGAAGGTCGGGACGTGTACGTCGCCCACCTAACAGTTTGGGAGATTACTGTCTCTGATATTTTAGAAGGGGGAGATTGTAGTGATACTGGTCCTGTGGGGAGCAGCAGCAGGATAATACTGCACCACCTCTTGGGGCCCTTAACAACAACAACAGTTTGGTGTGTGTCATGGGCGCCAACACATGGTGTGTGATTCTCTCCTACTATATCCATTTATCAGTGATGCAGATTACATGGCGAGTTTAAATATGTGGCCTGTAGTTATAACTTTTCTCTTGACATATGCAAGACATCACCATCCCTGTTGAAGCTGTTATTAGATGTACTAGTCATTATATTTTGTTGTTGCAGAAGTACTATGAAGATTCTATGTTCAATAAAGCCTAGAGATAAGGCCTGTGTTTCTATCACAACACTCCACTCACACCAGCCACCAGGCTCCACTCACACCAGTCACCAGGATCCACTCACACCAGTCACCAGGATCCACTCACACCAGTCACCAGGATCCACTCACACCAGTCACCAGGATCCACTCACACCAGTCACCAGGATCCACTCACACCAGCCACCAGGCTCCACTCACACCAGCCACCAGGCTCCACTCAGACCAGCCACCAGGCTCCACTCAGACCAGCCACCAGGCTCCACTCAGACCAGCCACCAGGCTCCACTCAGACCAGCCACCAGGCTCCACTCACACCAGTCACCAGGCTCCACTCACACCAGTCACCAGGCTCCACTCACACCAGTCACCAGGATCCATTCACACCAGTCACCAGGATCCACTCACAACAGTCACCAGGCTCCACTCACACAAGTCACCAGGCTCCACCCAGACCAGTCACCAGGCTCCAGTCACCAGGCTCCACTCACACCAGTCACCAGGCTCCATTAAGAATACTTTAATCCCTAAAATTTGGATTAAAAGCAAATCTCAAAATATATACACTGGGAGAGAGACTTCTTGGTATATATATCCGTGTTGCAATCTCATTATAATGTTTATACCGTTTGAAAGAATTGATTACCTGGTTAAATAAAGATCTCAGGGAGGGTTGGGTTAGGTTAGGTTAGGTTCGTCAGGAAACAGGACAAGTGTTTCCTGACGCGGGTCTTAGTCAGATGATGACCAGCAGCTGGAGCTTTCGGTCATCTGACCGATCCCTTCCACTGGCTTACCAGTGGGTCACACTTCTTCGGTGGGATACGACCGGTTTGTCGAAAGAAAATTTTATTTATATCAGAAAGGGAGAACTAAACCACCCGCACTTCGTAAAATAATGACCTGTTGTATATTAGCGGTATACACTACCGACAAGATCAAGAAATACACACATGTGCAACATCTGGGTTTCTTGTAGACATTTCGCCCATCAGTGGCTTTATCAATACAAGAACATAATTAGAATGTAGAACTGTATGCAAGAGACAAGGTAATCAGTCCCTCAGCACCGTAGTCTTCAACGATACGGTACTATGTACCCCAATCACCTCTTCTAGCTTTGTACCACACACTCATTTACCCTTACCTCACCTATGGTATTTGTGTATGGGGATCAACCACAGCAAATTATCTTAAGCCTTTAATAACCCAGTAAAAAGCTGAAGTGCGATTGATTAATAAGTACTGCATTAGACAACACCCGGTGGCCTGGTGGCTAAAGCTCCCGCTTCACACACGGAGGGCCCGGGTTCGATTCCCGGCGGGTGGAAACATTTCGACACGTTTCCTTACACCTGTTGTCCTGTTTACCTAGCAGCAAATAGGTACCTGGGTGTTAGTCGACTGGTGTGGGTCGCATCCTGGGGGACAAGATTAAGGACCACAATGGAAATAAGTTAGACAGTCCTCGATGACGCACTGACTTTCTTGGGTTATTCTGGGTGGCTAACACTCCGGGGTTAAAAATCCGAACGAAATCTTATATCTCCACACTTTTCAAGTCTTAACTTATTAAATATACAAAACATCCACACTTGTTATTGTGCCTACTACATACACAGAACACTATATTGTAGTGTAAATCCTCTTTTCAAACTCCTCCTTAATAATTATAACAGAGCACAACCATAATACGAGAGAGATCACTCTTCGATATCCTTCGTGTTCATCTCTATGCAAAAATGCTATGCATGTAAAAGGCCTGAAGATCCGGAATTCATTGCCAGAACACACTGAAGGACCACTGTCTGCAAATCAGTTTAAGGCCCAAAAAAGAAATCACCTCACCACCCAAAATTAACCAGACAAACCGTACCTAACTACTACCAGTTTCTCAAAAGTTACTCATATTCTGCTGATGAATACTCAACCACTTACTACTTCGAAATTAGGTTGTCTGTTCTTTTCATTGTTTTAAATATCAGTAGATTGTAATACAGTGCATCATAATGTAAATTGTTCCATTGTAATACCAAATTTCATTGTTCTAAACAGTACTAAACTGTAATATCATCACACTGTAAATTTTGATATATTACCAAAATCATGTAGCATCACCTGATATAATATTAAATACAGTGGACCCCCGCATAACGATTACCTCCGAATGCGACCAATTATGTAAGTGTATTTATGTAAGTGCGTTTGTACGTGTATGTTTGGGGGTCTGAAATGGACTAATCTACTTCACAATATTCCTTATGGGAACAAATTCGGTCAGTACTGGCACCTGAACATACTTCTGGAGTGAAAAAATATCGTTAACCGGGGGTCCACTGTACTCCTGTACTCACTAATTCATCTAATGACCATATGAACTATGTATTAAAAACTGAAATTGTTACTGCGTTACTGTTCTTAAGTTAATCTTTAAGTCTGGCCGAAATACTCGGCACACAGAGGGGCTTCTGGCATGTACACCAGACTATTATATTCCCCTGTACAACCACGTAATTTGTCAAAATAAAAGATCTAATCTAAAGCACAGGCAGGGAGATTGTCACTTATATACTGGCTACAGAGGAGGGAGGTGCAGCAGATGAAGGCATTTTGACTGGTTGGCAGGTACCTAGTTCAGCTATCAAAACTTTGGGGGCCCAGTCACTGGACCCATTACGTACCTCTGTAATCTGTAAATACCTTTGTAACTTGTCATGATTGTGACCAGACCTACCTGGAGTTCATTACATTTGTAAATTGTGAGTTCATTACCTTTGTAAATTGTGAGTTCATTACCTTTGTAAATTGTGAGTTCATTACCTTTGTAACTTGCTCAGCTATCAAAACTTTGGAGTCCAGTCCCTGGACCAATTATATACCTCTGTAATCTTTTGACTACCGCCCACAGGATGGGTATGGAGTGCATAATAAACATATTAAACTAACTGGCAGGACTGCCCAGTGGAAGTGGGTCATACCCGAGACAGGCCAGGAGTAGCAAAAAGATTTTGATGTCATCTGGATGGCACATTCAACATGTGTAATCCATAATGACCTGTAACCACCCCGTGAAATGATGAACTGTCTATATAGGTTTATGTAAAATAACCACAGGGAGAGTTGAATGATAGTTCCAAGCCTTTCGTGTTGCATTAGGAGCTTGCAGTGTTGCATAAATAAGAGCAGAACATCCAGGCAGATTCGTTCAGGGGAACGACTCTCTCCAGCATGATTACCCTGTGGTTATTTTGCATGTTCTATCGCTCGTTCACGATTATTGCATATATAGATTAATATTGTGTTACACTTGTTGGCCAGTTAGTAGCATAGACTACAAAATGCATCCGCCTTGTTCAGCTATCAAAACTCTGCGGTACAGTCCATGGACCCATTATGTACCTCTGTAATTTTGACTACCGTCCCCAGGGTGGGATTGGGGTGCATGATAAAGATATGAATCTGACAGAGTACAAGACTGGGGGTCCTTATCTCCCAGGTGGGTTTAACACCCCCTTGCCACACCTACCGTTCCATGATTTTATGACTTGTGAAGTTCCATTAAGCCCGGCCTCTTCCATTTTGTTGTGGTATTCTTTGTTGATATAATCGATATCTTCGGTGTTGGGGTGGACCAGTATGCCTTCTGTGTTACGCAGGAAGCATCTACCATAGTGACCCAGACCAGCACCGAGGTCAGCCACGGTAGAACTCCCGAAGAGTGTCTCCAGGGCAGCACACAGCTGCGCAAACACAGTTACTAATAACACGTAAGAAAACAGTCAAAGCTGACAGCTAGAAGGAAGTGCACACGAATGCTTACATTGAGGACACTTCACTAACGTTTATAATAACAGTAATAATTATTATTTCTTTTACAAGTACATGATATCACTTATACAGACCATAGCTGACATCCAGTGATGTCCTGGAAGACAGTGCTCGTGAGGTTACTAGTGTTGTCCTGGAGGGCAGTGAAGACAATGTTATTCAGTCCACAGAGGTTCAAAATCGATACAACTGAGGCATCATCAGGGGATGATGCCTCAGGGAACAGTGTCGACACACTACCAGCGAAACCTGGTGGAAACACTTATGTCCATACAGGGTGAAAGATAGGGAGGAAACAGGAAAAATAAATGCACCACCAGCAAATGCATCTACAATAAATTCTAGGAAACAGAATTACATGTTAACACAGTCTTGGGTATCTGCAGGCACGGTATATCTGGTAAAACAGGTGGGACATGCACCTTTGACCATCCCAAAAAATGCCGCACCCACATGACAACAGGAGTGCAACCTCCCCTCCTGTAACTTGTTCCACCCGAGAATGTGTCACTCATCAGTCCATGAAAGAAAATGCTACAATGCATTCTGCCAGGCACATCACCTAAAGGGGACTAGAAGACACAGACCAGCCAGACTATGGGAAACAAAAGAGGGGAGCCATAGCCTCTCCAGGGACAGATGTTTTTTGGAGCTAGGAGGGAAAAAATCCTACACCAACTGAAAACACTTCTGGAACAGAGGCACGGACATTGGCCTCTACCCCAGAACAACAGATATTAGAGCCAGCAAATAACCCCCCCTAAATTCCACCAATATAAAGACATTTGTCTTTGCAAACATACAGGGTCTAAAGCCGTCAAAAAACAACAAAATTCCTTATATCAAGGGACTGCTCACGGAGTCAACTGCAATGTTTGCAGCATTCACAGAGACCCACATAAAGGATCATCATCACAACGAAATATGGATCCCAGGTTATAACCTATTCCGATGTGACAGATTAAACAGGCAACAAGGGGGGGTTGGCCTGTATGACACAGTCGCTCATTTGCACAGAACTACTAAACACCTCATATGATGTAGTTGAAGTTTTGACGGTAAAGATTGAAAACCAAAACCTTGTCATTGTGGTAGTATACAAGCCTCCAGATGCAACTTCCCAGCAATTCCAGGAACAGCTTGAGAAAACTGACCACTGTCTGGAAAATCTTCCAACTCCTGCCCCAAACATCTTGCTACTGGGAGATTTCAACTTGAGACACCTAAAATGGAGGAGAATATCAAACAATGTTTTAGCAGAGATCACCCCGGGAGGCAGCTCAGATGAAAATTCACACTCACGAACTATTAAATCTCTGCACCAAATTCACCTTAAACCAACAAATATTAGAGCCTACAAGACTAGACAATACGCTGGACCTCATTTTCACTAACAACAATGATCTGATATATATATATATATAACCGTATCAAAGACAGTTCACTCAGATCACAACATAATAGAGGTACAGACATGTATGCACAGGGATCCGGACCAGCAAAATGTAAGCAGTCATGAAGGTCTCTTCACGAAATTCAATTTCAATAACAAAAACATACAATGTGATCAAGTAAACCATGTCCTAAATGAAACAAGCTGGGAAGATATCCTAAACAACACTGCTCAAAACATTTGCCTTGAAAAAATGAATTCTGTGGTTCTTGAGATCTGCTCGAGACACATTCCATTAAGAAAAAGAAAAAGAAGATGTAAACTAGAGAGAGACGTTCCCTATACAGACGAAGGCGAAGAGTCACAGAGCTGCTGAATGGGACCAATATATCGGAAATGCGAATGGAGGCACTAGACAATGAAATTGCAAATATCGAACTTAGGCTGAAGGAATCTTACAGGAGACAAGAATCACAGGAAGAACTAAAAGCCATAAAGAAAATTGAAAAAAAAGAAATACCTCTTTTCTTATGCCAAATCTAAGGGTAAAACAACATCCAGTATTGGGCCGCTGCTTAGGCGGGATGAAACACACACAGATGACAGCCAAGAAATGAGTGAGATACTAAAGTTCCAATATGACTCGGTGTTCAGCGAGCCGCTACCCAGACAAAGGGTCGACAATCCAAGTGAATTCTTTATGAACGAAGCTCAAAATTTGGACATCCCAAAAATCTCGGATATTATCCTAACTCCACAAGACTTTGAAGAGGCAATGACATGCCCAAGCACTCTGTCCCAGGCCCAGACTCATGGAATGCCATGTTCATCAAAAACTACAAGAAGCCCTTGTCATGCGACTTCAGTATTCTATGGAGAGGGAGCATGGACACAGGGGTCATCCCACACACACTATCAACAAAAAAACTTAGCCCCACTTTACAAAGGTGGCAGTAAAGCAATTGCAAAGAACTACAGACCGATAGCACTAACATCCCATATCATAAAAATCTTTTGAGAGGGTTCTAAGAAGCAAGATCGCCAACCACCTAGATACCCATCAGTTACACAACGCAGGGCAACACGGGTTTAGAGCAGGTTACTCCTGCCTGTCCCAGCTACTTGACCATTATGACAAGGTCCTGGATGCTGTAGAGGATAAACAAAATACAGATGTAGTATACACAGACTTTGCAAAAGCCATCGACAAGTGTGACCATGGTGTAATAGCACACAAAATGTGTGATAAAGGAATAACAGTTAAAGCTGGTAGATGGATCTATAACTTCCTGACAAATAGAACACAAAGAGTAATAGTAAACAGAGTAAAGTCTGAGGCAACCATGGTAAAAAGCTCTGTTCCACAAGGCACAATGCTCGCTCTCATTCTATTCCTCATCCTCATTTCTGAAAGAGATGTAAGCCATAGCTCCGTGTCTTCCTCTGCGGATGGCATCTGGATCACCATGGCAGTGACCTCCATCGAAGACACTGCGAGACTCCAAGCAGACATCAACCAAATCTTCGAATGGGCCACTCAAAACAATATGAAGCTCACTGAGGACAAAATTCAACTACTCAGATATGGGAAATTTGAGGAAATTAAAACTGTATCAGAGCGTAATAGTAATGTGAAGGACCTGGGAGTGATAATGTCAGAGGATCTCGCCTTCAAAGACCACAACAATGTATCTACCTCATCAGCTAGGTAAATGATAGAATGGATAATGAGAACCTTCAAAACTAGCAATGTCAAGCCCATGATTCTTTTCAAATCGCTTGTGCTCTCTAGGCTGGAATACTGCTGTACACTAACGGCCCCCTTCAAGGCTGGCGACATTGCAGATCTGGAGAATGTACAAATAACTTTCACGGCACACATAAGTACGATAAGGCACCTAAATTACTGGGAACGGTTGAAGGTCCTTGATCTGTATTCCCTGGAATGCAGGCGAGAGAGAGAGATGATAATACAGTGGACCCCCGGTTAACGAACTTTTTTCATTCCAGTAGTATGTTCAGGTGCCAGTACTGACCGAATTTTTTCCCATAAGGAAAATTGTGAAGTAGATTAGTCCATTTCAGACCCCCAAACATACACGTACAAACGCACTTACATAAATACACTTACATAATTGGTCGCATTTGGAGGTGATCGTTAAGCGGGGGTCCACTGTATATACTTGGAAGGTCCTGGAGGGATTGGTACCAAACCTGCACACGAAAATCAGGAGGAGATGCAACATTTCCTCGATGAAAAGCAGGGGCACCATGAATATATTCAGAGAGAACACAATAAGTGTCCGGGGACCAAGACTATTCAGCTGACTCCCAGCTTACATAAGGGAGATTACCAATAGACCCCTGGCTGTCTTCAAGAAGGCAGTGGACAGGCACCTGAAGTCTGTACCTGACCAACCAGGCTGTGATTCGTACGTCAGCTTGCATGCGGCCAGCAGTAACAGCCTGATTGATCAGACCCTGATCCACCATGAGGCCTGGTCTCAGACCTAGCCGCAGGGGGCGTTGAGCCCCAAAACCCTCTCCAGGTAAACTCCTTTAAGATTCCTTCAGCTTAAGTTTGATATTTGCAAATTCATTGACCAGTGCCTCCCTTCGTATTTCAGATATATTGGCCCCTCTCAGCAGCTCTGTGATTCTTCGCCTTCGACTGTATAGGGAGCATCTCTCTCTTTCTAGTTTACATCTTCTCTATCTTTTCTGTAATGGAATGCACCTTGAGCAGATCTAAAGAACCACAGAGTTCATTTTTTCTAGGCTAAGGTTCGGATCTGTCTTACTTAGGATATCTTCCCAGCTTGTTTCATTTAGGACATAGTTGACTTGTTCCCATTGTATGCTTTTGTTATTGAAGTTGAATTTTGTGAAGACACCTTCATGACTGATCACATTTTGCTGGTCAGGAGACCTGTGCATACATGTCTGTATCTTTATGTTGTGATCTGAGTGTATTGTCTTTGATACTGTTATATTACTTATCAGATCGTCGTTGTTAGTGAAGATGAGGTCCAGCGTATTGTCTAGTCTTGTAGGTCTAATATTTGCTGGTTTAATGTGACCTTGGTGCAGAGATTTAATAGCTCGTGTGTGTGTGTGAATTTTCGTCTGAGCTGCCTCCTGGGGTGATCTCTGCTACTACATTGTTTGCTATACTCCTCCATTTTAGGTGCTTCAAGTTGAAATCTCCCAGTAGCAAGATGTTTGGGGCAGGAGTTGGGAGATTTTCCAGACAGTGGTCAGTTTTCACAAGCTGCTCCTGGAATTGCTGGGAAGTTGCAACTGGAGGCTTGTATACTACCAGAATGACAAGGTTTTGGTTTTCAATCTTTACCGCCAAAACTTCAGCTACATCATTTGAGGAGTTTAGTAGTTCTGAGCAAATGAGCGACTCTGACATACAGGCCAACTCCCCCCCCCCATCCCTCCCTGTTGCCTGTTTAGTCTGTCACATCGGAATAGGTTATAACTTGGGATCAATATTTCGTTGTGATAATGATCCTTAATGTGGGTCTCTGTGAATGCTGCAAACATTGCATTCAACTCCGTGAGCAGCCCCTTGATGTAAGGAATTTCGTTGCTCATTGACATTTTTAGACCCTGTATGTTTGCAAAGACAAATGTCGTTGTGTGTGTTGTTCTGGAGTATAGGCCAATGACTGTGCCTCTGCTCCACAAGTGTTTTCAGTTGGTGTAGGATTTCTGTCACTTCTTGCCAGTCTTTTTTCCCTCCTGGCACTAGAAAACCACCTTCTCTGGAGAGGTTATGACTCCCCTTCTTTGTTCCCCATAGTCTGGCTGGTCTGTGTCTTCTTGTTCCCTTTAGATGATGTGTCTGGCAGTATACGTTGTAGCATTTTCTATAATAGACTGACGAGTGACATTTCGTGGTGAAAAGTTACAGAAAGGGGAACTGCACCCTCCTTTTGTCATGTGGGTGTGGCATAATTTGGGATGGTCAAAGATGCATGTCCCACCTGTTTTACCAGATATACCATGCCTGCAGATACCCAAGGCATGGAAATTGCATAGATTGGAATTTTGTTTGCTATAATTTTTTTTGTGTGGTTGCATTCTCTGCTGGTGCATTTTTTTTTGTTTACCCTCTACCTACCACACCTGTTTTTGCTGGTAATGTGTCAACACTATTCCCTGAGGCATCATCTCCTTTCGTTCCATCTCCAGCAATATCGCTATTTTGCACTTCTGTAAAATGAATAACGTTGTCCTTATCTGTTTCGTATGTGATAGTTACCTTGGGCCTTCATACATGGTAATCTTGTGCCTACATACATAGTTTAGTTGGACTATACATAGTTACCTAGGGCTATACAGAGTTACCTTGGCACTCCAGTAGTAGTTCCAACCAACAATGAGTTTATCCTTGTCTAGGCAGAACCCGCCAGACGGCAGCACCAAGTTGGCCTCACAGAAGAGTTTGTTCAGTAGCATCAGTGTCCTCTGGTGGCCCTCTTGCAGCTCTCTCTGTGGGAGTCCACAGTAAAGAAAACATTAGCACCAGTGAACCACAACCTGGACAAGCCATTTAAACATGTACCCTAAACCACACTAATATATCATTTAAGCATTGAAACTACAGCAGAATGAATCATTAAAATTCACATGTTGATGAGTGAGACACATACAATAATCATTTTGATTTCTGCGTGTACAAGTTATACAGACCATAGGTGACATCAGTGACATACTACTATATAGAATTGAGACACTTATGCAACACATGGGAATCTTTATTGAAGAAACGTTTCACCACACAGTGGCTTCATCAGTCCAATACAAAGTAGAAGTGGGTAAGGAGAGGAGAAGTTCGAGGTAATCAGTCCCTCAACCTGGAATCGATGTGTTCAGTCCATCAATCTTGTAGGAAAAGCAGCATAGGGCCAGAGAGGTGGCTTATATATTGCAGTCAGGTGAGGTGGTTCAAAGACTTCAACTCTTGCCCAACCTTTGGACGACGACCCACTTACACTAGTGGCAGGTCCCACTGTGATCCCGCCTCCTCCTGCTTCACCTCATCTGACTCCAGTATATAAGCCACCTCTCTGGCCCTATGCTGTATTTCTTAAAAGAGAGATGGACTGAACACATCGATTCCAGGCAGAGGGACTGATTACCTCAAACTTCTCCTCTCCTTACCCATTTCTACTTTGTGTTGGACTGATAAAGCCACTGTGTGGCGAAACGTTTCCTCAATAAAGATTCCCATGTGTTCCATAAGTGTCTCAATTCTTCAACTTGTCGGTTTTCTAAGCCATTCATCACATACTGCTATATAGAATGTCGCTTCTTATGCAGAGCATTTCCCGCAAATTACCGCCCACAGGATGGGTATGGGGTGACTTCCACCCCAGGATGGGTATGGGGTTACTACCACCCTCAGGATGAGTATGGTGTGACTACCACCCACAGAGTGGGTATGGGGTGACTACTGCTAACAGGATGAGTATGGGGTGACTACGACACACAGGATGGGTATTGGGTGACTACCACCCACAGGATGGGTGTGGGGTGACTACCACACACAGGATGGGTATGGGGTGACTACCGCCCACAGGATGAGTATGGGGTGACTACCACCCACAGGATGGGTACGATGGGGTGACTACCGCCCACAGGATGGGTATGGGGTGACTACCACCCACAGGATGGGTATGGGGTGACTATCGCCCACAGTATGGGTATGATGGGGTGGCTACCGCCCACACAATGGGTATGGGGTGACTACAACCCACAGGATGAGTATGGGGTGACTATCGCCCACAGTATGGGTATGATGGGGTGGCTACCGCCCACACAATGGGTATGGGGTGACTACCACCCACAGCATGGGTATGATGATGTGACTACCACCCACAGGATGGGTATGATGGGGTGACTACCACCCACAGGATGGGTATGGTGGGGTGACTACCACCCACAGGATGGGTATGATGAGGTGACTACCGCCCACAGGATCGGTATGATGGGGTGACTACCACCCACAGGATTGGTACGATGGGGTGACTACCACCCACAGGATGGGTACGAATGGGTGACTACCACCCACAGGATGGGTATGATGGGGTGACTACCACCCACAGGATGGGTACGATGGGGTGACTACCACCCACAGGATGGGTACGATGGGGTGACTACCACCCACAGGATGGGTACGATGGGGTGACTACCACCCACAGGATGGGTACGATGGGGTGACTACCACCCACAGGATGGGTACGATGGGGTGACTACCACCCACAGGATGGGTACGATGGGGTGACTACCACCCACAGGATGGGTACGATGGGGTGACTACCACCCACAGGATGGGTACGATGGGGTGACTACCACCCACAGGATGGGTACGATGGGGTGACTACCACCCACAGGATGGGTACGATGGGGTGACTACCACCCACAGGATGGGTACGATGGGGTGACTACCACCCACAGGATGGGTACGATGGGGTGACTACCACCCACAGGATGGGTACGATGGGGTGACTACCACCCACAGGATGGGTACGATGGGGTGACTACCACCCACAGGATGGGTGTGGGGTGACTACCACACACAGGATGGGTATGATGGGGTGACTGCCACCCACAGGATGGGTATGATGGGGTGTCTACCACCCACAGGATGGGTATGATGGTGTGTCTACCACCCACAGGATGGGTATGATGGGATGTCTACCACCACAGGATGGGTATGATGGGGTGATTACCACACACAGGATAGGTATGATGGGGTGACTACCACACACAGGATGGGTATGATGGGGTGACCACCCACTGGATGGGTATGATGGGGTGACTACCACCCACAGGATGGGCATGATGGGGTGACTACCACCCACAGGATGGGGATGATGGGGTGACTACCACCCACAGGATGGGGATGATGGGGTGACTACCACCCACAGGATGGGCATGATGGGGTGACTACCACCCACAGGATGGGTATGATGGGGTGACTACCACCCACAGGATGGGTATGATGGGGTGACTACCACCCACAGGATGGGTGTGGGGTGACTACCACACACAGGATGGGTATGATGGGGTGACTACCACCCACAGGATGGGTATGATGGGGTGACTACCACCCACAGGATGGGTATGATGGGGTGACTACCACCCACAGGATGGGTATGATGGGGTGACTACCACCCACAGGATGGGTATGATGGGGTGACTACCACCCACAGGATGGGTACGATGGGGTGACTACCACCCACAGGATGGGTATGGTGGGGTGACTACCACCACAGTATGGGTATGGTGGGGTGACTACCACCCACAGGATGGGTATGGTGAGGTGACTACCACCCACAGGATGGGTATGATGATGTGACTACCACCCACAGGATGGGTATGATGATGTGACTACCACCCACAGGATGGGTATGGTGGGGTGACTACCGCCCATAGGATGGGTATGGTGGGGTGACTACCACCCACAGGATGGGTATGGTGGGGTGACTACCACCCACAGGATGGGTATGGTGGGGTGACTACCACCCACAGGATGGGTATGGTGGGGTGACTACCACCCACAGGATGGGTATGATGATGTGACTACCACCCACAGGATGGGTATGGTGGGGTGACTACCGCCCACAGGATGGGTATGGTGGGGTGACTACCACCCACAGGATGGGTATGATGGGGAGACTACCGCCCACAGGATGGGTATGGTGGGGTGACTACTGCCCACAGGATGGGTATGGTGGGGTGACTACCGCCCATAGGATGGGTATGGTGGGGTGACTACCACCCACAGGATGGGTATGGTGAGGTGACTACCACCCACAGGATGGGTATGGTGGGGTGACTACCACCCACAGGATGGGTATGGTGAGGTGACTACCACCCACAGGATGGGTATGATGATGTGACTACCACCCACAGGATGGGTATGATGATGTGACTACCACCCACAGGATAGATATGGGGTGACTACCACCATCAGGATGGGTATGGGGTGACTACCACCATCAGGATGGGTATGGGGTGACTACCACCATCAGGATGGGTATGGCGTGATTACCACCCACAGGATGGGTATGATGGGGTGACTACCACCCACAGGATGGGTACGATGGGGTGACTACCACCCACAGGATGGGTATGGTGGGGTGACTACCACCACAGGATGGGTATGGTGGGGTGACTACCACGACAGGATGGGTATGGTGAGGTGACTACCACCCACAGGATGGGTATGGTGGGGTGACTACCGCCCATAGGATGGGTATGGTGGGGTGACTACCGCCCATAGGATGGGTATGATGGGGTGACTACCACCCACAGGATGGGTATGGTGGGGTGACTACCACCCACAGGATGGGTATGGTGGGGTGACTACCACCCACAGGATGGGTATGGTGGGGTGACTACCACCCACAGGATGGGTATGATGATGTGACTACCACCCACAGGATGGGTATTGTGGGGTGACTACCGCCCACAGGATGGGTATGGTGGGGTGACTACCACCCACAGGATGGGTATGATGGGGAGACTACCGCCCACAGGATGGGTATGGTGGGGTGACTACTGCCCACAGGATAAGTATGGTGGGGTGACTACCGCCCATAGGATTGGGTGACTACCGCCCACAGGATAGGTATGATGGGGTGACTACCACCCACAGGATGGGTATGATGATTTGACTACCACCCACAGGATGGGTATGATGGGGTGACTACCACCCACAGGATGGATATGGGGTGACTACCACCATCAGGATGGGTATGGGGTGACTACCACCATCAGGATGGGTATGGGGTGACTACCACCATCAGGATGGGTATGGCGTGATTACCACCCACAGGATAGGTATGATGGGGTGACTACCACCCACAGGATGGGTATGATGGGGTGACTACCACCCACAGGTGTAGACAGCCTGTACTGTCTGCACAGACAGCCCATGCTGTCTGCCAGCTTAGTTCATATTTCGCGCCATTCAAGTGTTGCCCTCTGTAGCTAGGCCTCTCAGTGGGCATGGCAGCCTGCCTGCCCTTGCCTCGCTCTCACTCTGGTGACACCCTTCAAGCAGTCAAGACAGTAGGCCTAGTAGCTCTCTCTCGTGGGATGGCCCTGCCCGGGCCATGGGCACAACACACAAGCCTGTGTACCCACCACGACTTAACAATAAAGTAAGAAGCCTCTGAAGACGTATCATTTACTCCACGCTACCAGAACGCCAAAACAAATGGGTTATAAATGATGGGAAGCGGTGGTCGCAGCAGTTGTTTGCCCAGAGAGAGGAAGGAAGGAATGAAGTCATCTTCACTTCGTCATCCCATGCAAGAAGCATCCGTCTCTCAGCGTGTTATCCTGATGTCGTGTCTGCACATTTGAGCATCCAGACTCAGGTATAAGCAGGATCCAGCCGAAATTTACCGAATTTCTTCGAGAATTGTAAGTGGTGTTCCAGTGACCCCATGCTACAGCGTCCCACGCTGTTTCTCAAGTCACGTGTTTAGCGTCACTTGTATGTTCTGCTGTTGTTCAGCTCAGTACAGCTGTTTCAGCAAGCCAGAGGTGAGTTTTGTGGAGATATCTGCATCCAGTGTGTTTCCCTGTGTTTGTGGGTGGGAGGAGGAGGAATGGCCAGATGCTCCCACGCCATACTCACCCACGCTCCTCGCCACCACACTACCATACACTCACCACTACTCACTCCCTCTGCTGTGTTTTCTGCTGTTTTCCGTGTGAATTCATTGCCAGAACTGTGTATCCGAGTGCCCGAGGCCACTCGAAGCTAAGTGGATCAGCATGTCACGTGGATCACGACGCCATGTGGGTGTGGGCGATGTCACGTGGATCTACCATGCCACGTGAGTTACCGAGCCAGATGTCCCAGGCCACATGCTGTGGTCTGCTGCCCGCATCACATTGACGTCACAGACGATGCTCCCCGACTTCATGACGTCACGATGTCTGCCTGACGTCACCTCGAGATGTCTGCTGACATCACAGTGCTACTGGCGTCACCTCGCGACATCACATGATGTCACATCGAGTGTTCTAGTAATTATTTCCGTATTGTCGAGAAGATTGAGAGAAGATATATGTCGTGCGTTAATTAATTCCTCTCCGTCAGTGTACCGCATGTACTGTGGATGTGTTTAAAGTTTGTGTGTGTCCAGTGAGGTCTGAGCCAGACCTGAGTAGCACCACTGTGCTAAGTCACCCGATGTGACCAGTGCGTTTGACAGTTATCAGACAGCCCTGAGCGTACGAGCCCCCTTGTACAGAAAGCTCTTGTGCTCGTCGCTCGTGATGTTCTGCAGAATCGTACCTGCTACGATTCCCATCGAGATTTGTTTCACTTCACCTCCAGACCTTCAGAGTGCAGTTATATGTAGAGAAACAAGTATGGGGATGCTTAGACTAACCTCTGCTATAACTCCAACTGCCAAGAGAATGACACTTGTCAAGCCGCAGTTAGCCCTGTCGGCAGGTGCTGTGTCAGCCTCGTGTCACAAGCTTCAGTGAGCAGCCTGCACAAAGATGATGTCACTGACTACTAGCTCTCTCACTGCAGTCTGGTGTATGATGTTACGACTCCCAGGTGTTTCGCCCAGTCGTCTCTGCCATGACTCGCGCCACAACTCGCTTCACGCTCGCCGGCAGTGACAGCCCAGCGACAGTACCAGTCGAGAAGTGTCCTCCTGAGTCGCTTGCCAAAAGTCCTGCCCAGTTGCGAGTTTTGTCGACGCCTCACTCGAGGGCACCAGCATGTCATGCCCCAGGTTGAGTGAAAACCTGCAGTGACTCCTACGATGAGTACTTCACCGTTCCAGAGGAGACCATACCCTGTTACGTCACAGCTCAGCCGCAGCGATGTCTCCTGTGTTGCAGTATCTGTCCAGACGCAGGAAGGCGTGTAGCGATGCCCTTTGACACACTCACCCTATGACCACGATGTTTAGCACACCCACATGTTTTTTTCTTCCCACCCTGTAGGAAGTTTTTTTTTTCTATGTCCATATGTATATATATGTTTTTATTTTGTGTTCTGTGCCCTGTTCCTACGAGAGAGAGACCGAGTTTCTTTTACCACCAGTATTGTCGCATCGGGACGAAGCGCGGTAGGTGGCCGAGCATATGTAGACAGCCTGTACTGTCTCCACAGACAGCCCATGCTGTCTGCCAGCTTAGTTCATATTTCGCGCCACTCAAGTGATGCCCTCTGTAGCTAGGCCTCTCGGTGGGCAAGGCAGCCTGCCTGCCCTTGCCTCGCACTCACTCACACAGCGGCATAGCAGGAAGACACAAGGTCTACACCTAGCTCTCTCTCTCGTGGGATGACCCTGCCCGGGCCATGGGCACAACACACAAGCCTGTGTACCCACCACAACTTAACAATAAAGAATCCTCCGAAGACGTGTATCAGGATGGGTATGGGGTGACTACCACCCACAGGATGGGTATAGAGTGACTACCACCCACAGGATGGGTATGGGGTGACTACCACCCACAGGATGGGTACTGGGTGACTACCACCCACAGGATGGGCATAGGGTGACTACCACCCACAGGATGGGTATGGGGTGACTACCACCCACAGGATGGGTATGATGGGGCGACTACCACCCACAGGATGGGTACTGGGTGACTACCACCCACAGGATGGGTATAGGGTGACTACCACCCACAGGATGGGTATGGGGTGACTACCACCCACAGGATGGGTCGGATGGGGTGACTACCACCCACAGGATGGGTATGGGGTGACTACCACCCAAAGGATGGGTATGATGGGGTGACTACCACCCACAGGATGGGTATGATGGGGCGACTACCACCCACAGGATGGGTACTGGGTGACACCACCCACAGGATGGGTATAGGGTGACTACCACCCACAGGATGGGTAGGATGGGGTAACTACCACCCACAGGATGGGTACTGGGTGACTACCACACACAGCATGGGTATGGGGTGACTACCACCCAAAGGATGGGTATGATGGGGTGACTACTGCCCACAGGATTGGTATGATGGGGTGACTACTGCCCACAGGATTGGTATGATGGGGTGACTACCGCCCACAGGATGGTTATGATGGGGTGACTACCACCCACAGGATGGGTATGATGGGATTACTACCACCCAAATGATGGGTATGATAGGGTGACTACCACCCACAGGATGGGTATGGTGGGGTGACTACGACCCACAGGATGGGTATGGTGGGGTGACTACCACCCACAGGATAGGTATGATGATGTGACTACCACCCACAGGATGGGTATGATGAGGTGACTACCACCCACAGGATGGGTATGATGGGGTGACTACCACCCACAGGATGGGTATGATGGGGTGACTACCACCCACAGGATGGGTATGATGAGGTGACTACCACCCACAGGATGGGTATGATGGGGTGACTACCACCCACAGGATGGGTATGATGGGGTGACTACCACCCACAGGATGGGTATGATGGGGTGCATAATTAACAAACTGTACAGTGGAACCTGCATAAAAGTGAATTTATAATTTCAAGTGAAGGCCACATGCAGGGCCATCATGCAGGGCCATCATGCAGGGCCATCATGCAGGGCCCTCAGGCCACAATTTCCTAGAAGAGCCACAGTGCTCTGTTACGTTCCCTACGTGTTCCTTCAGTGCTCTGTTACGTTCCCAATGTGTTCCTGCAGTGCTCAGTTACGTTCACTGTGCTCCTGCAGTGCTCTGTTACGTTCCTGTGTTCCTGCAGTGCTCTGTTACGTTCCCAATGTGTTCCTGCAGTGCTCTGTTACGTTCTGTGTGTTTCTGCAGTGCTGTTACGTTCCCTGTGTGTTCCTTCAGTGCTCTGTTACGTTCCCTATGTGTTCCTGCAGTGCTCTGTTACGTTCCCTGTGTGTTACTGCAGTGCATTGTTACGTTCCCTGAGGGTTCCTGTAGTGCTGTTACGTTCACTGTGTGCTCCTACAGTGCTCTGTTACGTTCCCTGTGTTCCTGCAGTGCTCTGTTACGTTCCCTGTGTTCCTGCAGTGCTCTGTTACGTTCCCTATGTGTTCCTGCAGTGCTGTTACGTTCCCTGTGTGTTCATTCAGTGCTCTGTTACGTTCCCTATGTGTTCCTGCAGTGCTCTGTTACGTTCCCTGTGTGTTCCTGCAGTGCTCTTTTACGTTCCCTGTGTTCCCGCAGTGCTCTGTTACGTTCCCTGTGCGTTCATGCAGTGCTCTGTTACGTTCTATGGGTGTTCCTGCAGTGCTCTGTTACGTTCCCTGTGTTCCTGCAGTGCTCTGTTACGTTCCCTATGTGTTCCGTCAGAGCTCTGTTACATTCCCTATGTCTTCCTTCAGTGCTCTGTTACGTTCCCTATGTGTTCCGTCAGAGCTCTGTTACGTTCCCTGTGTGTTCCTGCAGTGCTCTGTTACGTTCCCTGTGTGTTCCTGCAGTGCTCTGTTACGTTCCCTGTGTGTTCCTCCTGTGCTCTTACGTTCCCTATGTGTTCCTGCAGTGCTCTGTTACGTTCCCTATGTGCTCCTGCAGTGCACCGTTACGTTCCCTGTGTGTTACTGCAGTGCTCTGTTACGTTCCCTGTGTTCCCGCAGTGCTCTGTTACGTTCCCTGTGCGTTCCTGCAGTGCTCTGTTACGTTCTATGGGTGTTCCTGCAGTGCTATGTTACGTTCCTATGTGTTCCTGCAGTGCTCTGTTACGTTCCCTGTGTTCCCGCAGTGCTCTGTTACGTTCCCTATGCGTTCCTGCAGTTCTCTGTTACGTTCTATGGGTGTTCCTGCAGTGCTCTGTTACGTTCCCTATGTGTTCCGTCAGAGCTCTGTTACGTTCCCTATGTCTTCCTTCAGTGTTCTGTTACGTTCCCTGTGTGTTCCTGCAGTGCTCTGTTACGTTCCCTGTGTGTTCCTGCAGTGCTCTGTTACGTTCCCTGTGTGTTCCTGCTGTGCTCTGTTACGTTCCCTATGTGTTCCTGCAGTGCTCTGTTACGTTCCCTATGTGCTCCTGCAGTGCACCATTACGTTCCCTATGTGTTACTGCAGTGCTCTGTTACGTTCCCTGTGTGTTCTTGTAGTGCTGTGTTACGTTCCCAATGTGTTCCTGCAGTGCTCTGTTACGTTCACTATGCGTTCCTGCAGTGCTCTGTTACGTTCCCAATGTGTTCCTGCAGTGCTCTGTTACGTTCCCTATGTGTTCCTGCAGTGCTCTGTTACGTTCCCAATGTGTTCCTGCAGTGCTCTGTTACGTTCCGTATGTGTTCCTGCAGTTCTCTGTTATGTTCCGTCTGGGTCCCTGCAATGCCCTGCTACGTTCAGTATGTGTTCCTGCAGTGCCCTGTTACGTTCCCTATGTGTTCCTGCAGTGCTCTGTTAAGTTCCCTATGTGTTCCTGAACTGCTCTGTTACGTTCCTGTGTGTCCCTGCAGTGCCCTGTTGTCATGTAGGGGGGTAATGATTAGGGGAATATGGGGGTAAGCGGAGGGAGTCAGTAGGTAGGGGACAGGCGAGGTGGTAGGTAATGTGAGGTCACTGGTGAATACAACTTCACCTCTCATTACTCTACCCACCACTCCACACTACTCACCCTCTTACTACTTTAACTAAACATAAATAAATGGAGAAAATAACGGGGACAGTGAATATTACTATTCGACTCAAACACAGTTTATTATTAAGTCCTTGTACAATAATATATTTGGGAACAGGAGAACATTATTGTGGTTTAGATAAATGGGATGGTATGTATAAGCAGTGAGACAGGGAACACAATCAACTTGACGAGAATGAATATAACTTACAATATAGTACAGAGGACAGTTCACTACAGGAACTAAGCCACAGGTCCCAAGACCTACACAGCACGAGTACTGCGCCAAGCCAGTACTCTGCCCAATGCCTCCAACAGTCTCCTCCAGAGACTTCAGCAGCCTTCTCCCGAGCCCTGCTCCCCAGCAGCAGCTCCGCTCGAAGTCTCTGCTCAGGAGCTCTGCACCCCAGCAGCAGCTCCGCTCGAATCTCTGCTCAGGAGCTCTTCACCCCAGCAGCAGCTCCGCTGGAATCTCTGCTCAGGAGCTCTGCACCCCAGCAGCAGCTCCGCTCGAATCTAGTCTGCTCAACGAACGAACGAAAGTTCAGGTAAGATCCCAAATGGGATGAGCTGGGAAGACGGGACAGACGAAGAACAGTGCTGGAGAGGAGCGTTCTTAGTCGTAGAAATAGAGCCAGGGCTTAGCTAACCCAGCAGCGAGGCGATCGTGGGACAGATATTGAGAAGATAAATTCAGGCTCTTCTGTTGGGACTCCGGTGGGGTGAGCGGGAAGAGACATGCGACGTTTAGAGCTAGAGAGGAGTGTAGAACTGAGCCATGTCTTAACCCAAAGGGTAAGGCAAACGTGGATCAGAGAATGGTACCTGTCATAGAAGGTACCTCTCGGAGAACCCAAGGTTATTTGTAAATAGGGTTAGGAGCAGGATCATGCAAGGAGTAGAAAAGGTTGTGTTGGTTTGTGGGTCTGCGAATGTCTTCGTCAAGGAGAGAGGTCCAGTAGTCATGTCGTGTCACGAGTTTGTCAATCTGTCTGTCACTGAGCGTCTTCCAGTACAGATTCAGCGCAGGGATGTCTAACTGGGCATGTAGAGACTCGCATATGGCGAAGTCCTCCCATCTGACATCAAGCACCCAGCGCAGCGCCTTGTTCTGGACACGCTGCAGTTTAAGTAAGTTTGTTTTTGCTGCAAGAGAGAGGGCTAGAGGAGAGTAAGTTATCAGAGGACGTATAAGGGATTTGTAGAGGTGTAGTTTGGTGCGTTGAGAGGCATGTTTCAGCTTGTAGAGGCCCGCAAGGGCCTTACTAGCTATTGCATGCCTTGAGTGAATGTGTCCGTGTAAGCGTAGAAGGTAGTCAAGATTAACGCCAAGGACAGTGACAGATTGTGTCATGGGGATGTAAGTGCGGGTGTCAGCTGTTCTGAGCTCGACAGGTAATGGAGGATCACGTTTTCTGTAGTTAAAATATGTAATGCTGGATTTAGCTGCATTGGTTTTGATCCTCCATTTTTGTTCCCAGATGGCTATCATGTCGACCTCATTTTGTGTTTTGTGTGTGAGTGTATCTATATTGGCATGGGTGATAAGTTGTGTAATGTCGTCTGCATAGGCTAGTGTGATGGAGTTTTGGTATACAGGTGTTGGAATGTCGTTAGTGTATAAAATGTAGAGGGTAGGGGAGAGGACAGATCCCTGGGGTACTCCAGCATTTAGTGTGAAGTAGTCAGAGTAACAGCCTTGGAATTTGATTCTCATGGTACGGCCGTCTAGGAAGTTGCAGAGGAGTTTACGAGTAGTGAGAGGCAGCTTAAAGTTAGTGCAGAGTTTGTACTTGAGCCCTTGGTGCCAGACAGTGTCAAAAGCTTTTTCAACGTCTTTTGCAACCAGGGCTGTCCTGTTTCTTTGTTCTGTGTTTATGTGGATGTAGTTGAGAATGATGTTAATGGCATCTTGTGTGGATCTGTGTGTTTTGAAGCCAAACTGACCATCAGAAAGTAGAGAGTTGTGTTCCGGGTATCTGCGAAGGCGATGGTTGATGAGTTTTTCAAAGAGTTTACCTAAAGTTTCGAGGAGGCTGATAGGGCGATAATTTCTAGGATCAGAGTGGTCTTTTTTGGGTTTAGGAAGGAGGATAGCAGCAGCAGCTTTGAAGAGGGAAGGGAAGTATCCAGAGGCAAGGGAGGCATTGAGGAGGTTTGTGTAGGCAGTAATGATAGAGTCAGGAAGGTGTTTTAGGATAATATGGTTTAGGCCAGAGGCGCCAGGAGCCTTGGGAGGAAGGTGTCTGAGGAGAGTTTTAATGTCTGTGTTGGTGAAAGGAGTGTCGAGTTCTTGGGAGGAGGTAAGAGTCTAGATGAATGTGGCTATCTGGTGTTGTATCTTGTGTGTGTGCAGTGTTCCAATGTTCTATGTTCTGAATGTGTTGAATAACGTTAGGGTGAGTTCGGTGAGGGTGGAAGATGTTCTCCCAGATGTGTTTGAAGATGTTGGTAGCAGCCTGTGGGTCTGAGATGTGTGTGTTGTTGTGGGTGATGTGTTTGAATTTGTTGGTGGGAGTAGTGCCTCTTATTTTTTTGATAAAGTTCCAGAAGGCTTTAGTGTTTTTAATACGCTGTTTGTCAGCTTGTTGTATGAGTTGTGACCAGTGATTGTTGTGGTCTTGGTCTAGACTGTGTAGAATGTTGTTTCTAAGGTAAGTGAGATCTAATCGAACTTGATTAAATCTGTGTGTGTTGTAGAGGAAGCGGTTGTGGTAGCAGATAATTAGTCTTCTTGTTCTGAGTGACGGTTTGAAGGAATAACGAGTGGTGTGAGTTTTCTTTGGTATTGCGATGTTGGCTGCTTGTGTAATGGTGTCCTGGATGAGATCAAGTTGAGTATCGATGTCAGAGATAGGTTTGTTGTTGTAGTCATAGGTGAGGTTAATATTGTCTATGTGTTGTTTGAAAGCATCCCAGTCAGCGTTCTTGTAGGAGAAGGAAGGTGTGGTTGGAATGAGGATAGGGTTGGAGGAGATGTGCAAGATGACTGGGATGTGATCAGAGCCTGTAATAGGGCCAGGTGAGATGTAGTGTTGAAATAGAGAACTGGCTCGGTTTGCCAGAATGATGTCTGGTTTGCCTTGGCCCGCGTGATTGAAGAAGGTATTGAAGTCTGGGCCGAGATGAATTAGGTGTTTATGGTTAGTGAAGTTGAGTAATTGGTGACCAAGTTGGTTGTTACTGGTGTGATGAAAGGCGGTGTGTTTGGCATTCATGTCAGCTAGTAGGTATGTTGGTGTGTTGGTGTAGTTGAAGACTAAGGAAAGGTCATGTATGTTGAGAATAGTGTTTGGGCGAGCATAGGTGGTGAAAAAGATAAAGGGGCCAAGGTGGGTGTGTATTCTGACTGCAAGACAGTGTTGGTGAATAAAAGGGATTGGGAGAGATTCGTGTTTTATGTTGGATTTGACAAGGATGGCAACCCCATCGTGGGGATCATAGGGGGACTGTAGTGCAGTATAACCATAATGGCGGATACGTTGAGGGGCTTTGAGGCAGGTACTGTTTAGTAAAACAATATCTGGTCTCTCTGCTTCAAGGAGCTCGGCCAGTAGGTGTCTAATAGTAAAGTAAGAACGTACGTTGAACTGAATCACCTTAAACATGATTTAATGGTTTCGTCATAGCAAAGTTAATGTCGGAAGAGTTTGGATTAAAACCCGTGATAGTGGTGCCATCAGTGGATGTGTGTTTGTAGGTGTTACGGACCCGTTTCCTGGAGGGGGAGGAAGAGATGGATCTGTTTTTATGTTCTTTTGTATGTCTGTCAGAAGTTGGGGCAGGTTTGGATTTGAGTGGATTTTGTCTGGAGGAGGTGGAGTTGGACCTGGATGAAGTTTTGGTTGTGGTGGAGGAGTGGGCGAAGGTAGATGCAGAGGAAGTGGAAGCTTTGGTAGGGGATGAGGAAGTGGGTAAGGATGTGGGGGAGGGGTAGTCGTAGCAGCAGCAGTAGGGGTGTTGGTGGGAGGGGTAGAAGTAGTGAAGAGGGGTAGGGGGGAGGAGAGCTGGTGGGTGTAGGAAGTGGGGGGGTGGGAGAGAGGGAGGAGGTAGAGGTTGTAGGAGGCTTAGAAGAGAAGCAGGAAGGAGGGATAATTAAAGAGGGAAGATTGTTAGCAGACAAGATTAGGTTAAGGACATGTGAGTAGTCTGATTGGTAAGCTTGAGAGATTACCATCGCAGAGTGGGCAGCAGTGGCGAGTTGGCAGTTAGTTTTGTAGTCTAGTGTGGGTGTAGGTGTAGAAGGAGAGGTGATTGTAGTCTGTGTTGGTGTTTGAAGTGTGTAGAGTAGGAGGGGTAGACCAAGTGCGTGGGGTAACCCAGGCATTGGGGGTAGGGGTGGAAGGTATTGTAGGAGGGGGAGGTGCAGGGAAGGGGTTGGGGAGGGAGGTTGGCTTTCTCTGAGGGTGGAGAGAATGTCTTTTCTAGTAGGGCAGGAATTTGCAACTGCAGTGTGTGACCCACTGCAGTTAAAACATTTTAGGGGGAGGTTGCAAGTGTTCCAGAAGTGGCCAGTTGCTGAACATCTGGAGCAGGTTTGTGTGGAAGTGCATGAGATTTTGTCGTGGCCTAATTTGTAGCATTTCAGACATTGTGTGATGGGGTGAAAGTTTGGAGTGAAGAGAGAGTTTGGAGGAATGTGGATGGTCTTGGCAAGGATTCCTTGATTGAAGAGTGTAGAGGCGTCAGAAGGAGTTGAACAGCGTATTTTGAGGATGGTAGAGTTTTCAGGTCTATAAATATCATCAACAGAGACTTTGTTCTTAGTACTAATGTCTTTGATTAAGTCTTCTTTGTCTGTGTCATAGGCACTCAGGAGAGAATAGTCTACGTGTTTTGCGATCACTGTGCATTTGGCGCGGTGCTCAGGAGTCCAAATAATAGTGAAGCCAGCATTGAGAAGTTTTTGTCTGGTCTCGGTTGAGGTGTACGTTTCGTAAGAATGTCTGTCAAGAAGTAGTTTGAATCCAGAGTTGGTTTTAAAGACTTTATACTGAGGAGCGCCAGTGATCTGGTACAGTAAATTTCCAGGACAGATAGTGGCATGATCAGATTTAGAGTATTTGAGGTTAAGCGAGAAAGAATTGGGCTTGGAAGAGGTGGGGGCAGGGTAGGCCTTAGAAGCAGGAGTAGACAGAGTAGAGGCAGGTGTTGGCAGTAGAGGAGTGGTAAGGGGAAAGGAGGTGGAAGGCATTGCAGGCATCGTAAATTAGATGTGGGGGCCAATCCTGTGAAAAAAATTGGCTAGGCAAGTACGTGTGAAGTAGACACACGTACTTGCCTGGTTATAACTTGTAAGTTTCTTGTGGAGTCCGTCTCTGGAGGCACAGGACACTGAGGAGGTGAGCTGTAGCTTGATGGAGCACTGTGTGCCCTGAACTGGCTGTAAGGCGTGCAGACCACACGTACAGGCTGAGGCGTGGAGACTTCAGACAGCAACAGGAGTGCAGAGGGAGGCTTCCTGCCCTTGGGTAGGCAGCCACCGACGCACCAATCCTGATGGTGAAGACGAAGGTCCAGTAACCACCACTCGGTGAAGAGAACAACTCTGGCTGTGAGCGATGAGGAGAGCCAACACTAGCTGAATGTCGAGCAGACTTCACATACAGGCTGAGGCGTGGAGACTTCAGACAACGGCGAGGAGAGGCAACACTGGCTGTATAGCGTGTAGACTACACGTACAGTCTGGAGCGTGGAGGCTACAGA
Source organism: Cherax quadricarinatus (assembly GCF_038502225.1). Classification (NCBI taxonomy): domain Eukaryota; kingdom Metazoa; phylum Arthropoda; class Malacostraca; order Decapoda; family Parastacidae; genus Cherax; species Cherax quadricarinatus. The sequence continues at coordinate 6,964,624 of NC_091386.1, forward strand.
TAGCAACAGGAGTGCAGAGGGAGGCTTCCTGCCCTTGGGTAGGCAACCACCGACGCACCAATCCTGAAGGTGAAGACGAAGGTTTAGTAACCACCACTCTGAGGATAGTCACACTCAACACGGGGTAATTATAGAGGCGAGATCGTTCGTCGATGGAGCTGTGTGTCCAATGGTCTGCTCAGCTGTTCCTTGGGCTTATATCGTGGTCCAAGCACCCTCCACAACCACGTGTACGACCTGACGCCTAGGTCTGACGCCGTCAAGAACAAAAGACCTCAGACGTGGGCGTGGCTACAGACGTTTGCCAAGGCAAGGTGTGACTATATAATTGGTTAAATTAGGTCTCCCCAGAGACCTCACAAGCCCAGCTGAACTACATCACATCCCCCTTTCTTCCCCTGTTTAAAATATCTGAGAACTAGGACAATTTGTCCTAAGTTATTAGACTATTTTAATCCTAACCCCTTAAATCTATTACAATACAAAGACAAAATTATACATAATACAAAATTATTCAACTTCATATATTTCCCTCAACCTTCTCAACTCCCACAAGGCAGCATAATCAGTACACCTCGCAGTTGACCAGCATAATAGTTGCTCTCTGGCACAAAGCCTCCTTACCCGTCATTTCTCCTTAAACCTAAATATCGGGCTCCAGTGCCTTCCCTACTTCTACTAGAAATGCACTAGCCAATGCTAGTCACCCTCGCACGTTATCCATTGGGCCAAACCTCTCTAGGCTTCTATGGCGTGGAAAACTGCTCCAACGGGTTGCATTATTTCAAGTAACTGCAACTGGACCACTTCACGACCACCAAGGTCGCATTTTCGGCACACTTCACATGCACACTACAACATCTGAAAATCGAGACAGGGCAGGCATCGCAGCTAAGACCCTCCATTATCCTATGCCACTACTAGGATTCACTGGCCTCATAAAACAAGGTAGCCATAATCACTGGACCGTATTCAAGGTCACCTTATTTCACACAGGTAACACTAACACTTCTGGCAAGTCAAAGTAGGCTGGGGACATCTCACACTCTTAATTGTCTCTCATGGCTGGCAGGGCATCCCTGCATACCGGTCGTACAGGTTGACCAGCAAGGCAGGATACACCTCCATACCACCCTTGATAACAGGCTGGTCCCAGCAGCTGGAGTCCATCTCCGCGGCTCGCGCCCTTCCACATCTCTGAGGATGGCAGCGCCTTCATAGTAGATTCTCCTGTCCTGGCACACCAGCCAGGATCCCTCACACACCAGTGCAGCATCACCGCCATCTCCTCCTGAGCTAGGCAGCATCGCAGCATCACAGCACGGCCACAGCATAGCAGAAAGCATCACAGCACGGCCACAGCATAGACAGCATCACAGCACGGCCACAGCATAGCAGACAGCATCACAGCACAGCAGACAGCATCACAGCATAGCAGACAGCATCACAGCACAGCCACAGCATAGCAGACAGCATCACAGCAGCCGACATCAGCAGTGGCAGGCTATGGTCAGTTGCTCGAGGTGAGGTGAGGTCACTTCAGGTCATCAACAGCAGGTGCGGTCACCCATCCCTGGCAACTGCGGGTAACTGGCGGTCCGAGGGTGATAGTCACAGAGGTTGGGTGACTCAGACACCCACTACACTGGATGACAGACCAGGGCAGCAATACATCCACTGGGGCACATCAACTGAGTGACTGGGCACATCAGGTGGATAATAATCACAGGCATCTCTTCAGTGGGTGACAGTTGTGGGCAAGTCTTCCAAGGCGGGCTGGGTGACTTCCCATTCCTCTGTAAATATTCAATTTCGGCCAGAAATTGCTTCCCCCAAAAGTCTCACCCAAACACAGACATTCTCCACCATTTATAAAAAATTACGTTCCCTACGTGTTCCTGCAGTGCTCTGTTACGTTCCATGCGTGTCCCGGCAGAGCTGTTACGTTTCCTATGTGTTCCTGCAGTGCTGTTACGTTCCCTATGTGTCCAGGCAGTGCTCTGTTACGTTCCCTATGTGTTCCTACACTGCTCTGTTACGTTCCCTATGTGTCCCTGTAGTGCTCTCTTACGTTCCCTGTGTGTTCCTGCAGTGCCCTGTTACGTTCCATATGTGTTCCTGCAGTGCCCTGTTACGTTCCGTCTGTCACTGCAATGCCCTGTTACGTTCCGTATGTGTTCCTGCAGTGCCCTGTTACGTTCAGTATGTGTTCCTGCAGTGCTCTGTTACGTTCCCTATGTGTTCCTGCAGCACCCTGTTACGTTCCGTATGTGTCCCTGCAGTGCCCTGTTACGTTCTGTATGTGTCCCTGCAGTGCCTTGTTACGTTCCGTATGTGTCCTTGCAGTGCCCTGTTACGTTCCGTCTGTGTCCATGCAGTGCCCTGTTACGTTTCGTATGTGTTCCTACAGTGCCCTGTTACGTTCCGTATGTGTCCCTGCAGTGCCCTGTTACGTTCCGTACGTGTCCTTGTAGTGCTCTGTTACGTTCCGTACGTGTACCTGCAGTGCCCTGTTACATTCCGTCTGAGTCCCTGCAGTGCCCTGTTACGTTTCCTGTGTGTCCCTGCAATGCTCTGTTACGTTCCCTATATGTTCCTGCAGTGCTCTGTTACGTTCCCTGTGTGTCCCTGCAATGCTCTGTTACGTTCCCTATATGTTTCTGCAGTGCTCCGTTACGTTCCGTATGTGTTCTTGCAGTGCTCTGTTACGTTCCCTATGTGTCCCTGCAATGCTCTGTTACGTTCCCTATGTGTCCCTGCTGTGCTCTGTTACGTTCCCTGTGTTCCTGCAGTGCCGTGTTACGTTCCGTATGTGTCCCTGCAGTGCCCTGTTACGTTCCGTATGTGTCCCTGCAGTGACCTGTTACGTTCCGTACGTGTCCCTGCAGTGCCCTGTTACGTTCCGTATGTGTTCCTGCAGTGCCCTGTTACGTTCCGTATGTGTCCCTGCATTGTCCTGTTACGTTCCTCGTGTGTTCCTGCAGTGACCTGTTACGTTCTCTACGTGTCCCTGCAATGCCCTGTTACGTTCCGTATGTGTTCCTGCAGTGCCTTGTTACGTTCCATACGTGTCCCTGCAGTGCCCTGTTACGTTCCGTATGTGTCCCTGCAGTGCCCTGTTACGTTCCGTATGTGTTCCTGCAGTGCCCTGTTACGTTCCCTCTGTGTCCCTGCAGTGGCCTGTTACGTTCCGTCTGTGTCCCTGCAGTGTCCTGTTACGTTCCTTCTGTGTCCCTGCAATGCCCTGTTACTTTCCGTACGTGTCCCTGCAGTGCCCTGTTGCGTTCCGTATGTGTCCCTGCAGTGCCCTGTTACGTTCCATATGTGTTCCTGCAGTGCCCTGTTACGTTCCTTCCTTTTCCCTGCAGTGCCCTGTTAGGTTCCGTACGTGCCCCTGCAGTACCCTGTTACGTTCCGTGTGTGTCCCTGCAGTGCCCTGTTACGTTCCGTACGTGTCCCTGCAGTGCCCTGTTACGTTCCATACGTGTCCCTGCAGTGCTCTGTTACGTTCCGTACGTGTCCCTGCAGTGCTCTGTTACGTTCCGTCTGTGTCCCTCCAGAGCTCTTACGTTCCGTCTGGGACCATTTATACCTATACTCTCCAGCTGAGAATTTATTTAGGCTCGGGTACATAAAAACTATTATCGTAGAGTGTAAATTACCCACCAGGATAACCCAAAAAAAGTCTGACAATGGAAGGGAGGGGGAAACCTTAATATTATAAGATGGGAGAGAGGTGGAATTGAGAGATCTGAGGGAAAAGGCCTTTAATGTAACACATTTAACTATCCAAGGTTTTCTTAATGGCTGTCTTGTCAAGGTACTGACCTTGAATGATAAATCCGCATACGAAGATATTCCCCCAAAATATTTTTCGACTTGTCTTCGATGATTTAGTAATCATAAAATAGGAGAAAATAGAACACATCAGCTTCAGACAATAGAATTTGCACGATGTCAAAGTGACTTAATTACTTTAAGATCTGGTAGACAACTTACCATTTGTCTGGCAAAAGTTTGTTGACTGTGATCGTTCCAGACGTTAGTGTCATTACTGTTGTGAGGCTGACTGGAAGGAGCAGCCTGGAAGAACACCACCACGACGAAGATCATTACCAACAGTAGGAATGTAGTGAAGGGCGTTGCCTTGATGGTTGATGCCTTGAGAACCATGATCTGCCTGCTGTAAGGGAACAATAAGAGAACAAGTCAGTGACAGACCATCAGGTATTAACATGATCTGCCTGCTGGAGGGGGACAATAAGAGAACAAGTCAGTGACAGACCATCAGATATTAACATGATCTGCCTGCTGGAGGGGGACAATAAGAGAACAAGTCAGTGACAGACCATCAGATATTAACATGATCTGCCTGCTGGAGGGGGACAATAAGAGAACAAGTCAGTGACAGACCATCAGATATTAACATGATCTGCCTGCTGGAGGGGGACAATAAGAGAACAAGTCAGTGACAGACCATCAGATATTAACATGATCTGCCTGCAGGAGGGGGACAATAAGAGAACAAGCCAGTGACAGACCATCAGATATTAACATGATCTGCCTGCTGGAGGGGGACAATAAGAGAACAAGCCAGTGACAGACCATCAGATATTAACATGATCTGCCTGCTGGAAGGGGACAATAAGAGAACAAGTCAGTGACAGACCATCAGATATTAACATGATCTGCCTGCTGGAGGGGGACAATAAGAGAACAAGTCAGTGACAGACCATCAGATATTAACATGATCTGCCTGCTGGAGGGGGACAACAAGAGAACAAGTCAGTGACAGACCATCAGATATTAACATGATCTGCCTGCTGGAGGGGGACAATAAGAGAACAAGTCAGTGACAGACCATCAGATATTAACATGATCTGCCTGCTGGAAGGGAACAATAAGAGAACAAGTCAGTGACAGACCATCAGATATTAACATGATCTGCCTGCTGGAGGGGGACAATAAGAGAACAAGTCAGTGACAGACCATCAGATATTAACATGATCTGCCTGTTGGAGGAGGACAATAAGAGAACAAGTCAGTGACAGACCATCAGATATTAACATGATCTGCCTGCTGGAGGGGGACAATAAGAGAACAAGTCAGTGACAGACCATCAGATATTAACATGATCTGCCTGCTGGAGGGGGACAACAAGAGAACAAGTCAGTGACAGACCATCAGAAATTAACATGATCTGCCTGCTGGAGGGGGACAATAAGAGAACAAGTCAGTGACAGACCATCAGATATTAACATGATCTGCCTGCTGGAGGAGGACAATAAGAGAACAAGTCAGTGACAGACCATCAGATATTAACATGATCTGCCTGCTGGAGGGGGACAATAAGAGAACAAGTCAGTGACAGACCATCAGATATTAACATGATCTGCCTGCTGGAGGGGGACAATAAGAGAACAAGTCAGTGACAGACCATCAGAAATTAACATGATCTGCCTGCTGGAGGGGGACAATAAGAGAACAAGTCAGTGACAGACCATCAGATATTAACATGATCTGCCTGCTGGAGGGGGACAATAAGAGAACAAGTCAGTGACAGACCATCAGATATTAACATGATCTGCCTGCTGGAGGGGGACAATAAGAGAACAAGTCAGTGACAGATCATCAGATATTAACAAGATGGGAAGGTAATAGCTGTGTTTGTAAATAAGAAACACTCAGGTCTAGTTCTTCTAGATCTTCGACGAAGTATAAAATACAAAGTTCACGTTGATAAACATGGTGGTAGGGATGACATATATATATATATATATATATATATATATATATATATATATATATATATATATATATATATATATATATATATATATATATATATATATATATATATATATATATATATATATATATATATATATATATATATATATATATATATATATATATATATATATTATTTATTTATTTATTTATTTATTTTATTATCACACTGGCCGATTCCCACCAAGGCAGGGTGGCCCGAAAAAGAAAAACTTTCGCCATCATTCACTCCATCACTGTCTTGCCAGAAGGGTGCTTTACACTACAGTTTTTAAACTGCAACATTAACACCCCTCCTTCAGAGTGCAGGCACTGTACTTCCCATCTCCAGGACTCAAGTCCGGCCTGCCGGTTTCCCTGAACCCCTTCATAAATGTTACTTTGCTCACACTCCAACAGCACGTCAAGTATTAAAAACCATTTGTCTCCATTCACTCCTATCAAACACGCTCACGCATGCCTGCTGGAAGTCCAAGCCCCTCGCACACAAAACCTCCTTTACCCCCTCCCTCCAACCTTTCCTAGGCCGACCCCTACCCCGCCTTCCTTCCACTACAGACTGATACACTCTTGAAGTCATTCTGTTTCGCTCCATTCTCTCTACATGTCCGAACCACCTCAACAACCCTTCCTCAGCCCTCTGGACAACAGTTTTGGTAATCCCGCACCTCCTCCTAACTTCCAAACTACGAATTCTCTGCATTATATGTCACCTTTTCACACCTAGGTGTTACTTCCGGTTTTGACCATGACCTCGCCCTCGAGACTACCTCACCCTTGACCCCCCAACCAATACCCCCGCCCACGACCCCCCCCCCCCCTTCGCGACCCCGCCGTCGCGCCGCGCGCCCGCCCGCGCGCCCGCCCGCGCCCTTCGCGACCCCCGCCCGCCCGCGCGCCCCGCCCGCGCGCCCGCCCGCGCCCTTCGCGACCCCCGCCCGCGCCTTCTGCTGCGCCTTCTGCAGCGTCGTCCGGATCGCCCCCGCGCCTCGAATTTTTTTCCGATTTTTTTTTCGAATTTTTTTTGAATTTCATTTTCTTGTGCTCTCCATCTCCTCGGATCAAGTTTTTTTGGTTACCCCTCCTTTCACCCCCAAAAAATTTCTCAATATTACCAAGTTTTTGGATTCCCCCCTATGGGGGTTTCGAAAGTCTCCATCTCCTCAGATCAAATTTTTAAGGTTCCCCCTCCCACTTTCACCCCCCAATCCCAAAAATTTCTCGATAATACAAGTTTTTGGATTCCCCCCCTATGGGGGTTTTGAATTTCTTATGATCACCTTGGATCAAATTTTTGGATTACCCCTCCCACTTTCACCCACCCCCCACCTCAAATTTTTCTCGATAATACCATGACTCCATCTCCTCGAATCAAATTTTTTGGATCCCCCTATGGGTTTTCGAAATTCTCCATCTCCTTGGATCAAGATTTTTTGGGTACCCCTCCTTTCACCCCAAATTTTTCTCAATATTACAAGTTTTTTTGCATTCCCCCCTATGGGGGTTTTCGAAATTCTCCATCTCCTTGGATCAAGTTTTTTGGATTCCCCCCTATGGGTTTTCGAAATTCTCCATCTCCTTGGATCAAGGTTTTTTTTTTGGATTGTCCCTCCTTCCACCCCCCAATCCCAAAAATTTCTCAATATTACCAAGTTTTTGGATTCCCCCCTATGGGGTTTTCGAAATTCTCCAATTCCTTGGATCAAATTTTTGGGTACCCCTCCTTTCACCCCAAATTTTCTCGACAATACCATGACTCCATCTCCTCGGATCAAATTTTTGAGGTTCCCCCTCTCACTTTCACCCCCCCATCCCAAAATTTCTCGAAATCAAATTCTCCATCTCCTTGGATCAAGTTTTTTGGGTACCCCTCCTTTCACCCCAAATTTTCTCGACAATACCATGACTCCATCTCCTCGGATCAAGTTTTTTGGATCCCCCCTATGGGGTTTTCGAAATTCTCCATCTCCTTGGATCAAATTTTTGGATTACCCCTCCCACTTTCACCCCCAAATTTTCTCGACAATACCAAGACTCCATCTCCTCGGATCAAATTTTTTTGGATCCCCCTATGGGGGTTTCGAAATTCTCCATCTCCTCGGAACCCCCTCCCACTTTCACCCCCACCCCAAAATTTCTCGAAATCAAAGTCTCCATCTCCTTGGATCAAATTTTTGGATTACCCCTCTCACTTTCACTCCCACCCCAAAATTTCTCGATAATACCAAGACTCCATCTCCTTGGATCAAGGTTTTTTGGATTCCCCCCTCTGGGGGTAAGCATTCAAATAAACTCCTCCTATGGGGCATGGTGCTCTCTCTTACTACAGGTCTAAACAAGTGTGACGTCATTATTCCTCTCATTAATGTGTTTACTCGACGGTCAGTGACGTCACGCGATGACCCCCACACACACAGGCTGAATCTTGTCTACCCTTTTAGTTAATAAGGGGACATAGTACATCAGAAAGGCACATTTTTTCGTTAATACCCACAATTTCTTTACAACACAAGTCTAGACATTTTTTAACTATTTCATCTCAGGTCACTCCCCCACGAAGTAACCTCCTCCCCACCCTCCCGAACCCTCACACTCCAACCAACACCTCACAATTTTCACTCATAACCCCCAATTTTTCTCGTTTTAACCCTTTTAGTTCATTAAAGTTAATAAGGGGATACAGTACATCAGAAAGTCACCACAACACTTATAACCACTTTTCGATAAATTCACTAGTCACAATTTTACATATTACGAAGTTAATACGCACTTTTACTTTGAACACCTTCAAAACACTCTCTTAAATCATTTGAATACTCACAAAAATACCTTTATACATTTCCAAACAACACTGAAATACTCCAAAACATCATTCGAACACCCCCAAAATCACCTCTGAATACTCCCAGAACACCTTCATAAGTACTCTTGCACATCATTTGAACACCTTCATAAGTACTCTCATAATCATTTGTACACCTTCAAAACACCCTTGAACACCTTCAAAACACCCTTGAACACCTTCAAAAACAACATTTGAACACACTCAAAACACCTTTGAACACCTTCAAAACACTCTCATTGATCATTCATTTGAACACACTCAAAACACCTTTGAATAACCTCAAAACACCTTTGAATTCAATCAAAACACCCTTCAACACCTTCAAACACCCTTGAACACCTTCAAAACACTCTTGAACACCTTCAAAAACACCTTTGAACATTTCCAATCAACACTGAAACACTTCCAAAAAAAAAACACAATTTGAGTACTCCCAATTACACCACTGAATACTACTAAAACACCGCTGAATTCAATCAAAACACCCTTCAACACCTTCAAAACACCTTTGAACACCTTCAAAACACCTTTGAACACCTTCAAAACACTCTCATAACCATTTGAACACACTCAAAACACCTTTGAATAACCTCAAAACACCCTTGAACACCTTCAAAACACCCTTGAACACCCTTGATCACCTTCAAAAAAAACAACATTTGAACACACTCAAAACACCTTTGAACACTTCCAAAAAACACAATTTGAGTACTCCCAATTACACCACTGAATACTACTAAAACACCGCTGAATTCAATCAAAACACCCTTCAACACCTTCAAAACACCTTTGAACACCTTTGAACATTTCCAAAACACTATTTGAGTACTCCCAATTACACCACTGATTACTACTAAAACACCGCTGAATTCAATCAAAACACCCTTCAACACCTTCAAACACCCTTGAACACACTCAAAACACCCTTCAACACCTTCAAAACACCTTTGAACACCTTCAAAACACCTTTGAACACATTCAAAACACTCTCATAATCATTTGAACACACTCAAAACACCTTTGAATAACCTCAAAACACCTTTGAACACCTTCAAAACACCCATGAACACCCTTGATCACCTTCAAAAAAAAAAAAAACATTTGAACACACTCAAAACACCTTTGAACACCTTTGAACATTTCCAAACACTGAAACACTTCCAAAAACACCATTTGAGTACTCCCAAATACACCACTGAATACTAAAACACCACTGAATACACTCAAAACACCACCAAAATCACCATAAACTAAGATCAACACCCACATCCCACAACACCCACAACCCACAACACCCACAATTTTTTCTCGTTTTATCTAATTTCATCAGAAAGTCACAACACCCACACCTCCCATTTTTTTCTCGTTTTAACCCTTTTAGTTCATTAAAGTTAATAAGGGGACACACTACATCAGAAAAAGTCACAAAAACAACCCACTTATAACGTCTTTTCGGTATCTCTAGTTCGACAACAACACCCACATCCCACAACACCCACATCCCACACACACACACACACAGACACACACACACACACACATCCCTAACCTAGCCTAACCTAACCTAACTTATCCTAACCTAACCTAACCTAACCTAACCTAATCTAACCTAACCTAACCTTACCTAACTTATCCTAACCTAGCCTAACCTAACCTAACCTAACCTTACCTAACTTATCCTAACCTAACCTAACCTAACCTAACCTAACCTACCCTAACCTAACTTAGCCTAACCTAACCTAACCTAACCTAACCTAACCTAACCTATACATTAGAGTACTACCTAACCAAATTAAAATCGAACATCCTAACCTAGCCTAACCTAACCTAACCTTACCTAACTTATCCTAACCTAACCTAACCTAGCCTAACCTAACCTTAACTTAACCTAACCTAACCTAACCTAACCGAACCTACCCTAACCTAACCTAACCTAGCCTAACCTAACCTAACCTAACCTAACCTAACTTAACCTAACCCAAACCTAACCTATACATTAGAGTACTCCAGAATTACTTTGAACGACTCCATTTTGGATATTTCCAAATTAGTTTTGAAAACTTTATCGTAAAATCGAACATTATTTTCTTGTTGGTAAACACACTCAATGGTAGAAATATTTACTCGATTTCCGAATAGAAACACTTTCCTCGCTCTGAGAGACTCATTGTGGGTCACCCCTTCCCCCCCAACACCACTGGGTAATGCGGTTCACACCCAAGGTAGATTTAAGATAATCATGAACACCTGCGTCAACTCAGGACAGACAGACGCCATGAAATGCGGGTAACATCCAAGGTAGAAAATCATCTCTTTCCAGACCAACTATCTATCCTAACCTAACCTAACCTAACCTAACCTAATTCCTAACCTAACCTAACCTCACCTAACCGAACCTAACCTAACTCCATCAATCACCTCTATCCTAACCTAACCTAACCTAACCTAACCCAACCTAACTCCATCAAACACCTCTATCCTAACCTAACCTAACCTAGCCTAACCTAACCTTAACTTAACCTAACCTAACCTAACCTAACCGAACCTACCCTAACCTAACCTAACCTAGCCTAACCTAACCTAACCTAACCTAACCTAACCTAACCTAACCTAACCTAACCTAACCTAACCTAACCTGTCCTAACCTAACCTAACCTATCCTAACCTAACCTAACCTAACCTAACCTAACTTATCCTAAGCTAACCTAACCTAACTTATCCTAACCTAACCTAACCTAACCTAACCTAAAATAACCTAACCTAACTTATCCTAACCTACTCACTTTACTTTGAACACCTTCAAAACACTCTCATACATCATTTGAGACCCCCTTTTCTCAATATCTCTCATCCACAACCTTTATCATCTCACTACAGAACAACCCCAAGATTACTTCGAACACTCTCATAAAGCATTTGAGTACTCACATAAACACTTTTGAACATTTCCAAACAACACTGAAGCACTTCCAAAATATCATTTTGATTACTCCCAAATAAGATTTGACAGCTCTAATTTATCTACACTTACACATTTCATTAAATTACATCTCATCCCCCCAAACTCCTCCCTCATTCTCCAGACTTTACAACATTAGCACAAAAAAACTAACTCATACACTTATGACATGAGACATTACCATATCTAACACACTGACTAACTTTGAACCAACTCTGAACACCACTGATCTTCTTCAAAAAATGCTCTGCACATCATTTGAACACCTTCAAAAAAAACACCATCAAACACCTCCGAATACTCCCAAAAAACACTACTGATTACTACCAAATCACCACTGAATACTACCAATCACCGTCAAAATCACCAGAAACTAAGTTTAACATCACCATCTAACATCCTTTTTATAGAAATCCCCTCAAATCACTATAACCAAGAAGTCCCTCCCCATTTGGCGCATGAAAAAAAAAAAAAGCATGAACACAAACCTAATACGCAAACACTTAGTACATGATCACCATCAACTGAAAACATATCTTGTACACACACATAATATAAGACAATCACCAACTACAATCACCCATGTTCACTTACCTCAAAATCACTAATATCACAGAAAACAAATCATTTTTATAAACATTTCACACACACACACACACACACACACACAAAAAAAAAAAAAAAAAAAAAAAAAAAATCATATTTGACAATATCTAAGCGCACTCACCTCACTACCACCAACACACTATGTCTCACCTCACAGGACCGACGAGCTCACCTCCAGTGACGTCACACTCCCATTGTGTTACTTGGTGGTTGGTAACATCACACCTAACCCCCCTTGTTTCAACCTGTTGTACCCTACATTATCTAAGAACACTATATCCAAGACGATTACCAGATTTTATGATCCCCATCACCAAGATCACAGAAAACACACATTTTTATAATTATTCACACAAAAATCACGATCACCAATTCCATATCATGTTTACCGTCATCTATCAACACTAATCACCAAGATCACCAAAAAATCTAAGATCATGCATCTCAAAACTACTATGATCACTGAAAACACTTATTTTAAACATTCGCACAAAAATAAGACATACACAAAAATACCACAACACTTCCACCAACATCTATAACATAACATGAGCACTATAACATATCACTATCACAAAAAAAAAATAATACACAGACACCCACATATTATACATTTCAATTGCAAATTTAAGACATGAGACATACACACCAAATCTAAGACATTCACCTCCAACTAAGACATACACATCACCCCTAAAACTTCCTTCCTTATTCATTCCGTATATCTCCTAGAGCTGTTTTAACCCCGACGGACCCATCACGACGTAGGAGCCAGAGGAACCATCACCACTCCAACACCACCTACTACACTCTGGCTCCTACGTCGTGATGGGTCCGTCGGGGTTAAAACAGCTCTAGGAGATAAACGGAATGAATAAGGAAGGAAGTTTTAGGGGTGATGTGTATGTCTTAGTTGGAGGTGAATGTCTTAGATTTGGTGTGTATGTCTCATGTCTTAAATTTGCAATTGAAATGTATAATATGTGGGTGTCTGTGTATTATTTTTTTTTTGTGATAGTGATATGTTATAGTGCTCATGTTATGTTATAGATGTTGGTGGAAGTGTTGTGGTATTTTTGTGTATGTCTTATTTTTGTGTGAATGTTTAAAATAAGTGTTTTCAGTGATCATAGTAGTTTTGAGATGCATGATCTTAGATTTTTTGGTGATCTTGGTGATTAGTGTTGATAGATGACGGTAAACATGATATGGAATTGGTGATCGTGATTTTTGTGTGAATAATTATAAAAATGTGTGTTTTCTGTGATCTTGGTGATGGGGATCATAAAATCTGGTAATCGTCTTGGATATAGTGTTCTTAGATAATGTAGGGTACAACAGGTTGAAACAAGGGGGGTTAGGTGTGATGTTACCAACCACCAAGTAACACAATGGGAGTGTGACGTCACTGGAGGTGAGCTCGTCGGTCCTGTGAGGTGAGACATAGTGTGTTGGTGGTAGTGAGGTGAGTGCGCTTAGATATTGTCAAATATGATTTTGTGTGTGTGTGTGTGTGTGTGTGTGTGTGTGTGTGTGTGTGTGTGTGTGTGAAATGTTTATAAAAATGATTTGTTTTCTGTGATATTAGTGATTTTGAGGTAAGTGAACATGGGTGATTGTAGTTGGTGATTGTCTTATATTATGTGCGTGTACAAGATATGTTTTCAGTTGATGGTGATCATGTACTAAGTGTTTGCGTATTAGGTCTGTGTTCATGCTTTTTTTTTTTTTCATGCGCCAAATGGGGAGGGACTTCTTGGTTATAGTGATTTGAGGGGATTTCTATAAAAAGGATGTTAGATGGTGATGTTAAACTTAGTTTCTGGTGATTTTGACGGTGATTGGTAGTATTCAGTGGTGATTTGGTAGTAATCAGTAGTGTTTTTTGGGAGTATTCGGAGGTGTTTGATGGTGTTTTTTTGAAGGTGTTCAAATGATGTGCAGAGCATTTTTTGAAGAAGATCAGTGGTGTTCAGAGTTGGTTCAAAGTTAGTCAGTGTGTTAGATATGGTAATGTCTCATGTCATAAGTGTATGAGTTAGTTTTTTTGTGCTAATGTTGTAAAGTCTGGAGAATGAGGGCGGAGTTTGGGGGGATGAGATGTAATTTAATGAAATGTGTAAGTGTAGATAAATTAGAGCTGTCAAATCTTATTTGGGAGTAATCAAAATGATATTTTGGAAGTGCTTCAGTGTTGTTTGGAAATGTTCAAAAGTGTTTATGTGAGTACTCAAATGCTTTATGAGAGTGTTCGAAGTAATCTTGGGGTTGTTCTGTAGTGAGATGATAAAGGTTGTGGATGAGAGATATTGAGAAAAGGGGGTCTCAAATGATGTATGAGAGTGTTTTGAAGGTGTTCAAAGTAAAGTGAGTAGGTTAGGATAAGTTAGGTTAGGTTATTTTAGGTTAGGTTAGGTTAGGTTAGGTTAGGATAAGTTAGGTTAGGTTAGCTTAGGATAAGTTAGGTTAGGTTAGGTTAGGTTAGGTTAGGATAGGTTAGGTTAGGTTAGGACAGGTTAGGATAGGTTAGGTTAGGTTAGGTTAGGTTCGGTAGGTTAGGTAAGGTTAGGTTAGGTTAAGTTAGGTAGTATTCGAGGTGTTTGATGGAGTTAGGTTAGGTTAGGTTAGGATAGGTTAGGTTAGGTTAGGATAGAGGTGTTTGATGGAGTTAGGTTGGGTTAGGTTAGGTTAGGTTAGGTTAGGATAGAGGTGATTGATGGAGTTAGGTTAGGTTCGGTTAGGTGAGGTTAGGTTAGGTTAGGAATTAGGTTTGGTTAGGTTAGGTTAGGTTAGGATAGATAGTTGGTCTGGAAAGAGATGATTTTCTACCTTGGATGTTACCCGCATTTCATGGCGTCTGTCTGTCCTGAGTTGACGCAGGTGTTCATGATTATCTTAAATCTACCTTGGGTGTGAACCGCATTACCCAGTGGTGTTGGGGGGGAAGGGGTGACCCACAATGAGTCTCTCAGAGCGAGGAAAGTGTTTCTATTCGGAAATCGAGTAAATATTTCTACCATTGAGTGTGTTTACCAACAAGAAAATAATGTTCGATTTTACGATAAAGTTTTCAAAACTAATTTGGAAATATCCAAAAAAAATGGAGTCGTTCAAAGTAATTCTGGAGTACTCTAATGTATAGGTTAGGTTTGGGTTAGGTTAAGTTAGGTTAGGTTAGGTTAGGTTAGGCTAGGTTAGGTTAGGTTAGGGTAGGTTCGGTTAGGTTAGGTTAGGTTAGGTTAAGTTAAGGTTAGGTTAGGCTAGGTTAGGTTAGGTTAGGTTGGGTTAGGTTAAGTTAGGTTAGGTTAGGCTAGGTTAGGTTAGGTTAGGTAAGGTTAGGTTAGGGTAGGTTCGGTTAGGTTAGGCTAGGTTAGGTTGGGTTAGGTTAGGCTAGGTTAGGTTAGGTTAGGATAAGTTAGGTAAGGTTAGGTTAGGTTAGGTTAGGCTAGGTTAGGATAAGTTAGGTTAGGTTAGGTTAGGTTAGGTTAGGTTAGGTTAGGTTAGGTTAAGTTAGGTAAGGTTAGGTTAGGTTAGGTTAGGCTAGGTTAGGATAAGTTAGGTAAGGTTAGGTTAGGTTAGGTTAGGTTAGGATAAGTTAGGTTAGGTTAGGCTAGGTTAGGGATGTGTGTGTGTGTGTGTGTGTGGGATGTGTGATGTGGGTGTTGTGGGATGTGGGTGTTGTTGTCGAACTAGAGATACCGAAAAGACGTTATAAGTGGGTTGTTTTTGTGACTTTTTCTGATGTAGTGTGTCCCCTTATTAACTTTAATGAACTAAAAGGGTTAAAACGAGAAAAAAATGGGAGGTGTGGGTGTTGTGACTTTCTGATGAAATTAGATAAAAATGAGAAAAAATTGTGGGTGTTGTGGGTTGTGGGTGTTGTGGGATGTGGGTGTTGATCTTAGTTTATGGTGATTTTGGTGGTGTTTTGAGTGTATTCAGTGGTGTTTTAGTATTCAGAGGTGTATTTGGGAGTACTCAAATGGTGTTTTTGGAAGTGTTTCAGTGTTGTTTGGAAATGTTCAAAGGTGTTCAAAGGTGTTTTGAGTGTGTTCAAATGTTGTTTTTTTTGAAGGTGATCAAGGGTGTTCAAGGGTGTTTTGAAGGTGTTCAAAGGTGTTTTGAGGTTATTCAAAGGTGTTTTGAGTGTGTTCAAATGATTATGAGTGTGTTTTGAATGTGTTCAAAGGTGTTTTGAAGGTGTTCAAAGGTGTTTTGAAGGTGTTGAAGGGTGTTTTGAGTGTGTTCAAGGGTGTTTGAAGGTGTTGAAGGGTGTTTTGATTGAATTCAGCGGTGTTTTAGTAGTAATCAGTGGTGTAATTGGGAGTACTCAAATTGTGTTTTTTGGAAGTGTTCAAAGGTGTTTTGAGTGTGTTCAAATGTTGTTTTTTTGAAGGTGATCAAGGGTGTTCAAGGGTGTTTTGAGGTTATTCAAAGGTGTTTTGAGTGTGTTCAAGAGTGTTTTGAAGGTGTTCAAAGGTGTTTTGAAGGTGTTGAAGGGTGTTTTGATTGAATTCAGCGGTGTTTTAGTAGTATTCAGTGGTGTAATTGGGAGTACTCAAATTGTGTTTTTTTTTTGGAAGTGTTTCAGTGTTGATTGGAAATGTTCAAAGGTGTTTTTGAAGGTGTTCAAGAGTGTTTTGAAGGTGTTCAAGGGTGTTTGAAGGTGTTGAAGGGTGTTTTGATTGAATTCAAAGGTGTTTTGAGGTTATTCAAAGGTGTTTTGAGTGTGTTCAAATGATTATGAGAGTGTTTTGAAGGTGTTCAAAGGTGTTTTGAGTGTGTTCAAATGTTGTTTTTGAAGGTGTTCAAGGGTGTTTTGAAGGTGTTCAAGGGTGTTTTGAAGGTGTACAAATGATTATGAGAGTACTTATGAAGGTGTTCAAATGATGTGCAAGAGTACTTATGAAGGTGTTCTGGGAGTATTCAGAGGTGATTTTGGGGGTGTTCGAATGATGTTTTGGAGTATTTCAGTGTTGTTTGGAAATGTATAAAGGTATTTTTGTGAGTATTCAAATGATTTAAGAGAGTGTTTTGAAGGTGTTCAAAGTGAGGTGCGTATTAACTTCGTAATATGTAAAATTGTGACTAGTGAATTTATCGAAAAGGGGTTATAAGTGTTGTGGTGACTTTCTGATGTACTGTATCCCCTTATTAACTTTAATGAACTAAAAGGGTTAAAACGAGAAAAATTGGGGGTTATGAGTGAAAATTGTGAGGTGTTGGTTGGAGTGTGAGGGTTCGGGAGGGTGGGGAGGAGGTTACTTCGTGGGGGAGTGACCTGAGATGAAATAGTTAAAAAATGTCTAGACTTGTGTTGTAAAGAAATTGTGGGTATTAACGAAAAAATGTGCCTTTCTGATGTACTATGTCCCCTTATTAACTAAAAGGGTAGACAAGATTCAGCCTGTGTGTGTGGGGGTCATCGCGTGACGTCACTGACCGTCGAGTAAACACATTAATGAGAGGAATAATGACGTCACACTTGTTTAGACCTGTAGTAAGAGAGAGCACCATGCCCCATAGGAGGAGTTTATTTGAATGCTTACCCCCAGAGGGGGGAATCCAAAAAACCTTGATCCAAGGAGATGGAGTCTTGGTATTATCGAGAAATTTTGGGGTGGGAGTGAAAGTGAGAGGGGTAATCCAAAAATTTGATCCAAGGAGATGGAGACTTTGATTTCGAGAAATTTTGGGGTGGGGTGAAAGTGGGAGGGGGTTCCGAGGAGATGGAGAATTTCGAAACCCCCCATAGGGGGATCCAAAAAAATTTGATCCGAGGAGATGGAGTCTTGGTATTGTCGAGAAAATTTGGGGGTGAAAGTGGGAGGGGTAATCCAAAAATTTGATCCAAGGAGATGGAGAATTTCGAAAACCCCATAGGGGGGATCCAAAAAACTTGATCCGAGGAGATGGAGTCATGGTATTGTCGAGAAAATTTGGGGTGAAAGGAGGGGTACCCAAAAAACTTGATCCAAGGAGATGGAGAATTTGATTTCGAGAAATTTTGGAATGGGGGGGGGGGGTGAAAGTGGGAGGGGGAACCTCAAAAATTTGATCCGAGGAATTGGAGAATTTCGAAAACCCCATAGGGGGGAATCCAAAAACTTGGTAATATTGAAAAATTTTTGGGATTGGGGGGTGGAAGGAGGGACAATCCAAAAAAAAAAACATTGATCCATGGAGATGGAGAATTTCGAAAACCCATAGGGGGAATCCAAAAAACTTGATCCAAGGAGATGGAGAATTTCGAAAACCCCCATAGGGGGGAATGCAAAAACTTGTAATATTGAGAAAAAATTTGGGGTGGGGGTGGGTGAAAGTGGGAGGGGTAATCCAAAAAAAATCTTGATCCAAGGAGATGGAGAATTTCGAAAACCCATAGGGGGATCCAAAAAATTTGATTCGAGGAGATGGTGTCATGGTATTATCGAGAAAAATTTGAGGTGGGGGTTGGGTGAAAGTGGGAGGGGTAATCCAAAAATTTGATCCAAGGTGATCATAAGAAATTCAAAACCCCCATAGGGGGGGGAATCCAAAAACTTGTATTATCGAGAAATTTTTGGGATTGGGGGGTGAAAGTGGGAGGGGGAACCTTAAAAATTTGATCTGAGGAGATGGAGACTTTCGAAACCCCCATAGGGGGGAATCCAAAAACTTGGTAATATTGAGAAATTTTTTGGGGGTGAAAGGAGGGGTAACCAAAAAAAAACTTGATCCGAGGAGATGGAGAGCACAAGAAAATGAAATTCAAAAAAAATTCGAAACCCCATAGGGGAGAATCCAAAAACCTTGATCCAAGGAGATCATAAGAAAAAAAATTCGAGGCGCGGGGTCGATCCGGACGACGCTGCAGAAGGCGCAGCAGAAGGCGCGGGCGGGGGTCGCGAAGGGCGCGGGCGGGCGGTCGCGAAGGGCGCGGGCGGGGTCGCGAAGGGGGGGGGGTCGTGGGCGGGGGTATTGGTTGGGGGGTCAAGGGTGAGGTAGTCTCGAGGGCGAGGTCATGGTCAAAACCGGAAGTAACACCTAGGTGTGAAAAGGTGACACGTGTCCGGAAGGCTCATTATCATAGGGTCAAGGTCATTAGCACATAGGTGTGAAAAGGCGGCATCCTTTGAAGGGGCCCCCAGTGGAAAAATCCACTACTTACATTCACCTCCTCCATACTCTCTCCCTCCAATCTGATATCCAATCTTTCATCACCTAATCATTGTATCCTCATAACCTTACTCTTTCCCGTATTCACTTTTAATTTTCTTCTTTTACATACCCTACCAAATTCATCCACCAATCTCTGCAACTTCTCTTCAGAATCTCCCAAGAGCACAGTGTCATCAGCAAAGAGCAACTGTGACAACTCCCACTTTATGTGTGATTCTTTATCTTTTAACTCCACGCCTCTTGTCAAGACCCTCGCATTTACTTCTCTTACAACCCCATCTATAAATATATTAAACTATATATGTATGTATGTATATATATATATATATATATATATATATATATATATATATATATATATATATAATGCATGCATGTCGTACCGAATAGGTAAAACGTACGATTTTGGCTTAAATAGCAATGTTCTTTTTACTGAAAAAGGCAAGCGAAAATTTGTGTGTGGAATAATTTCGCAAAAAAAATAATTCTGGACCTAACGACAAAAAATATATACATTTCATTGTGTTTATTAAATTATTGTAAACGTATCTAATATATATATATATATATATATATATATATATATATATATATATATATATATATATATATATATATATATATATATATATTTAAATTGATTAGGTTAAATTAAATTGCGCTTGTTATAAGGTCAGGTAAGTTTTCTAAGGTTCTTTTGGTACAAAATTATTAATTTTTACATTAATATGAATCTTTAAATGTATAAGAGAAGGACTTAATCTTAAACTAGTTCTCGCTAATTGACCAATTTTACCTATTCGGCACATACATTTATACGCAAAACCACCACGGGGGGAGTTGAATGATAGCGCTAGGCCTTTCGCGTTAGAATCGTCATCAGGAGCTTGCAATGTTGCAGAAAAGGGGAGGTCCAATACGATCACAGGGAGCTCCTTTATGGGACTGAAGCAGACAGGTTGTAGGCAGAAGTGCTCCCTGGAACACCAATACCCATAACCAGAAACACTGATCAATATATCATTAGAGAAACAGCCAGCCTACAAGTATTGAGATCGTACAGTAACTTAACCAACGTGTCATAGCAATTATTTCTGAGAGAGACTTCAGACTTAATGTACTGGTGTATTTTGTGCTTTCTGAGATGACCAGAGACTGTACTCAGATGATCAAACTAAATGTAAATTGTGTGGTCAGGCCTATGGTCACTGTCTTGAACACTATGTGCTTAATTGTCCACTTATTGAGGAATACAGAGACAGATAGTATAATAACCTATGTGACATGTCAAGATATCTTATTAATGAAAATAAGATACCAGATATACTAAGCAAATTTCCTAAATTTGCTTGTAACAGATAAGTGAACTATAGATATAAATCCAGATGTACACCTGTTAACCCCTTTTGGGACCTAGTTCCTAGGCCTACTGTGTCTCCATATGTTTTTGTGTTACCATCCACAGGATGGACATGAGGTACACAATAAACTAGCTACCTCGGCGGGAAAATCTCACTCTAGGGATGCCAAGCCCATGATGACACTCTTCAGGTCACTTGTTCTATCTATGCTGGAATATTGCTGCACACTAACAGCACCTTTCAAGGCAGGTGAAATTGCTGACCTAGAAAATGTACAGAGAACCTTCACGGCGCGCATAACGGAGATAAAACACCTCAATTACTGGGAGCGCTTGAGGTTCCTAAACCTGTATTCCCTGGAACGCAGGCGGGAGAGATACATGATTATATACACCTGGAAAATCCTAGAGGGAACTCTCTCCAGGTAAACTCCAGGAGACTGCACCTTCAGTTTACCTTCAAAGTTTGTATTTCTCAGTAGAAATTTTAAATAAGGTATGGGCTGAGTCCTAACATGCAATTTTTATTGCAGATATCTGGATATTAATATGCAAATAACTCGTGAATACCTCATTATTTCAGTGTCTCACCGCTATTTCAATACGTAACATTCTTTCGTAGCACTCTGCACTATTCCTTTTATGTGCATTGAGATACAAGGGGCTGGGTTAATGCAATATGGGGGATCACGGAAATACAGTAGAAACCCCGTATCTGTGGGGGTTACGTCCGAAACTTATCGTGGATACCCGAAACTGCAGACCAGTTTCTGGACAGGCTGCAAGCCTGGTTCAGAAACTGGCTCCTGGAGTTCAACCCCACCAAGTGCAGTCATGAAGATTGGGAATGGCAAAGAATACAGCAGACGGAGTACAGTTTAGGCTAGAGACTTCCAACGCCATTCTTGGGGTAAACCTGGAGAGGGTTTCGGGGGGGTCAACGCCCCCGCGGCCCGGTCTGTGACCAGGCCTCATGTTGGATCAGGGCCGTTACTGTTGGCCGCACGCAACCCGACGTACGAACCACAGCCCAGCTGGTCAGGTACCGATTTTAGGTGCCCCTCCAGCACCTTCTTGAAGACAGTCAGGGGTCTATTGGTAATCCCTCTTATTAATGCTGGGAGGCAGTTGAACATTCTTGGGCCCCTGACAGTGTTCTCTCGGGTGGCCCGGTGGCTAAAACTCCCGCTTCACACACGGAGGGCCCGGGTTCGATTCCCGGCGGGTGGAAATTCCGACACGTTTCCTTACACCTATTGTCCTGTTCACCTAGCAGCAAATAGGTACCTGGGTGTTAGTCGACTGGTGTGGGTCGCATCCTGGGGGACAAGATTAAGGACCCCAATGGAAATAAGTTAGACAGTCCTCGATGACGCACTGACTTTCTTGGGTTATCCTGGGCGGCTAACTCTCCGGGGTTAAAAATCAGAACGAAATCTTATTTTATCTTATCTTATCTTATCGTGCTAGTGGCGCCCCTGCTTTTCATCGGGGGAATGTTGCATCTCCTGCCGAGTCTTTTGCTTTCGTAGTGATTTTCGTGTGCAAGTTTGCTACTAATCCCTCTAGGATTTTCCAAATGTATATAATCATGCATCTCTCTCGCCTGCGTACTAGGGAGTACAGGTTGAGGAACATCAAGCGTTCCTAGTAACCGAGGTGTTTTACCGCAGTTATACCGTAAAGGTTCTCTGAGTGTATAACACCGAACACATCTCCTGAGGCGCACATCAGCCATAACAAAGCTGTATATAAGTTGTTTTTAGAAAAACTGTCACCATCGCTTACTTTGGCAGTTTCGTGTCATTATTAAGCAAAAATAAGTTATTTCTTGGGGCACAGTAAATAGCAGATAACTGGAACATCTGAAACAGGACCCTCGGATACAGTGGTCCTACTGTACATCTATTTCCACATGTACAAGGTATACCAGTACATGTACAAGGTATACCAGTACATGTACAAGGTATACCAGTACATGTACAAGGTATACCAGTACATGTAAAAAGTATACCAGTACATGTACAAGGTATACCAGTACATGTACAAGGTATACCAGTACATGTACAAGGTATACCAGTACATGTACAAGGTATACAGACCACAGCTGACATCAGTGACATACTACTATATAGAAAGTCCCTTGTTATGTACAGCATTTCCCGCAAATTATGCCAGTTTTGTCCCAGGATGTGACCCACACCAGTCCACTAACACCCAGGATGTGACCCACACCAGTCCACCAACACCCAGGATGTGACCCACACCAGTCCACTAACACCCAGGATGTGACCCACACCAGTCCACTAACACCCAGGATGTGACCCACACCAGTCCACTAACACCCAGGATGTGACCCACACCAGTCCACTAACACCCAGGATGTGACCCACACCAGTCCACTAACACCCAAGATGTGACCCACACCAGTTCACTAACACCCAGGATGCGACCCACACCAGTCCACTAACACCCAGGATGTGACCCACACCAGTCCACTAACACCCAGGATGTGACCCACACCAGTCCACTATCACCCAGGATATGACCCACACCAGTCCACTAACACCCAGGATGTGACCCACACCAGTCCACTAATACCCAGGTACCCATTTTTATGATGGGGAGCATGGACAGCAGGTGTCTTATAGAAACACGTCCTGATTTCTAGCTTTACCGAGGATCGATCCCTAGATCTCAGTCTGAGCTGATTGTGCTACCGATCGAGCCACAAGACTCCTGAAAAATTACTGGAGGAACTGGCCAGACTTTTAATTGATTCTTCAGACGATATTGAAGTTAAACAGTGAAGAATAAATACAATATTAGCTTCATGCCCTGGTGGTTAAAGATCTCGCTTCACGCGGCGAGAGTCCGGGTTCGATTCCCGGCGAGGGTAGAAACATTGGACGTGTTTCCTTACACCGGTTGTCTTTGTTCACCCAACAGAAAAATGGGTACCTGGGTGTTAGTGGACTGGTGTGGGTCACTTCCTGGGTGTTAGTGGACTGGTGTGGGTCACTTCCTGGGTGTTAGTGGACTGGTGTGGGTCACATCCTGGGTGTTAGTGGACTGGTGTGGGTCACATCCTGGGTGATAGTGGACTGGTGTGGGTCACTTCCTGGGTGTTAGTGGACTGGTGTGGGTCACTTCCTGGGTGTTAGTGGACTGGTGTGGGTCACATCCTGGGTGTTAGTGGACTGGTGTGGGTCACATCCTGGGTGTTAGTGGACTGGTGTGGGTCACTTCCTGGGTGTTAGTGGACTGGTGTGGGTCACTTCCTGGGTGTTAGTGGACTGGTGTGGGTCGCATCCTGGGTGTTAGTGGACTGGTGTGGGTCACATCCTGGGTGTTAGTGGACTGGTGGGGGTCACATCCTGGGTGTTAGTGGACTGGTGGGGGTCACATCCTGGGTGTTAGTGGACTGGTGTGGGTCACATCCTGGGTGTTAGTCAAAGACCTGGGAGTGATTATGTCGGAGGATCTCACCTTCAAGGACCATAACATTGTATCAATCGCATCTGCTAGAAAAATGACAGGATGGATAATGAGAACCTTCAAAACTAGGGAGGCCAAGCCCATGATGACACTCTTCAGGTCACTTGTTCTATCTAGGCTGGAATATTGCTGCACTCTAACAGCACCTTTCAAGGCAGGTGAAATTGCCGACCTAGAAAATGTACAGAGAACTTTCACGGCGCGCATAACGGAGATAAAACACCTCAATTACTGGGAGCGCTTGAGGTTTCTAAACCTGTATTCCCTGGAACGCAGGAGGGAGAGATACATGATTATATACACCTGGAAAATCCTAGAGGGACTAGTACCGAACTTGCACACGAAAATCACTCACTACGAAAGCAAAAGACTTGGCAGACGATGCACCATCCCCCCAATGAAAAGCAGGGGTGTCACTAGCACGTTAAGAGACCATACAATAAGTGTCAGGGGACCGAGACTGTTCAACTGCCTCCCAGCACACATAAGGGGGATTACCAACAGACCCCTGGCAGTCTTCAAGCTGGCACTGGACAAGCACCTAAAGGCAGTTCCTGATCAGCCGGGCTGTGGCTCGTACGTTGGTTTGCGTGCAGCCAGCAGCAACAGCCTGGTTGATCAGGCGCTGATCCACCAGGAGGCCTGGTCACAGACCGGGCCGCGGGGGCGTTGACCCCCGAAACTCTCTCCAGGTAAACTCCAGGTAAACTGGTGTAGGTCACATCCTGGGTGTTAGTGGACTGGTGTGGGTCGCATCCTGGGTGTTAGTGGACTGGTGTGGGTCACTTCCTGGGTGTTAGTGGACTGGTGTGGGTCACTTCATGGGTGTTAGTGGACTGGTGTGGGTCGCATCCTGGGTGTTAGTGGACTGGTGTGGGTCGCATCCTGGGTGTTAGTGGACTGGTGTGGGTCACATCCTGGGTGTTAGTGGACTGGTGTGGGTCACATCCTGGGTGTTAGTGGACTGGTGTGGGTCGCATCCTGGGTGTTAGTGGACTGGTGTGGGTCGCATCCTGGGTGTTAGTGGACTGGTGTGGGTCACATCCTGGGACAAAACTGACATAATTTGCGGGAAATGCTGTACATAACAAGGGACTTTCTATATAGTAGTATGTCACTGATGTCAGCTATGGTCTGTATACCTTGTACATGTACTGGTATACCTTTTACATGTACTGGTATACCTTGTACATGTACTGGTGGTATACCTTGTACATGTACTGGTATACCTTGTACATGTACTGGTGGTATACCTTGTACATGTACTGGTGGTATACCTTGTACATGTACTGGTGGTATACCTTGTACATGTACTGGTATACCTTGTACATGTACTGGTATACCTTGTACATGTACTGGTATACCTTGTACATGTACTGGTATACCTTGTACATGTACTGGTATACCTTGTACATGTGCTGGTATACCTTGTACATGTACTGGTATACCTTGTACATGTGCTGGTATACCTTGTACATGTGCTGGTATACCTTGTACATGTGCTGGTATACCTTGTACATGTGCTGGTATACCTTGTACATGTACTGGTATACCTTGTACATGTACTGGTATACCTTGTACATGTACTGGTATACCTTGTACATGTACTGGTATACCTTGTACATGTACTGGTATACCTTGTACATGTACTGGTATACCTTGTACATGTACTGGTATACCTTGTACATGTACTGGTATACCTTGCACATGTACTGGTATACCTTGTACATGTACTGGTAGTAAATAAAAATAGTTAATGATCAAAACGGACAAATTATACACGAATATTTTAATGACGAATCACGAACACGTACAAGATCATGAACCGAGAAAAATATACCTGGAAAACTTCAAGTATTTAAATATTTTCTTGTTCCATATGTAATTTCAACACTTGTTTACGCAGCTGAAGGAATGTCGTAGTAATAGCTTAAAGACACGTCGAGGAGCCACTACTGAGGAAAGTCTGCAGTTGGGATACTTAAGGAAAACTATTCCGAGAAATACTGCTCTCTCTCTTTTGCCTTTCCTGTGTGTTTACCTCTGTGGTTGCAGGGGGTTGAGTCACAGCTCCTGGCCACGCCTCTTTCCCCAGTCGGTGCTAGGTCTCTCCTCCCTCCAAGGACTTTGTTATACCTCTTCTTGAAGCTACGTCTCTTGCCTCCACTGCTTCACTCTCAAGGTTATTCCACTTACTGACAACTCTAAGGCTAAAGAAATATTTCCTAACATCTCTTTGGGTCGTCTGAGTTCAAATTCCAGTTGTGGTCCCTTGTTCTTGTGTCCCATTTCAAACAATCTAGCCCTGTCCGCCTTGTTCATTTCTCTCAGTATTTACGCCGTTATCATGTCATTACTATCCCTCCTATTATTTAGTATCATCAGGTTGAGTTCCCTTAACCTCTTCTCATTACACACACCTCTTAGCTCCTGGACTAGTCTTGTTGCAAACCTTTGCACTTTCTCTAATTTCTTGACGTGTTTGACCTGGTGTGGGTTCCATACTGGTGCTGAATACTCCAGAATGGGCCTGACGTACACGGTGTATACTATTATTATGGGGAGAGGTAAACCCGTAGGATTATACAGCGTATGTAGGGGGGGGGTGAATGGAAGGCATTCAGAAAACCGGAGCACAGATCCAATTCCCTAGATCAAGAGCCCCTCACCACCGTCAAGGAACCTCCTTAAGGGGGACACTGTCTACAGTGTCTTTAGACTCCTTACTGGGATGTCGACATATTATTCTTAGGTATGTCACCCACATGTTGATAAATTAGACACATGTGAAACACTTTGGGTATCTACTGAGGAAATGTTTCGCCACACTGGCTTCGTTAGTCCATACCTGGAGTATACCTGGAGGGGGTCAACGCCCCCGCGGCTTGGTTTGAGACCAGGCCTCGTGGTGGATCAGGGTCTGATCAACTACGCTGTTATTGCTGGCCGCACGTAAACTGACGTAAGAACCACAGCCCGGTTGGTCAGGTACTGGCTTTAGGTGTCCGTCCAGTGTCTTGTTGAAGACAGCCAGGGGCCTGTTGGTGACCCCCCTTATGTATGCTGGGAGGCAGTTGAACAGTCTTGGGCCCCTGACACTTATTGTATTCTCTTAGTGTGCTTGTGGTGCCCCTGCTTTTCACTGGGCTTACCGTCCCTAGTTTTGAAGGTTCTCATTATCCATAGTATCATTTTCCTAGCAGATGCGATAGATACATTGTTGTGGTCTTTGAAGGTGAGATCCTCTGACATTATCACTCCCAGGTCCTTCACATTACTTTTTCGCTCTATTGTGTGGTTAGAATTTGTCATATACCCTGATTCAGTTTTAATTTCCTCAAGTTTTCCATATTAGTTAAAGTTTCTCTTCATTGAACTTCATATTTTGTGGCCCATTTGAAGATTTGGTTGAGAATGGTGAAGAACAGGATTAGTTCGAGGTAATCAGTCCCTCAGCCTTGAGTCAATGTAATCAGTCCATCAGTCTTGGACTGATGAAGCCACTGTGGGGCGAAGTGTTTCCACAATAAAGATACCTAAGTGTTGCATGTGTCTAACTTACCAACTTGTCGGTTATCTGTACCATTTATCTACACCATATGCTGCAGCAGTTATTTGGTTGATGTGAGCCTCAGGAGATGTGTCCAGTTTTACGAACACGGGTAATGAATGGCCTGTGATACCTGGTCATAATAGGAATTGGAGCAACCTTAGCAGTAGATTATAATGGATATTTTTGCCTTTACCCACTATATACAGATATGTGCTGATAGAATGTGTACACCACGGTGACAGATGGCAAAGCAAAAGCCAGAGAGAGAGTGCACCGTACTCAACCAGCAGGTTGGCAAGTCTGCTAATGCTTACCGCAAGTGAACAACGTTGCTTCAGCTTTGCCAGAAGCATGGTCAAAGACATGCGGAGGTTGGATGTATCAAAGAAGTCGGGCGGAATCTTGGTAACATGAGGGGGGGGGCAATCACATGGTACTTGCAGAAAGTACTGGGGTATTAGAAGGGTCTGAAGAATTGTCCAATAATGAGGTAGGTGCTGCTGCAGAAAAAGGCCCAGTAGTATTAGTTTCATGGATTTGCGAGTCCATGGTTAAGTCACATTTTCCTTTTTGTTGCCCCCCCCCCCCCCAAAAAAAAAAGAAAACAAGGGGGAAGGTGGAGGCATAGTTCTTAGGTGGAATGAAAGGGGTGTAAATACCCCTCTGTGCCCAAGATGGCTTCAGTGCAGCCAGTACTGCAGATGCGGCATGGAACCCATGCCATACCCTACCCTTCATGCCAGTAAATCAGCAATCTTAGATAGCAACCTCACATCCAGAGCCACCTCGGTGGACAAAAGAGAGGGCAGTCGGAAACCCACCACAAAATATACCTCCTTCAGCCACCACCACCTGGAATTCGACAGGCAGATTCCAGAAAGACAAAGCCTCCCCCCGGTAGACCAGAGAAGGATCGGAACATCCCCAGATGGTCCAGATTCCACGGAAAACTACACCACTACCAAGGATCTCAGTGGAATGGAATGTTCCACGGTACCCCTGGTCGTCTTCAAGTAGGCACTGGACAAGCACCTTAAGTCAGTACTGGATCAGCCAGGCTGGTGTTCGCACGTCGGTTTATGTGCGGCCAATCCCTGATCCACCACAAGGCCTGGTCACAGACGGGGATGGGGGCCGTTAATTCCCGAAAGCCTCTCCAGGTATACCCTGCCCCCCCTACCTAGGAACTAGAATGTTTGAGGGGAGGATCCCAAAGGCTAACAATAGGAAAGGGAAGGGACAGGGAGAAGAGGAAAGGGAAAGACAGGATAGGGAAGAGGGATGGTAGTGTAATTAGGTTCGCTTGGAGGAAGAAGGCCAAAAGGTCCAATTCCTCAGACCAAGAGCCTCTTCGCCACTCCAAGGAACCCACCCCCCCCCCCCTTTGAAGAGAGAGGGCACAGAGACAAATGCAAATATATGAAATCCCAAATATACTTCTTTCATGTAAAATCCAGAATAAAATGCTCATCCAGCATTGAGCATTTAATTAAGGAAGATATTTATGATGACAATAAGGAAATGAATGAATTACTGAAGTCACAATACAACTCTGCATATAATAGTGATGCTCCAGGTAAACATCAGTCTAGAGATCGATAATCCAAAGATTTTTCTCGAGACTCAGAACACCACTACCGTTCCAACAATTTCTGATGTGACCTATTCAGATCTCACTTTCAAAGACCACAATAATGTATCTACCTCATCTGCTAGAAAAATATTAAAATTCTTTATTTCTCTGTTGATATTACAATGTGGGATATTCTTATAAGATATTATTATATACATTGTCTCTACGTCCACAGTAGGACTCGAACCTGCTAACTCTGTATCAGAGTCCACAGTACTTTACCACGGAGCTACACCCAAGGTAAGTATGGGCGCTTAGCCGAAGCTAAGCGATGTTACCCCATACCCCCCCGGGTACCATACCCCCGGGCACCAAACCCACAGGCACCATACCCTTGGGCACCATACCCCCGGGCACCAAACCCACAGGCACCATACCCTTGGGCACCATACCCTTGGGCACCAAACCCCCAGGCACCATACCCTTGGGCACCATACCCTTGGGCACCAAACCCCAGGCACCAAACCCACAGGCACCATACCCTTGGGCACCATACCCTTGGGCACCAAGCTCGTTTTGAAAGTTATGTCATTGAATCCTGCCGCATGCAATGGACAATAGAAGTTAGCGAATTGTTAAGCTTATTATTACATATAAAATACTGGGAACGCTTGGAAGCACTTGACTTGTACTCGTTGGAACGCAGGAGGGAGAGATATATCATAATCTACACTTGGAAAATCTTGGAAGGAATGGTCCCAAATCTGCACACAGAAATCACTCCCTACGAAAGTAAAAGACTGGGCAGGCGATGCAAAATGCCGCCAATAAAAAGTAGGGGCGCCATTGGTACACTAAGAGAAAACACCATAAGTGTCCGGGGCCCAAAACTGTTCAACAGCCTCCCATCAAGCATTAGGGGAATTGCCAATAAACCCCTGGCTGCCTTCAAGACCCCTGGCTGCCTTCAAGACCCCTGGCTGCCTTCAAGACCCCTGGCTGCCTTCAAGACCCCTGGCTGCCTTCAAGACCCCTGGCTGCCTTCAAGACCCCTGGCTGCCTTCAAGAGAGAGCTGGACAGATACCTAAAGTCAGTGCCGGATCAGCCGGGCTGTGGCTCGTACGTCGGACTGCGTGCGGCCAGCAGTAACAGCCTAGTTGATCAGGCCCTGATCCATCGGGAGGCCTGGTCGTGGACCGGGCCGCGGGGGCGTTGATCCCCGGAATAACCTCCAGGTAACCTCCAGGTAGTATGCCTAGGCATTTCGGGCAGACTAACACTAGTCCTTACTCTATTTTGACACAGGATGTGGAAAACACTGTTCATTTTCCGAAAATAGTGCATAATTTGTTATAATATATATGATCAACGCATTACTGTTGGTCTAAAATATTTAGATTTGAGAAAGAGAACCAAGAAAAGGGGTCTTAGCGCATGCGCGAAGAGACGCCTGGGCTTGAGTCAAGTGGCGTGGGTACTGGGACCAGGAAATTGGCGTTCACAGCGGTCTAAAGGATTAATATGGGCCTCACTTCATAATAGGAAGTGTTGTAACGGTTCTCAGTGTATTATGTGGGACATCAAGCCCAGGGAACCACTACAATAGGGTGGTAAAGTTATTAAATAGTGAGGGATGCCGACCGACGTGGCGCCATAGCAAGTTCGGTGGTGAAAATACCCGTCGGTTCAATCACCACTCATCGGGCTCAGATCTTAATGGATCGACTTCTAACGGGTGTAAATTAATGGGACAGTAAGTCGTCTTGTGAACTGCAGAAGAACTGGTGATAATAGATAATAACTTTAATGTAAGGGAATGTGTGAAGTGATGCGAGTAGCCATTCCCAGAGTGACCATATGTTAAACTCGCGACCCTGTTCCGAGGACCACGAAGCTTGACGGAGTCTCGTCTCCTAAGTCGGGACAACCCAAGTGATATAGTCCTGCTGGAAGAACTACATCGATTTGGCAGGACATCTAGATCAGAGGAGGAAATAAAGAAATACAAGGAATGCTGCCTCCTCGTCCACAGTTAAGTAAACCTTATTATTAGACTAATAACATCAGAAACATTGTTTCAGACTATGGAACAATGCTCTTCTCCAGACTGAGGGACTGACCACCTCAAAACTTCAAGGGTGATGGACTGATTACATCGTCTTCAAGTATATTCTGCTTCTATCAACTTTTCTGTACTCGACTGAAGAAGCCTACTGTGTAGGCGAAACGTTTCGAAATAAAGATACCTAACTGTTGCATGTGTGTCTTACCTAACAAATCACAATTTACAAAGGTAATGAACTCCAGGTAGGTCTGGTCACAATCATGACAAGTTGCAAAGGTATTTACAGATTACAGAGGTACACAATGGGTCCAGGGACTGGGCCCCCAAAGTTTTGATAGCTGAACTAGGTACAAAGGTAATGAATCCTGTAAGTATCGTTACTTACGTTTATACATGGCTACAATCATGAACAAATTATAGAGTAATGAGCAATTCACACTTCCACACTCCAGTGACCACCAATGAAATTGGGTGTCTCATTTACCTGGAGAGAGTTCCGGGGGTCAACGCCCCCGCGGCCCGGTCTGTGACCAGGCCTCCTGGTGGATCAGAGCCTAATCAACCAGGCTGTTACTGCTGGCTGCACGCAAACCAACGTACGAGCCACAGCCCGGCTGGTCAGGAACCGACTTTAGGTGCTTGTCCAGTGCCAGCTTGAAGACTGCCAGGAGTCTGTTGGTAATCCCCCTTATGTATGCTGGGAGGCAGTTGAACAGTCTCGGGCCCCTGACACTTATTGTATGGTCTCTTAACGTGCTAGTGACACCCCTGCTTTTCATTGGGGGGATGTTGCATCGTCTGCCGAGTCTTTTGCTTTCGTAGTGAGTGATTTTCGTGTGCAAGTTCGGTACTAGTCCCTCTAGGATTTTCCAGGTGTATATAATCATGTATCTCTCCCGCCTGCGTTCCAGGGAATACAGGTTTAGGAACCTCAAGCGCTCCCAGTAATTGAGGTGTTTTATCTCCGTTATGCGCGCCGTGAAGGTTCTCTGTACATTTTCTAGGTCAGCAATTTCACCTGCCTTGAAAGGTGCTGTTAGTGTGCAGCAATATTCCAGCCTAGATAGAACAAGTGACCTGAAGAGTGTTATCATGGGCTTGGCATCCCTAGTTTTGAAGGTTCTCATTATCCATCCTGCCATTTTTCTAGCAGATGCGATTGATGCAGTGTTATGGTCCTTGAAGGTGAGATCCTCCGACATGATCACTCCCAGGTCTTTGACGTTGGTGTTTCACTCTATTTTGTGGCCAGAATTTGTTTTGTACTCTGATGAAGATTTAATTTCCTCGTGTTTACCATATCTGAGTAATTGAAATTTCTCATTGTTGAACTTCATATTGTTTTCTGCAGCCCATTGAAAGATTTGGTTGATGTCCGCCTGGAGCCTTGCAGTGTCTGCAATGGAAGACACTGTCATGCAGATTCGGGTGTCATCTGCAAAGGAAGACACGGTGCTGTGGCTGACATCCTTGTCTATGTCAAGTATGAGGATGAGGAACAAGATGGGAGCGAGTACTGTGCCTTGTGGAACAGAGCTTTTCACCATAGCTGCCTCGGACTTTACTCTGATGACTACTACTCTCCGTGTTCTGTTAGTGAGGAAATTATAGATCCATCGACCGACTTTTCCTGTTATTCCTTCAGCACGCATTTTGTGCGCTATTACGCCATGGTCACACTTGTCGAAGGCTTTTGCAAAGTCTGTATATATTACATCTGCATTCTTTTTGTCTTCTAGTGCATCTAGGACCTTGTCGTAGTGATCGAATAGTTGAGACAGACAGGAGCGACCTGTTCTAAACCCATGTTGCCCTGGGTTGTGTAATTGATGGGTTTCTAGATGGGTGGTGATCTTGCTTCTTAGGACCCTTTCAAAGATTTTTATGATATGGGATGTTAGTGCTATCGGTCTATAGTTCTTTGCTATTGCTTTACTGCCCCCTTTGTGGAGTGGGGCTACGTCTGTTGTTTTTAGTAACTGTGGGACGACCCCCGTGTTCATGCTCCCTCTCCATAGGATGGTAAAAGCTCGTGATAGGGGCTTCTTGCAGTTCTTGATGAACACGGAGTTCCATGAGTCTGGCCCTGGGGCAGAGTGCATGGGCATGTCATTTATCGCCTGTTCGAAGTCATTTGGCGTCAGGATAACATCAGATAGGCTTGTGTTAACCAAATTCTGTGACTCTCAAAAAATTCATTTTGATCTTCGACTCTCAGTCTGGTTAGCGGCTTGCTAAAAGCTGAGTCATATTGGGACTTGAGTAGCTCACTCATTTCCTTGCTGTCATCTGTGTAGGACCCATCTTGTTTAAGTAGGGGCCCAATACTGGACGTTGTTCGCGACTTTGATTTGGCATAGGAGAAGAAATACTTTGGGTTTCTTTCGATTTCATTTATGGCTTTTAGTTCTTCCCGCGATTCCTGACTCCTATAAGATTCCTTTAGCTTAAGTTCGATGCTTGCTATTTCTCTGACCAGTGTCTCCCTACGCATTTCAGATATATTGACCTCTTTTAGCCGCTCTGTTATTCTTTTCCGTCGCCTGTAAAGGGAGCGCCTGTCTCTTTCTATTTTACATCTACTCCTCCTTTTTCTTAGAGGAATAAGCCTTGTGCATACATCGAGTGCCACCGAGTTAATCTGTTCTAGGCATAAGTTGGGGTCTGGGTTGCTTAGTATATCTTCCCAGCTTATATCGGTTAGGACTTGGTTTACTTGGTTCCACTTTATGTTTTTGTTATTGAAGTTGAATTTGGTGAATGCTCCCTCGTGACTAATCTCATTATGTCGGTCTGGGGCTCCGCGCATACATGTCTGAACCTCAATTATGTTGTGATCTGAGTATATTGTTTTTGATATGGTGACATTTCGTATCAGATCATCATTGTTAGTGAAGATGAGGTCTAGTGTATTCTCCAGTCTAGTAGGCTCTATTATTTGCTGGTTTAAATTGAATTTTGTGCAGAGATTTAAAAGCTCGTGTGAGTGAGAGTTTTCATCAGAGCTGCCTCCTGGTGTTATTACTGCAACAATATTATTTGCTATATTCCTCCATTTTTGGTGCCTTAAGTTGAAATCCCCCAGGAGCAAGATGTTGGGTGCAGGAGCTGGCAGATTTTCCAGACAGCGGTCAATTTTGAACAGTTGTTCCTGGAATTGCTGGGATGTTGCATCCGGAGGCTTGAAGGCTACCACAATGACTAGGTTTTGGTTCTCGATCTTTACTGCTAAAACTTCCACTACATCATTTGAGGCATTAAGCAGTTCTGTGCAAACAAGTGACTCTGCTATGTACAGGCCAACCCCCCCCCCCCTTTTGCCTGTTCACTCTGTCGCATCTGTATAGGTTGTAACCTGGGATCTACATTTCGTTGTCAAAGTGATCCTTTATGTGGGTCTCAGTGAAAGCCGCGAACATTGCCTTAGCCTCTGCAAGCAGTCCACGGATGAAAGGCATTTTGTTGTTTGTTGCTGGCTTTAGATCCTGCATATTTGCAAAGAATGTCATCGGACTGGTGGTATTGATGGTACTGGGGGGATTTTTTTTCCGGCATTAGTATCTGTATCTGTTGGTTTGGAGTGGAGGCCATCGACTGTGGTTCCACTCCAGGAATGACTGAATTTGGTGTACGATTTCTGCCATTTCCTGCCAGTTTTTTTTCCTTCCTGGCACTAAAAAACCTCTCCCTCTTGAGTGGCTGTGGCTACCCAGGTTTTCCCATGGCCTGGATGTTTTGTATCTTTTTGTCCCCTTTAGATGGTATGCCTGGCAATTTAATTTATAGCACAGTCTTTCCTGTACTGAAGAGGTACACATTTCAGGGTGAAAAAGCTTACTGGAAGGGAGTTTGCATTTTCCTGTTGTCATATGGGCATGGCATTTTCTAGGGTGGTCATAGTTGCACGTCCCATCTGTTTTTCCAGATTTCCCATGCCAGCAGATACCAAGTGCATAGTATGTGCACAGGCTTGGTTTCCGTTTGCCTTGGGTTTCTGTGACTGTATTCCCTGTTGGTGCATGTTTACCTGTCTTATTCCTATCCTCCTTAGCACCAACAATGAAGCTCTCACCAGTTGTTTTTGGTAATATATCCTCACTGTTGCTAGTGGAGTCCTCTTGTTTGCTATTTCCTGTGGTATTACTAGTTTACAATATTGGTTTTATCTTATCTTTGACTACACTTGTTTCCCCACTACGGTTCCTGTCCCCTATGAGGTCATTTTTATGCATTCCCTCCTGAGTATATTTCCCGACTACCTGGACAAAATCTCCAGCTTCACCATTACTGTCTCCCAGGACAGCACCTCCAGCTTCACCATTACTGTCTCCCAGGACAGCACCTCCAGCTTCACCAGTACTGTCTCCCAGGACAGCACCTCCAGCTTCACCAGTACTGTCTCCCAGGACAGCACCTCCAGCTTCACCATTACTGTCTCACAGGACAGCACCTCCAGCTTCACCAGTACTGTCTCCCAGGACAGCACCTCCAGCTTCACCATTACTGTCTCCCAGGACAGCACCTCCAGCTTCACCAGTACTGTCTCCAAGGACAGCACCTCCAGCTTCACCAGTACTGTCTCCCAGGACAGCACCTCCAGCTTCACCAGTACTGTCTCCAAGGACAGCACCTCCAGCTTCACCAGTACTGTCTCCCAGGACAGCACCTCCAGCTTCACCAGTACTGTCTCCCAGGACAGCACCTCCAGCTTCACCAGTACTGTCTCCCAGGACAGCACCTCCAGCTTCACCAGTACTGTCTCCCAGGACAGCACCTCCAGCTTCACCAGTACTGTCTCCCAGGACAGCACCTCCAGCTTCACCAGTACTGTCTCCCAGGACAGCACCTCCAGCTTCACCAGTACTGTCTCTCAGGACAGCACCTCCAGCTTCACCAGTACTGTCTCCCAGGACAGCACCTCCAGCTTCACCAGTACTGTCTCTCAGGACAGCACCTCCAGCTTCACCAGTACTGTCTCCCAGGACAGCAGCTCCAGCTTCACCAGTACTGTCTCCCAGGACAGCACCTCCAGCTTCACCAGTACTGTCTCCCAGGACAGCACTATCAGCCCCACATTTACTGACTACAAGGACAGCACCTCCAGCTTCACCAGTACTGTCTCCCAGGACAGCACCTCCAGCTTCACCATTACTGTCTCCCAGGACAGCACCTCCAGCTTCACCAGTACTGTCTCCCAGGACAGCACCTCCAGCTTCACCATTACTGTCTCCCAGGACAGCACCTCCAGCTTCACCAGTACTGTCTCCCAGGACAGCACCTCCAGCTTCACCATTACTGTCTCCCAGGACAGCACCTCCAGCTTCACCAGTACTGTCTCCCAGGACAGCACCTCCAGCTTCACCAGTACTGTCTCCCAGGACAGCACCTCCAGCTTCACCATTACTGTCTCCCAGGACAGCACCTCCAGCTTCACCAGTACTGTCTCCCAGGACAGCACCTCCAGCTTCACCAGTACTGTCTCCCAGGACAGCACCTCCAGCTTCACCAGTACTGTCTCCAAGGACAGCACCTCCAGCTTCACCAGTACTGTCTCCCAGGACAGCACCTCCAGCTTCACCAGTACTGTCTCCCAGGACAGCACCTCCAGCTTCACCATTACTGTCTCCCAGGACAGCACCTCCAGCTTCACCAGTACTGTCTCCAAGGACAGCACCTCCAGCTTCACCAGTACTGTCTCCCAGGACAGCACCTCCAGCTTCACCAGTACTGTCTCCCAGGACAGCACCTCCAGCTTCACCAGTACTGTCTCCCAGGACAGCACCTCCAGCTTCACCAGTACTGTCTCCCAGGACAGCACCTCCAGCTTCACCAGTACTGTCTCCCAGGACAGCACCTCCAGCTTCACCAGTACTGTCTCCCAGGACAGCACCTCCAGCTTCACCATTACTGTCTCCCAGGACAGCACCTCCAGCTTCACCAGTACTGTCTCCCAGGACAGCACCTCCAGCTTCACCAGTACTGTCTCCCAGGACAGCACCTCCAGCTTCACCAGTACTGTCTCCCAGGACAGCACCTCCAGCTTCACCAGTACTGTCTCCCAGGACAGCACCTCCAGCTTCACCAGTACTGTCTCCCAGGACAGCACCTCCAGCTTCACCAGTACTGTCTCCCAGGACAGCACCTCCAGCTTCACCAGTACTGTCTCCCAGGACAGCACCTCCAGCTTCACCAGTACTGTCTCCCAGGACAGCACCTCCAGCTTCACCAGTACTGTCTCCCAGGACAGCACCTCCAGCTTCACCAGTACTGTCTCCCAGGACAGCACCTCCAGCTTCACCAGTACTGTCTCCCAGGACAGCACCTCCAGCTTCACCAGTACTGTCTCCCAGGACAGCACCTCCAGCTTCACCAGTACTGTCTCCCAGGACAGCACCTCCAGCTTCACCAGTACTGTCTCCCAGGACAGCACCTCCAGCTTCACCAGTACTGTCTCTCAGGACAGCACCTCCAGCTTCACCAGTACTGTCTCCCAGGACAGCACCTCCAGCTTCACCAGTACTGTCTCCCAGGACAGCACCTCCAGCTTCACCAGTACTGTCTCCCAGGACAGCACTATCAGCCCCACATTTACTGACTACAAGGACAGCACCTCCAGCTTCACCAGTACTGTCTCCCAGGACAGCACCTCCAGCTTCACCATTACTGTCTCCCAGGACAGCACCTCCAGCTTCACCAGTACTGTCTCCCAGGACAGCACCTCCAGCTTCACCATTACTGTCTCCCAGGACAGCACCTCCAGCTTCACCATTACTGTCTCCCAGGACAGCACCTCCAGCTTCACCAGTACTGTCTCCCAGGACAGCACCTCCAGCTTCACCAGTACTGTCTCCCAGGGCAGCACTATCAGCCCCACATTTACTGACTACCAGGACAGCACCTCCAGCTTCACCATTACTGTCTCCCAGGACAGCACCTCCAGCTTCACCAGTACTGTCTCCCAGGACAGCACCTCCAGCTTCACCATTACTGTCTCCCAGGACAGCACCTCCAGCTTCACCAGTACTGTCTCCCAGGACAGCACCTCCAGCTTCACCATTACTGTCTCCCAGGACAGCACCTCCAGCTTCACCATTACTGTCTCCCAGGACAGCACTATCAGCCCCACATTTACTGACTACCAGGACAGCACTTCCAGCCTTACAGTTTCTTACTACATGGCCAGCATCAAGGGCAGTACCATCCAGCCAAGGATACAATGTAACCTAAGTTAACTAATACTCTGTACCCTGTCCTAGAGGGTATGTTCGGGTTTTGTCTTGTTTTATAGTTATGGTAGCTTTGGTTAGGGTCTTTTTACTTTACTGACATGGTATGTGTAGTACACATATTGTGTGTTAAAGGTGGCTATGGTTTTAGTCATGTGACAATTTCGACTTCAGTAACCTTGTGATGTTGTACATTTGTATGATGTTTCTGTAATAGGTTATGACAGGTACTCATTTTATATTATTAAATCATCTGAGGTTTCATTTTGGTGTGTTTTCTTGGGTTACAATGGCGTGGCGGCACATATTAATGACATATACTTTAGTGAGGTTTGTCTTAGCGTGTATTGTGGCCCGGTGGCTAAAGCTCCCGCTTCACACACGGAGGGCCCGGGTTCGATTCCCGGCGGGTGGAAACATTTCGACACGTTTCCTTACACCTGTTGTCCTGTTCACCTAGCAGCAAATAGGTACCTGGGTGTTAGTCGACTGGTGTGGGTGGCATCCTGGGGGACAAGATTAAGGACCACAATGGAAATAAGTTAGACAGTCCTCGATGACGCACTGACTTTCTTGGGTTATCCTGGTGGCTAACCCCCCGGGGTTAAAAATCCGAGCGAAATCTTGTTATCTTATAACACGTTGTTATAATACTTGTTACCTCCAGGAATAACCTGGTACTAGTAGCGCAAAAGACTGTTTTTGTATTCCTGTACTATTATTATGGATCTTTTGTACTTTAAGGTTTTTAATAAAAATATATAAAAAATACATTACTTTTTAACAAGTCACTAGAAACTAGCAAGTGTTACACCAATACATAAAGGTGGTGACCCTACAGACTTAAACAACTATAGGCCAATATCAAACTTACCATTGCTATCCAAAATCTTTGAGAAACTCGTGCACAGGAGACTATATTCATTTATAACAGCACAAAACATACTCAACCCCTGCCAATTTGGATTCAGGAAAAATAAAAGCACTAATGATGCAATTATAAAAATGCTAGATCTGCTTTACACAGCATTGGAAAATAAGGAATATCCACTAGGAATTTTTGACCTTAGAAAAGCATTTGACACAGTAGACCACGACATCCTACTCCACAAACTTGACCATTATGGTATAAGAGGCCATGCGCTTGCATATTTCAAATCTTACCTTACTAATAGGTATCAGTATGTCACCATTAAAGACACAGCATCAACAACACGGCCACTTGATACTGGAGTTCCGCAGGGAAGTGTCCTTGGTCCCCTGCTCTTCCTCATTTACATCAATGACCTTCCAAACGTATCCCAACACCTGAACCCCATTCTCTTTGCTGATGACACGACTTATGTCATCTCTCACCCTAATCTTGCCACTCTCAACACCATTGTTAACGAGGAGCTGATCAAAATATCGACTTGGATGACAGCCAATAAACTTACGCTTAACACTGACAAAACCTACTATATTATGTTTGGTAGCAGAGCAGGAGATGCACAAATTAACATTAAGATCGATAACACTAATTGCCAGACATAATGAGGGCAAATTCCTAGGCCTATACCTCGACAACAACCTAAATTTCAGCACCCATATCCAACACACAAAAAAAGTATCCAAAACGGTTGGGATCCTCTCCAAGATACGATACTACGTACCGCAAACTACCCTTCTCACACTATACCACTCACTTATATATCCATACCTCACCTATGCTATCTGTGCTTGGGGATCAACTGCAGCAACACACCTAAAGCCAATAATAACCCAACAAAAAGCTGCAGTAAGAATAATCACTAAATCCCATCCCTGGCAACACCCCCCCCCCACTCTTCATAGATCTAAACTTACTCCCTGTTCAGTACATCCACTTACTACTGTGCAATCTATATCTACAGAACCCTAAATTCCAATATTAACCTTGACCTAAAACTCTTTCCTGATAGTTGTGACAGGATCCACAGGGATAACGCCAGACACAAACAGTGGTATATTGCAGACCATTCTGGAGAAATACCCTGACTTTGCTAGCTGTAAATAAAGCATTACTGTGTGTGTGTGTGTGTGTGTGTGTGTGTGTGTGTGTGAGAGAGAGAGAGAGAGAGAGAGAGAGAGAGAGAGAGAGAGAGAGAGAGAGAGAGAGAGAGAGAGAGAGAGAGAGAGAGAGAGAGAGAGAGAGAGAGAGAGAGAGAGAGAGAGAGAGAGAGAGAGAGAGAGAGAGAGAGAGAGAGAGAGAGAGAGAGAGAGAGAGAGAGAGAGAGGAGAGAGAGAGAGAGAGAGAGAGAGAGAGAGAGAGAGAGAGAGAGAGAGAGAGAGAGAGAGAGAGAGAGAGAGAGAGAGAGAGAGAGAGAGAGAGAGAGAGAGAGGAGAGAGAGAGAGAGAGAGAGAGGAGAGAGAGAGAGAGAGAGGAGAGAGAGAGAGAGAGATGAGCGAGAGAGAGAGAGAGAGAGAGAGGAGAGAGAGAGAGAGAGGAGAGAGAGAGAGAGAGAGAGAGAGAGAGAGAGAGAGAGAGAGAGAGAGGAGAGAGCGCGAGAGAGAGGAGGGAGCGCGAGAGAGAGCTAGAGAGCGCGAGAGAGAGCTAGAGAGCGAGAGAGCGAGCGAGCGAGCCAGCGAGCGAGAGAGAGAGAGAGAGAGAGAGAGAGAGAGAGAGAGAGAGAGAGAGAGAGAGAGATAGAGAGAGCTAGCAGCACCTCTAACTCAGCATCTTTCAGCACTGCCTAGTACAGTGCAAATGGCCCTCTTCCATGGAAAGAGGCAAATGTAGTCCCTGTTCACAAAAAAAAAAAAAAAAAAAAGAAGAGCAGAGCAGAAATCAGCAACTACAGACCAGTGTCACTCCTGTCAATCACTGGTAAGATCCTTGAGACAATAATCTCAAGACAAATGACAGATTTTTTGACTACCACTCACTACTTTGTGATCGTCAATATGGCTTCAGGAAAGGTTACTCTGCTGCTGATCTGTTGTTAAACCTCCTACTAAGTGGCACCAGTCACTGGATGAATCCAAAGTCAGCTGTGTGGTAGCACTGGACATTGCTGGCGCTTTCGACCGGGTGTGGCACCAGGGCCTCTTAGCAAAACTTCAAGCACTGGGAATTGCAGGCTCTACGCTATGTCTCCTCAGTGATTACCTTCATGGTAGATCTCTAAGTGTAGTCCTCAATGGAACGGAATCAGCAAGACATCCTATTGGGGCAAGCGTTCCACAAGGAAGTGTGCTGGGTCCACTGTTATGGAATGTCTACTTCAACGACCTTCTTCATCTCATCCCAGAATCACATGCATATGCAGACGACTGTACACTGACATTCACTTATCCAAGAGAAGAAATGCCAGCTGCTCTGTTACATCAATCACCAGCCTGAGAGCCATATCAGCTTGGGGTGGAAATAGAGGAAGGCAACATTTGCACCTGAGAAAACGCAAATGATGATCGTCTCTAGGCACCATGATGGTAATGCTGGTGCAGTAGTAGGATGAATGGGAGGATGTTGGCACCTGGAGAAGAAGTTGATATCCTTGGGGTGAAATTTGACTCCAAACTAACCATGAAGAACCATGTTGTAAATCTTGCAAACAAGGCAGCCAGGAAGCTTACAGCACTTCGCCGTATCTCGCATCTGCTTGACAGTAGGGGTTGCAAGATACTGTACGAGGCACAAGTACGCTCACACCTTGAGTATGCTCCACTTTCTTGGTTTGCCTGTCCTCTCTATCTGCGACTGCTTGACAGAGTAGAGAACAGAGCAAGACGTCTCATCTCTCCGCCCGGACCCATCCTGGATGGATCTGTCATTTCAGCAGAGCCTTCAACATAGGAGGGATGTGGGTGGCCTTACTGTTATGTACAAGGCCAATATTGTCAAAATACCACTTCTTGGATCCACTTCGAGGACAGCGCGAAACGCT
>NC_091386.1:7012165-7028305 GCF_038502225.1 Cherax quadricarinatus
GTAGTTAAAACAAGCCCTTTGACTCGGGAATTATTCCCCTTTTAAAACTCTCATTTGTATATGGTTTGATATCTGTTGGGCGCATTGAAAAAAATGTATATTGCCTTTTGGTATGTATGAAAGATTTTCGTTAGATTTAGATTTTGCCACTGAAGTGGCTAATTTATTGTGCAGGTAACATCCATCCTGTGGACGGTAGCGCAAGAGAATATGGATACACAAAAGGCCCATGAACGAGACCCCAAAAGGGTTAACAGGTGTACATCTGGATTTATATCTACAGTACACTTATCTGTTACAAGTAAATTTAGGAAATTTGGTTAGCATATCTGGTATCTTATTTTCCTTAATAAGATATCTTGACATGTCACATAGGTTATTATACTGTCTGTCTCTGTATTCCTCAATAAGTGGACAATTAAGCACATAGTGTTCAAGACAGTGACCACAGGACTGGTTACATACTTTCTATTTGCTTTGATTATCATCTGTGTGTCTCCTAAACTGCCAGAAGTACTTGTAACCAAGCCTAAGCCTGGCCACTACAACATCAGTCAGTACTTGTAACCAAGCCTAAGCCTGGCCACTACAACATCAGTCAGTACTTGTAACCAAGCCTAAACCTGGCCACT
This sequence comes from Cherax quadricarinatus, assembly GCF_038502225.1. Taxonomy (NCBI): domain Eukaryota; kingdom Metazoa; phylum Arthropoda; class Malacostraca; order Decapoda; family Parastacidae; genus Cherax; species Cherax quadricarinatus. The sequence goes on from NC_091386.1 coordinate 7,012,798, forward strand.
ACAACATCAGTCAGTACTTGTAACCAAGCCTAAACCTGGCCACTACAACATCAGTCAGTACTTGTAACCAAGCCTAAGCCTTGCCACTACAACATCAGTTAGTACTTGTAACCAAGCCTAAGCCTTGCCACTACAACATCAGTTAGTACTTGTAACCAAGCCTAAGCCTGGCCACTACAACATCAGTCAGTACTTGTAAGCTACCACCAATATTCATTTTGGCTAGTTCATGTAGTATAACGGTTCTGTTCGCAATATCAAATGCAGATTTTAGACCAAGAAAAGTGGTAAAACTAGTAGAGGTGTGTGCAGTGAGAAAGGTGGAAATACAGTTCTGCACACTTTTACCTTTCATGAACCCATAGAGGTAGGGGAAAAGTTGGTGTCTGATTCTGTAGTACAGTCTGTTAAGCATCATTCTTTCAAAAGTTTTACAAAGACAACTAGTTAAGGAGATCGGCCTAAATGTATCAGGCTGTTGGGGCTTAGGGATAGGCACAATGAGACTATTGGTCCAGGAAGTAGGAAGAACGCCCTTAATGTAACTGAGATTATACAGTGCCAACAAAGGGTTGTCAGGCACGTGCCTTAAAGTTTTGAGAATATCATCCTCATATCTGACACAGACATGGATGACAGCCACAGCACCGTGTCTTCCTTTGCAGATGACACCCGAATCTGCATGACAGTGTCTTCCATTGCAGACACTGCCTTCCTTTGCAGACACTGCAAGGCTCCAGGCGGACATCAACCAAATCTTTCAGTGGGCTGCAGAAAACAATATGAAGTTCAACGATGAGAAATTTCAATTGCTCAGATATGGTAAACACGAGGAAATTAAAACTTCATCAGAGTACAAAACTAATTCTGGCCACAAAATAGAACGAAAAACCAACGTCAAAGACCTGGGAGTGATCATGTCGGAGGATCTCACCTTCAAGGACCATAACATTGTATCAATCGCATCTGCTAGAAAAATGACAGGATGGATAATGAGAACCTTCAAAACTAGGGAGGCCAAGCCCATGATGACACTCTTCAGGTCACTTGTTCTATCTAGGCTGGAATATTGCTGCACACTAAACAGCACCTTTCAAGGCAGGTGAAATTGCTGACCTAGAAAATGTACAGAGAACCTTCACGGCGCGCATAACGGAGATAAAACACCTCAATTACTGGGAGTGTTTGAGGTTCCTGAACCTGTATTCCCTGGAATGCAGGCGGGAGAGATACATGATTATATACACCTGGAAAATCCTAGAGGGACTAGTACCGAACTTGCACACGAAAATCACTCACAACGAAAGTAAAAGACTTGGCAGACGATGCAACATCCCCTCAATGAAAAGCAGGGGTGTCACTAGCACGTTAAGAGACCATACAATAAGTGTCAGGGGCCCGAGACTGTTCAACTGCCTCCCAGCATACATAAGGGGGATTACCAATAGACCCCTGGCAGTCTTCAAGCTGGCACTGGACAAGCACCTAAAGTCGGTACCTGACCAGCCGGGCTGTGGCTCATACGTGGGTTTGCGTGCAGCCAGCAGTAACAGCCTGGTTGATCAGGCTCTGATCCACCAGGAGGCCTGATCACAGACCGGGCCGTGGGGGCGTTGACCCCCAGAACTCTCTCCAGGTAAACTCCAGGTATACCATCCTCCCCAGGAGCAGTTGATCGACCTTTAGTTAATGGTTCTGGGTTTTGTCTTTCTTAGTGTACGATCATTACAATTGTGACCAGGTGTGGACGTATCAGTGGTTCATTAGTTTGTAATTTGTCCATGACTGTAACCATGTATAGGAGTGAAGCTGATTCATTACCTGTGTAACTTGCCATGATTGTGACCAGATCTACCTGGAGTTCATTACCTTTGTAACTAGTTCAGCTATCATAACTTTGTGGTCCAGTCCCTGGACCCATTATGTACCTTTGTAATCTTTTGACTACCACCCACAGGATGGGTATGTGGTGATTACCGCCCACAGGATGGGTATGTGGTTACTACTGCCCACAGGATGGGTACGGGGTGCATAATAAAGATATTTAACTAACGATCAGGGATGAACTCACTATGTCAACAGTTGTAAGTTTATTCAGGTACTGGTACACATAGTTACATAAAAAAGTCATACAGAGCAGTATGTGTGTAGATTACCTGGGAAACCCAAAAATGTTAGACAAAATGACGTATTTCCATTGGGGTTCTTGAATGCAATTGTGCCCTTTCATGCTTAGACAGTCCATAAACAGTCGACTCAAAAGTCAAGGTTATGCAGGATTTAGTATTGAAGGGAGCAGATTTTCACTAATACTGAACTTGCATAATAAGTGATTATCCAAAAGTCATTCTGGGTTCTGATTATTAAAATCAACTAAATTAGTAAATCAACAAGGATCATGCAGCTGGTTTCTGAGGTTCTCTGGTTGTGTTGAGGTCAGTGAATAGCATCAAAGTCACTTAGAATCCAGATAATTTTTGTTGCATTTATGGAGGAGAGATGCTTAATCTGTAGGGGTCATACAGCATCTGGGGAATGGAAATCTGGTAAGCCTGACTCGAGTCTTGGAGGGATGAGAATGTTGCAGATTGGAAGGGTATCTCAACTGTGTTGTCAGTACACTTCTTGCAAGACAGTGAATGGGTGAATGATGGCGTTAGTTTAGTTAGTTAGTTTAATATGTTTATGCACCCCATACCCATCCTGTGGGCGGTAGTCAAAAGATTACAGAGGTACATAATTGGTCCAAGGACTGGACTCCGATGATGGCGAACATGGTTAATTGTATATATACTCAACTGACTCTTGTTAATATCAGCTTAATTACCTAGAGTCTGGCAGCCTTGATGCAAGCTCGGTCAAGATAATGGTGACTACTTCCTTGGCAGCTACCTGTCAGAAACACACCCAGGTGTACACTTGTATAATGTCCTTGTTAACACCTAGTTACTAGCTAATTTACCAGGCAGGATAAAGTTCGGAGCATACACAGCACATGGTGCATACACATGGTGCATACACAGCACCATGTGCTGTGTATGCTTTACCATCTCCACCTCGCCTTACATGCTAGCTAAACGGCCTGTCTTCATGTAACGCCTTGATAGGCACATCACAACCATGTCTACCGAGGATATCAAGTCATCACTTGAAGACCTAAACACCTGGGCCAAGATTGACTCTGTTGTGAAGATCCCCAACGCCTCCTCAATGCTCAAGATCACGTTTCTTGGCATCCACATGGCAACCAGAGCGCTCTCTGATGGCCTGGCCATCTCCTACTACTTCATCAATCCTCGACAAATTGAGCCAGAACACTTCAGCCATATAACACCTTGTTGGACATGCTACTCCTACAGTCATTCAACTACCGACTGTCATGTGAAGAACAAAACGATCTGTTTCACTTGTGGGTCTGCAGGTCACGACTTTCGTTCATGCACCTCTACTGCTGCTCCCATCTGCATCAACTGTAAGAGTGACCACCATACCCTGGCAGCCAAATGTCCTGTTCGTAAGGAGATCCTTTCAAAGAAGCTAAAGGAAGACCTTAAGAAGACAACGGGAAACTCTCCTACTTATGCTGCAATAGCCAAGCTTCAGTGTACAACCAGCAAGATTCTACAAACCACTCAGCAGCCTCCACCACCCACCGCCTCTCCTCTACCAAACGATATCTCGACAAAATTTTATTAATGCATGATGTATGCACACATGCAAAATACAGAACACCCGGGTTCTTTCAACACATCTATGAATGAAATTCTTGCCTTCAGCTAGTGCTCCTTAAGCTGATATTTTGAAAGTAATTCTGAAAATCGTCAGCTTCGAGGCACCAGATGACTTGCAAGATATGTTATCTGCAGATGCCACCTGCTCTACTTCGGAATCCACCAATGAGAGACCACCTCTGCCTCAAGCCACCACCACTGTCACACACCAATCAGAGGCCTCGCTGCATGTTGAGTCTCCACCAACTCCCACCAATGAGAGACCACCTCCACCTTCCACCACCAACCAATCACCAACCTCACCCACCTCTATGACCAAGCCAGCCTTCCTCAACATGCCAGGTGTCTAGTTCTACACTACAAAAGCACACAATAATGCAATGTTTCTCCAGGAACTCAGCCAAAGGCTCCAGGAGGGGACTGTCAAGTTCACCTGGGACGAAGAACCACCCATTGAGCTAGACGAAATACTCTACAACCTCCACAATCCAGGACCGAATCCAACAATCCCATTCAGAGTGTGCCATCTCACAAGAATGAAGTTCAACAATCTCTCCAATGGCTCAGTTGCATAACTAGCTTACGACTATTCACTGCCTAGCAGAAGATCCAGTCGGCCCTACTACAGCTGCCTTCCCTGCTCTTCCTGCCGTCTCCAGCCTGCCTCCTGTTATATGACCTCACTCGCCTCGTCAGATGCTCACTGCTGATTTTGGCCACCCTCTCACATCACCATTGACGCCTGTGGTACTTCAGTACCACTTGTGCCAAAGTGGTTGAGCCACTTACCTTTCTTACCCTCCCCTCCTCCATCCTCCCATCCTTTTTCAGTACATGTATTTCCATCCTTCTACCTCCTCATCTTACTGCAGCTCTGGTCATATTCGAGTTGAGTCGAGATACATCAGAACGCCATTTACCATCACATTCATAAAACTCATCAAAGTTATAAGATTCAATGACAAATATGCCTCATTTTCTAATACCAGTGTCACTGAAGCAGGCATAGTGGATATGGTGCATTGCACACTGCTGGCACAAATCTCACCTCTCAAGGCAGTGGGGAAAGTCACTGACTCTCCTTCTCCCCAACCTGGCAACGAGAGGAATAACAAACAGATTCATTAGACAAGAGTTGAGGGTTACTACACTATCTCAAGAATATTCTTATATACAGTGGTACTTCGGGATACGAACAGCTCAAAACGCAAACAATTATGTAATTGTATTTATGTAATGGCTTTTTGTAAGTATTTTTGGGGGTCTGAAATGAATTAATCTAATTTACATTATTCCTTATGGGAACAAATTCGTTCGGTATTGGCACTCGAACAGCCTTCTGAAACAAATTAAGTTCGTATCCCGAGGTACCACTGTATAGGGATTAAAAAATCCCCACAACGAATGCTCATTGAGAGAGCGCTGGTGTATAAATAAAGAAGGCTGAAAGTAAACATTTAATGTTTAAAAAATAAAATTATACATTGTCATAATGATAGTTTATTGTATTCTAAAAATTTATATAGTTACATTATCTTTGACGCTGTATATAATAAAAAAGATTATTCAGCTTAATCACTAAAGTTAAATAACATTAGTATTTAGCAAAATAAATACAAAAGTATTATAACCTGACTATATAACTTTGCAGATTAAAAACAAAGCATCAAATATATCCAGTAGCGAATATATTTTTACAAAGTATATTCATAGTGTATATATGAGAATTATGAGACAGAGCAGAGGGAAAACCCCGCAGCCCCTACTGTTAATAAATATTTATTCAATAAAACTGATGCAAAGTTTTTTGAGGAAATGCTGATGACTGCTGTACATCTGCAACAAATTTTTTATAGATTAGTGACACGCTGCACTAATCGATTCTTAATCTGTCAGTAAAGAGGAAAATACCAAAAAACTTTTCAGCTGCAGCACAGGAATTTGATTTAGACTCTGTCATATCCAGGACCTCTGACTCCTTCACAGCAATGTAAGACTGAAACTCTTATGTTGAAAATGATCAGGAATCTGCCATATCCACGACCTCAGGAATCTGCCATATCCACGACCTCAGGAATCTGCCATATCCACGACCTCTGACTCTCTCTCTCATGAGATGTCACTGCCCTCCATGATCATCAGCAATGCAAGATCCTACAAATCTTACGTTGAAGATGATCAGGAAAGGCTAATAATAAAGATCGTTAACCAGTCTTTGTGTCTGATAAGACAGATTTTATCTTATCATCCCAACACTGGCTATCCTTCACTGACATTAATTTTAATCAACTATCTTCAAAAGCTCCTCTACATAGTATCATTTTTTTGGGTAAATGAGATTGAAGTAGTACATTAAAAATTGAATAGCATGTGGAAAGACCTTCATAATAAGGAATATTTAATCTTGGATGCACTTGTCAATCGGATTCACCAAAAATCACGCCACATGGAGGAGCTTCATAGAAGAATTTACTGAACAAGCTGGGCTCACGAAATTGTACTAACACGACTGCAAATAAATCACAGAGCGGGTGCATTTGTGGTCACAGTGGTGGCCCATGCTAACCTCCGTATGGTGTACAGAAATATACCTAGCTGGACAAATCTTATTAGAACCAGCTGGCCAGTGGTTAACGCACTGGCCTGGAGTTTCAGAACTCATGGATTCAAACCTCACCCGTTCCGATTTGTACACATTGCAAATCTGTTATATGAAAGAGTAAACTTCTCAGTAGGATTAAAATGGAATTATCTATGTGTGGCCTGTAGTAGTCAATATTTTACAAGTAAGGTCAGCTGCTGCTTTTTGTAAGTGGTAATATATGCATTTTAAGACTGGAAATTGTCTCAAAAAAGTGTATACATGTATATGTATATAACATGGTACATATGTATATATAACATGGTACATATGGACAGAATACTTACAAAGACAAACATCTAAGTACAACCCTTTCAGTCAGGACATATGACTGAGGTCTGGGTATGCCACACTGCATTCTTAATAGTTTAACATTTATGCCTGACTCTTCATGCAGGATACGAGCACCTTCATGAAATCATAACTTACCTACAGATTATTCTGAAAATACATGTGAAAGCTATAGTAAATTATATATGCTGTACATGTAATAGGCTCTCTTATAAAGAATGTTCATGGTGTCCAAAATTGAATATCGTGTGGAAAGGCCTTCACAGTATGAGTTATTCAACTTCCAATGCAATTTCTTCAATCAAATTTACAAGAAATCGCATTTTTGAAGAGCCTTATATGGGTGTTATTGTAATACTCAATTCCAGTAGTGATAAACAGATTGTAATAAAGTTGGTAGAATTACCGACAATATGTAAAGTAAAAGGACACAAGTGCAACTAATGTGACATTTTCTTATGGCAACGTTTCGCTCTCCAGGAGCTTGATAAAGCTCCTGGAGAGTGAAACGTTGCCATAAGAAAATGTCACATTAGTTGCACTTATGATAAACAGATTGGATAAAACTACATTTGGTAACCTACTTGGCTCGGTAGGTGTTCTGATTTTAAGATATTTTTTTTAAATATATTTGGAGAGAAACATCCATGACAGTGAATGTGTTCATGGTATATCTGATGCATTAGGTCTATGTACAGAATATTTTATACACTAAGTGGAGATTAAACACAAGAAGACACTGCAAGCACAAATATTACGTAGCTTAAATTATAAAGCAGTAAGATCTTGTATAAAGCTCTGTTATTTTTTGGTGTGTAAATGCGGCTATACATGTGAATCCAAAATTGGAATGTGTGTGTACTACAAAGCCTTTTCCAGGCACTATTCAATTTTGTATTTGTTTTTTAAATCGCTTTTACAGATAACGGCACCACGTGGAAGAGCTTTACAAGAGCGCTGACTGTATAAAACTACGATTCATTTTAAAGCTGAATCCTATACACAACAATGTTAGAGCAAACAGAGACATTGTGGCACTGAACAGCAGCAGCAGCAGCGACAAACACTATAAAGCAAGCCATTAGTCCGATAAATTAACATTATAACTGTACATTAACTTGGACAAGGCACAGTAACTCATTTAAATAACACAGTTCGTACAATCGCCTAAATGGCCAGGCGCAGACAGCCAATATAAACTGAGTAAAACCTTAGGATACTAATTATGGTAATAAATGAAGTCCAAATTGAGACAGGTTAATGATGCTAAGGTTGCTTCTTCTGTTAATGATAGTACAGGAGGGTCCCACATACCCAGCTCTCTTTTTTCGATGTTCCTGTTGTCATTGGTTTTCAATTCAGCCACATTCATTATGTTTGGCGCTTTTACCCCTTTTCTGCCATTTTTGCACAACAGCTGCATGAGTGAAGGGCGACCGGCGCCATATTTTAACCCGTAAACAGTCCAAGCAGATCTACGTTCACATGTGTAGTGCTACAGAAGTAGATCAAAGTTTTTTTTACACATTTTCAAATGTAAAAAAACAAAAAGAAGATCTACTTTTTTTACATACTGTCAAATGTTGAAAAAACGTATATATACGTTTGGACCATTTATGGGTTAAGTAGGTATTGTATGTGTATCGATTTTACTTTTATCTTGTTTTTTTATGCCTAGCTGTACTGAGCACTTAATATATGAGAGTGTTAACACATTATCAGGCATTTTAGATGCATTCAATATTGAAAAACACACACTTTTTCATCTACCAGCAATTTTCGCATATCACGTGGGGTCGGGAACCTAAGAGCTGTACAAACAGGGCCCTCCTGTCATTCCCAGACTCAGCATCATTGTATAATGAGCTAGTATTGACTTAATTCACAGTAGGGCATCACAGACTGGGACGTGTGAGAGTACAATGCTCACACTGTGCAGTGTTGACATATTCTACGGCTAAAATTCTTTAAAATAAGTTGTGTGGAATCTGAACACAAAACCAATTTTTCATTATGAAAAACACAACGTCACTGCTGGCAAGAGATATCATGATTATAAATTTATAAAAAATACAGAATGCACGAACAGATTTTCGTACACTTCTTTCTAAATTAAGCTAATACGTATATAATTACACAAATGAATCACTTATTGACAGTTACAATAGTAATTACAGCAAAATGGCCTAATTATCACCCGCTTTAGATTTACGAAAAATACAAATACAGTGGACCCCCGCATAATGCTCAGCTCCCAACTCGACCAATTATGTAAGTGTATTTTTGTAAGTGCTTTTGTAGGTGTATTTTTGGGGGTCTGAAACGGAGTAATCTAATTCACAATATCTCTTATGGGAACAAATTCGGTCTATAAAGGCACCCAAACAGACTTCTGGACTGAAATAATATCATTATGTGGGGGTCCACTGTACCTATTTGATCTTTCAACAGGCAATTATATCTTGAAATGGTATACTGGAATGCAACTCTTGTATACATGTATAGTGTAATTTTTTGCATATGTGATTAAAAAAGTGTATTGTATAATGAATAGTAAATATTTACTATGTAGGCCTTTCCATATGCTAGTAAATTTAGGATATGCTTTTTCAGTTGCATCTGCAAAAAATTCACTATATAGAGGACTTTTATAAAACGGTTTGTTAGCATGTTCGTATTTGGTTCCTTGTATATTTTCCAAAAAGGAAAAAAAATGAGGTCTAAGTTGGCACTTCTATTAACCCGTAAACGGTCCAAGCAGATCTACGTTCACATGTGTTGTGCTACAAAAGTAGATCTACGTTTGTTTACATATTTTCAATTATAACAAAAAAAAAAGTAGATCGAAGTTTTTTACACATTTTCAAATGTAAAAAAAAAAACAAAAAAAAATCTACTTTTTTTACATACTTTGAAATGTTGAAAAAACGTATATACAGTGGACCCCCGGTTAACGATTTTAATCCGTGCAAGAGGGGTAATTGTTATGCGAAATAATCGTTATGTGAATGAATTTTCCCCATAAGAAATAATGGAAATAAAATTAATTCGTGCAAGACACCCAAAAGTATGAAAAAAAAAAATTTTACCACATGAAATATACATTTTCCCACACACAAAGAGAAGGATACATGCACAATAGTAGAGTAGTACATGCACAGTATATATTGTGCATGTACTAGTCTACTAAATGAAGAATAAATGACACTTACCTTTATTGAAGATGCAGCAATGACTGATGAGACACTGTGTCCTGGGAGTGCCTTTTCCTCCTGAGTACTGTAGGTCCTGTTTGGCATTTTCTTCCAGAACAGGCCTTATCACACTGTGTATGCCACTACGATTCTTAAATCTCTCAAACCAACCTTTGCTGGCTTTAAATTCACCAATATGAGCACTAGTTCCAGGCATTTTTCCCTGTTCACCTGGGTGTTAGTCGACTTGTGTGGGTTGCATCCTGGGAGACAAGATTAAGGACCCCAATGGAAATAAGTTAGACAGTCTTCGATGACACTGACTTTTTTGGGTTATCCTGGGTGGCAAATCCTCTGGGGTTAATTGTTTCTTGGTATTCTCAATAAGCCACACCAACAACGGTGCTACAGCAGCAGCAGCAGCTGACAGTGCAGCAGCAGCAGCAGCTGTACCACCAATAGTAGCGATGGTTGATTGGGGTTTATTATACAACCTGGCCAGCTCGGAGACATGCACTCCACTTTCATACTTATCAATGATCTTTTTCTTCATCTCTATTGTAATTCTCACCCTTATTGCTGTAGGGTTGGCACTAGAAGCTTTCTTGGGGCCCATGGTCACTTATTTTCCAGAAAAAGCACCGAAAACACTGTAATAATACGAAATATTCCGATTGTATGCTTGGATGTTACCGCGGAGGCTGGCTGGTAAACAATGCCACCGGCGGAACATGTGAGCGTGGCTCAGGCCGCTTCTCGGACGAAAATCGGTAAGCGGGTTTTTAAGCGGTATGTGAGGCAAAATTTTTGCGATTAAAGTAAGCGGTATGCGAAATAATCGCTATGTGATGCCATCGTTATGCGGGGGTCCACTGTATACGTTTGGACCGTTTACGGGTTAATCTCCCACATACAGCTCCCTTCAGGGGGGATCCTCTGATGCTAAAGGGCTCTTCATCCAAGGAATCAGACCTACTCTACCCTTTCTCAGATCAACCCTGATTACCTCCCATACCCAAGGTGTTTTTTGACCCTAATAAACTTACTGCTTTTGCCTAATATAATAATAATAAAAATAATCTCATACACAATAGCAATACAGTATTGTATACAAATTAATACAATAGGCTATTTAATAGAACTTTATATGGTGTGATTTTTGTATTATTATTATTATTATTATAATCAAAAAGAAGCGCTAAGCCACAAGGGCTGTGATTTTTGTAAATGTGGTCAAAAAAGCAAATAAAAAATTGAATAGCATGCAATATGAAGGTCTTTCCATGTGCTATTCAATTTTGAATGTAGTTTTTCGATTGCATTTACATAAAAAAAACACTATATGAAACGAATCTTGAAATCGTAATGACACAACTGCAAACAAGCAATGGAATAGGTGAGTCATACAACTAAAGGCCTGGAGCTGTATGACTCACTGGCCCAGGGTTCAAACCTCACCCGTTCCGTGGCTTGACTATATACAAAGCTTTGTGTACAACATAGGGTCCACTTCACGTTTTCTGTGCGAGCGAGGGTGAGTGAGCCTTGAGGGAGTGTTGGGAAGCACACACTAAGACAATCATGGCACACAGGTTCACAGGTCCAGGCAACTCTATACAGGATGGCCCCCTGTATACAATGCACCTACTGTATTTTATGGCATCAAAGACACTATTTTTTCATAAACAAGTCTTGTAAATTTATCCAGCGAATTGAGGAAGGCATTCTCGACACTGGAGCATCTTGTTCTCCATAAAATATGGCATTTTTGGTGTTCCGTGTTGTCACTGGCTTTCAACTGAGCAATTTTTCCACCCACTGGTGACAATCACCAACGAATGGATCATAATGAACAATGGCTCAATTTGAAGCCAATAAAAATGTGGAACACTAAAAGAAGGTGCTGTATATGAGGGGCCTTCCTGTATTGAGGAGCAGCAGTTCCAATACCTGCCTCATATTTATAATAAATTTATAATATTTCCACATGGGCAAGCACTTTACACATGAAGGACTGTTCCATATGTCTATTTCTGAAATATTCCAGTTAACAGGATATACAGTGGACCCCCGCATAACGATTACCTCCGAATGCGACCAATTATGTAAGTGTATTTATGTAAGTGTGTTTGTACGTGTATGTTTGGGGGTCTGAAATGGACTAATCTACTTCACAATATTCCTTATGGGAAAAAATTCGGTCAGTACTGGCACCTGAACATACTACTGGAATGAAAAAAGTTCGTTAACCGGGGGTCCACTGTAGTTTGGGAAAATATTCTCTGTCCACAGAGAACTTATAGTACTTAAAGACTATAGGGTGTTTATTTAACCATCGGACGAGGTGTAGCAAGTGTTATGTTACGTGACACGACCTTCACTTTTTTAATTGGGGTTGTTGACGGTGGTGCATCAGAGGCGCTGACCTTCGAAGATGATGATGTGGTAGGACGCATGAATGCTGGGAGATTTCCTCCTTTCCTTGGAGAGATGCTCTTGTTTGAGGTACTGCTGGTAGATCTTCTTGATCCTAGTTCTGGTTTGGGCGGTGAAGCACGGAAACTGGATGAACGCTCAGCAAGAGGTTTTGATGGTGATGTGGTGGAGCGAGGAGTAGAGCGGGAGGTGCCGCCAGCCCGACTGTTGCCAGAATTGGAGCGGGATAGATTCTCCTTTGAACTTCCAGAATCTCCACGTTTTACTTTAACTGAAGAATTGGGTGTGGATCCCGGTGACTTACGCAGAGACCCACTTGAGCCACTTATACTTCGATTACGATTGTCAGCTGTAGTAAGAGTGCGAACCTGAGCAGGAGCAAGGACACGTTTGGTTCGATTGTTGTTATTAGTGATAATGCGTGCAGATGACTTAGTATTTTGTGTGGTGCCACGCATCAGAGAACCTTCACTTGATTGTTTACTGAGGGAACCAGTAGACCGTGTAGAATCAGCCCGAGAAAGTGGGCGAGTTGGAGTAACTCCTCCAGAACTGTGAAGAGAACCTGATGATCTTGTGCGGTCATCTGGGAATGAAGGTTGGCCCTCTTCACCCTTAGGGCTGCAGGGAGAGCTTTGAGTGGTCCTGAAACCCTCCTCATTACCACAGTTCATTCGTAAACTTTTGAAGGTCAAACTTTTGAGAGCAGACGTGTAGTCATTAATTTTACCACGAGCCCGGCTACTGGAGTCAGATTTATTACTTATCACACTGGCAGTACTGGGTGACTTTGAAGGAGGCTTTGCAGGTCGCACAGTATTCACTGAAGCTGCAGAGGTCAAAGAAGAGCGAGAAGATCGAAGACTGGAGCGGGAACCTGACTTCTCATTTCTTTTCGAGGCGCTTAAACTATTGCGCTCTTCTGGCCGATGCCTAAAACTTCCAATTTGGCTTTCAATTTTCATATCATTATGAATATTTGTACATACTGATGAGGTCCCTTGTGTTTTCTCCAATGTGGCATCTGGTACATCACCAGTAGAAGATGCTCCCTGGCTCGTTGTCTCTGACTTGATGCTACCAGTGTCCTCAAATCCTTCATCAACATCCTTAGTTGTGGAGGTACCTCGAATGCGATTCCTTGTTCGTGTATCTAAGAGAGACCTTGTCCGTGCTTCACCACGACGCAGACCTGAAGGTTCTTTACTTTCCAGCTTGGAGAATAACTTCCCGACTCCCCGAGATGGGTCACCAAACACTGATCGCTTCTTATCCTTTTCTTTATCCTTGTCCAAAGCTTGGCGGACTTGAGAAGGATCAATAGCACTGCGTGTACGTTCTCTGCGGTCTTTTCTTGCATCGCTAGTTCCACTTGTGACTCTAAAAGAGCCTCTAGTCTCTAGTCCTCGAGCGACACTATCCTTATTTTTACGATACAGTCTTTCTGACGATGGAGGCTTAAGTTCATCCTTCGCACTCTTGCTACTGCGGTCATCCATGGCCCGGTGAACATCATATTTATCTACACTGGAGCGGAAACGCCGAGTAAGACGATCCTTCCACGAATCTGCCTCTCGAGACTTACCTCCGTGATCTTCATTGTCTGTTTTTGTCTCTTTGATACGCTGCCATCGTTTCAGCCGAGTATCTTTATCCTCAAAGCTTTCCTGCATTATATCACTCGTCTCTGCCTGCTGAATATTAGTATGAACCTTATCTACAGTGGACTCTTCACAAGGAGTACAGTGCTCTTGAGATGCTCTAACACTTTTTACAGAACTCTCTGGAGAGGTTGGGTTTTCCTGGGGAACACTGAGGCTTCCGTTCCGGGTATCTGTTTCTGTATGAACTTCACTTGGTTTCAACTCGGGTTTATCTTGCAACTTTTTATGTCTCAGTGTTTTACGAATTGATGAAAAGCGTTCAAAATTGCCATCCCCGAGGCCATCATCATCGGCTATAGATGGTGGACGATCTTTCTGCTTAGCAAGCATCTGTTCTGTCTCACTATCACCATCCTTTGCAAGATCAGCCAAACGCTTGAAACGCTGAGATCGCCGTGCTGTTCCCCGTTCCTCAACTTCACTACCGGCTCCCTCATTTTCCGAGCTATCTATTCCTGAGTGGAGACGCTGCCTGATGCCTTCTCCATCTGGCAAATTTTTCTCTTTAATGGGAACACGATGGTCCTCGCTTGTTAGGTTACGAAACCGGCGACCTACTCGTCGCTCATCAAGATCCTCACTTTCCTCCTGGCCAGAATTAATCCACCGAGAGTCAGAAGGTGAACGGAAACTTCTCATCCCGAATGCTCTTCGGGTTACTGGTGGTGTTTCAATGTTTTCGGCATCAATTTCTATCTTATCCAACTTGCCTTCTTCACGGGAAGGTCTACGGAGATGGCGAGGTATCGAAGGTGGCAGTAATTTTTGTTCTTTGTTTTCTCCTTTTGATCCTGTCTCCTCATCTTCATCCTCCTCATCCAGTTGATCGGTAGCTTCGTCCCCTAATGAACGGATGGTTCCAGCCAAGTGTACCGCTTGAAGGTTGTCCTTGAGGCGCTGTTGAAGAGCTGAACGCAGGCTGGAAGGTGTCATGGTACGTTGGTAAGCTCGTTTCTCTCGACGGCTTTCCTCGCTACCACGGCCAGGTGATGACTCAGCCTGACAATAACAATTGCATTATTGTTAATTGCATAAAGCAAAAATTGCATAAAGCAAACCCAACACAACATGTAAAATAAACAGATATATTTTGAAACTTCGTATACACAAAATTTTGATGGACATTTGCCTAAAAAATATAAGCTTACCAAACAAGTACCACATGATTGCATGAAAAAAAAAACTATTCTATAAATCTGAGAAAAAATTATAATGCAAAATTATATTATATTTCTCTGGCCAAGTGCCACACTTTCTTTTGATTTGGCATATGACACTTAGATGGACAACCCATCCATAGGATTTTCATCAAATGTGTTCCATGAATTTTCCACATCCACATCTAATTTTTCCTTCAGTTTGTAATGTCAGCATAAACTAGCTCAGAGTAATATTTAAAGAGATACAGTAAACTCTCGATTTAATGGATTAACTGAGGGATTGTCCAAGTGTTAAATCAGAACACGGTTAAAAAATAGCAACAAAATGCATGAAAGTAGCATCATAAATACATATGTAAAAATTATACATGCATTTGCTCAATATCACAAA